>NC_091285.1:720638491-720950158 GCF_032444005.1 Ranitomeya imitator
AACCGAAGATTACGTGAGGGAAGATATCGGGAGATTAGTTCAGAGATATATGGAGGAGACAGGTTGTGGATGGCTTTGTAGGTCAGTGTTAGTAATTTGAACTGGATACGCTGAGGGAATGGGAGCCAGTGAAGAGATTTACAGAAGGGAGAAGTGGAGGAGTAGCGAGGAGAGAGATGAATTAGTCGGGCAGCAGAGTTAAGGATGGACTGGAGAGGTGCAAGGGTGTTATCAGGTAGGCCACAGAAAAGGATGTTGAAGTAGTCGAGGCGGGCGTTGAAGAAGGCATGCACAAGCATTTTAGTAGATTGACCATTGAAGAAAGGATGGAATCTTGAGATATTTTTGAGCTGGAGGCGACAGGAGGTGGAAAGAGCTTGGAGGTGTGGTTTGAAAGACAGGGCAGAAGTCAAGGGTTACTCCGAGGCAGCGGTCTTCCGGTACGGGGGAAAGTGTGATGTCGTTAACTGCAATAGATATGTGACATTAAGTTTAGTACATTTTTCCTGTTTATCCTTTTTATTTTATGTGATTGGAAATACTGCATTGTTTTGTCCATCTTGTGTATTTTTATAAACACCACCTATTTTCTGGATTAAATATATATAATTTAATGGATCTGTTCCTCTTGCTCTGTAAACCGCACCCCTGAAGCCATGAGCTGGCTGTAACTGGTGTCCAATCAGCGATATAAACAATTGGTGATTGCTGTTAGTTTACTTGGGTTATTGCGGAGCTGGCAGTGACTGTATTGGGGTGTATATACAACCCCTGGCAAAAATTATGCAATCATCGGCCTTGGAGGATGTTCATTCAGTTGTTTAATTTTAATTTTTTATCCTTTTAAAATTAATGCATACCAATTGTGTCCAGTAGATCATAATTGCCCGATGTCTGCTTTGTTTTTATTCGAGATTTCCCCTGTTTGGTCATTTTCATGTTTTTTTTTATTGTCATTTATAGTATTTTTCAATAAAGTTGTTTTCAATTTTATTTCTTTTGTATGCCTTTTTCTCCCCTATACATAGGGGGAATTGTGTTTTGAATGATTGTTTGAAGGTTTTTCATTATATTTGGGATTTTGTGATATATAAGTTGTTTAGTTTTGTAGAAAAAAAATCAGATCATAGACATGGCACAAAACTAAAGTCATTTCAAATGGCAACTTTCTGGCTTTAATGAACACTAAAGGAAATCAAGGACAAAAAATGTGGGAGTCAGTAATGGTTATTTTTTAACCAAGCATAGGGGAAAAATTATGGAATCACTCAATTCTGAGGGAAAAAATATGGAATCATGAAAAACAAACAAACAAACAAAAAACCCTCCAAAACATCACTAGTATCTTGTTGCACCACCTCTGGCTTTTCTAACAGCTTGCCGTCTCCGAGGCCTGGACTTAATGAGGGTCACACAGGACTCTTCATCAATTTTCTCCAACTTTCTCTGGTTGCTGTTCCCAGATCAGCTTTGCAGGTTGGATTCTTGTCATGGACCATTTTCTCCAACTTCCACCAAACATTTTCAGTTGGATTGAGATCCGGACTATTTGCAGCCATGACATTGACCTTATGTGTCTTTTTTCCAAGAATGTTTTCATAGTTTTTGCTCTATGGCAGGATGCATTATCATCTTGAAAAATGATTTAATCATCTCCAAACATCCTTTTAATTGATGGGATAAGAAAAGTGTCCAAAATATCAACATAAACTTGTGCATTTATTGAAGATGTAATGACGCCATCTCCCCAGTGCCTTTACCTGACATGCAGCCCCATATCATCAATGACTGTGGAAATTTGCATGTTCTCTTCAGGCAGTCATCTTTATAAATCTCATTGGAACGGCACCAAAGTTCCAGCATCATCACCTTGGCCAATGCAGATTCGCGATTCATCACTGAATATGACTTTCATCCAGTCATCCACAGTCCATGATTGCTTCTCCTTAGCCCATTGTAATCTTGTTTTTTTCTGTTTAGGTGTTAATGATGGCTTTCGTTTAGCTTTTCTGTATGCAAATCCCATTTCCTTTAGGCGGTTTCTTACAGATCGGTCACAGACGTTGACTCCAGTTTCCTCCCATTCGTTCCTCATTTGTTTTGTTGTGCATTTCCTGTTTTGGAGACATATTGCTTGAAGTTTCCGGTCTTGATGCTTTGATGTCTTCCTTGGTCTACCAGTATGTTTGCCTTTAACAACCTGTGTTGTTTGTATTTGTCCAGATTTTAGACACAGCTGACTGTGAACAACCAACATCTTTTGCAATATTGTGTGATGATTTACCCTCTTTTAAGAGTTTGATAATCCTCTCCTTTGTTTCAATTGACATCTCTCGTGTTGGAGCCATGATTCATGTCAGTCCACTTGGTGCAACAGATCTCCAAGTTGTGATCACTCCTGTTTAGATGCAGACTAACGAGCAGATATAATTTGATGCAGGTGTTATTTTTGGGTATGAAAACTTACAGGGTGATTCCATAATTTTTTCCTCAGAATTGAGTGATTCCATAATTTTTTCCCTATGCTTGGTTAAAAAAAAGTAACCATTACTGACTACCACATTTTTTGTTCTTGATTTCTTTTAGTGTTTCTTAAAGCCAGAAAGTTGACATTTGAAATGCCTTTAGTTTTGTGCCATGTCTGTGTTCTGCTTTTTTTCTACAAAATTTAACAACTGAATGAACATCCTCCAAGGCCGGTGATTCCATCATTTTTGTCAGGGGTTGTACATATGTCATGTGATGGAATCGGAGGTGTATATACCATACGCTAGCTGCGAGTTCCCCTATAAACAGTCTAGTAGTGGAAGCAGCTGCGGCCTCGTCTAGCACTCATCAGTCAATTGCGTAATTGTCCTGACGATTGGAGGCAAAGGGCAAAAGAGTGCTGTTAATGACAACTGTTGTCAGCGGTGGGATATCTGCAGGATTCCCCGGCTGTTAATGACAACTGTTGTCAGTGGTGGGATATCTGCAGGATTCTCTGGCTGTTCACCTGACAACTGGTGGCAGCGGTGGGATATCTGCAGGATTCCTCGACTGTTCCCCTGAAAATTGGTGGCAGCGGTTGAAAATCTGAAAAAGTTTTCGCACTCTGTGACCACATTTTTTCACATTACACCCAAAACCTTAAATGTATTTTATTGGGATTTTCTGTGACGTGTAAAGGAAATGATATGAGGTGTACTAATTATTCTGAAAATATAAAACTGAAAAAGACAGCAACAGTAACTGCAGACAAAGGTGGTCCTACAAAGTATTCACTTGGGGGGAAGAATACAAATGCAAGTCACTGTTCTCAGATTTATATTTGTAAAATAATTAGTACACCTTGTATCACAGAAAATGCCATTAAATATATTTAAGGTTTTGGGTGTAATGTGAAAAAATGTAGGAAAGTTCACGAGGTGTGAAGACTTTTTCAGGGCACTGTATATAATATATACGGGGGGCGTGGAATGTACAGGTGCTGTATATAATGTTCCAGCACAAATATGACTGTGATCAATACTGGGGCCCCTCCTGATAACGCTAGATGTTTCGGGGGCCACCGCTGAGCCTCGCAGAGCAGATCGATTCTTGTAATGACTGATTACCATCCACCGCCCCCATGTCTCCAGATCAATAGGATGAGTGCTGATGTGTCCCTATGAATATATTAATGTTGGGGGCGACAGCTGGGGACATCAATAAGGATGTAATCATCTGGAGAATATATCACTGTCGGGGTGTGGAGGGGACAGAGCAATGATCTGCAGAGAGGTCAGCGGTGTAATAATCTGCAGAACATCACTGTCAGGAGGAGAGCGTCTATCTCCCATGTCAGATGCCCAATTGTTGAATTTCAGCAGAGAAGGCTCCAATGAGACGATGGTCTCCCCTAAGCAGATCCGAGGCATGAAGCTTCCTCAGAGGTTCTAGGTGAAAACTTCTGAAATCTAATCAGTAATTAAAATAAACCTCCAGGAGCTGTGGGGAAAACACTGCAAGGAGGAATTCATCCAACGCAACTCCGAAGCAACTACGAGTCTGTCTACGAATATCTGCCCCCCCAGAAGAGCTGCCAAATGAGCCGAGAAGAGTCACTTCTCCAAGACCAGGCTGCACTTAAAGGAAAATGAGCAGGTAGAGGCTTTAAAAAGAAGAGGAAGACCTACAAGATGAAAAAAGTAGATGACAATGAGGAAGAAACCTACATGATGAGGTCACCAACTCTGGACCCGAGTCTCAGGTTCATGTAAGATCTAGAACATGTTAATCAGAACGTAGCGAGACGAGATAAACCCTTGTGTGCAGAAGGCTTCGACCAACACTGGAAATTACAAGAAGAGCAGTGGAAAAAATCGGGACTAAGAAAATATTCCCAACCCAGCAGCAGGTAGGTAGAAGGCCCCTTACACTTGACATTCTGCTGGTATGCTCAAGACCTCCGCTTCTGTAGAATATTGTCCCTGCACCTAGAATTATTTAAAAAAGCAAAAAGATCTCTGAATATAAGAAGCATAAGGCCAAAACTAAATGTGGTACATCTACCTATGAGGAAAAAAAAAACACTGTGACAAATGGTTTGGACAATTCTCAAGAACTTATTGCACAGATGAGGGCCTCCAAACCAAACCTGGACAGATGGAAGAGACTTGTGATGAGAGAGAAAATCACTGATTAACAGAAGTCATCTGTGATCAGGACAGATCCCTAATGAGCAGAAGTGACATGTGATCAGGACAGATCTCTGCTGATCAGATCAACTGTGATTCAAGACAGATCTTTGATGGACATACAGTAAGTGACCCATGATCAGGGAAAATCTATGATGAACAGAAGTCACCGGTGATCAGGACAGATCTCTGACGGACAGAAGTGACCCGTGATCAGGACTGATCTCTGATGGACACAAGTGATCCGTGATCAGGACAGATCTCTAATGGACAGTGACACACGATCAGGACTGATCTCTGAAGGACAGAGGTGACTGGTGATTAGGATAGATCTATGATGGACTGAAGTGACCCGTGATCAGGACAGATCTCTGAAGGACAGAAGTGACCCGTCATGAGGACAGATCTTTGATGGACATACAGTAAGTGACCTGTGATCAGGGCAGATCTATGATGAACAGAAGTCACCGGTGATCAGGACAGATCTCTGATGGACACAAGTGATCCGTGATCAGGACAGATCTCTAATGGACAGTGACACACGATCAGGACTGATCTCTGAAGGACAGAGGTGACCGGTGATTAGGATAGATCTATGATGGACTGAAGTGACCCGTGATCAGGACAGATCTCTGAAGGACAGAAGTGACCCATCATGAGGACAGATCTTTGATGGACTGAAGTGACCCGTGATGAGGACAGATCTCTGATGGACAGAAGTGACCCGTGATCAGGACAAGTCTATGATGGACAGATCGACCCATGATCAGGATAGATCTCTTATGGACAGAATTGACCTGTGATGAGGATGGATCTCTTGTCAACAGAAGTGACCTGTGATTAGGGCAGATCTCTAATGAGCAGAAGTGACATGTGATCAGGACAGCTCTCTGCTGAACAGGTAACCTGTGATCAACACAGATCTTTGATGGACATAAGTGACCTGTGATCAGGACAGATCTCTGATGGACAGAAGTGGGAACAGATGCACCAAATTCTTAAGAAACATTGGGGCATATTGGGTTCTGAGCCTTCCCTGGGCGCCGCGCTGGGATTCTTCCCCCTAATGACCTCTAGGAGGTCTAAGAGTTTAAAGGACTTACTGGTTTGGAGTCATTATGTACCGACCCCGAGGAACCCATTTTGGTCCTGAGGCCCCACCCCTGAGTCAATACCATGTGGCCATTGTGTTGCCTGCGCCATTGTCCTGCGCTGCTCCACCTTTCAGTCCTCTATTGGTAAGAGAGATTTTAACACACGCCAATGGATCTCATGTGGCAGTACTAACGTCATGTATTACGCCACATGTGGGTGTCCAAAAATTTACATTTGCCTTACCTCAAGGGAGCTGAGGGTGAGAGTGTGGGACATTGGTGCAGCCAAGAAGGTGTCCGATCCCTGTGACCTTAAGACCATTCCACGCCACTTCCTACAATATCATAACTGTGACGCTAGGACTTTCATGGTCAGGGGGATCGATGTGTTACATCTTGGTATCGGGGGGGGGGGGGGGGGAGGTAACAATAAGAAGATCCTGGCCCAGATGGAAACCAAATGGATGATGATTCTGGATACTGTGATCCCGAGGGGTCTTAATGAGACATCGACATTTTCTCCCTTCCTGTGACAGAAATTCCCCATATTGAAGTATTATTATCCGTGTATATTCTCTGCTTTTTGTTACTCTTCTTTTTTAGAGTGTGTGACCACTTTTTTATATGTTGTACCTATCGGACATTAACACCACATCTGATGTAACAGATACCTTCTGTGATACTGTACCCCGGATGGACCCTTACTACTAACCATGTCAGATCACATCACCCAAGAGCATCTGTGATTGTGAAGACGCCTTTTCCAATAGGAATAACTATGTTATTATCATGGGTGTATCGCTATAAATATTTGTGATCCGTGGCTGGGCGCATCCGTGGTGGTACTCGCGGTGTCTGGCGTACTGCTGGGCGTCCAATTGCCTCCTGCACTCGCCTGGGCACCTCACCGCGTGCGTGCAGTGACGCTGGACGCCTTTTCAGCATATGCCAGGACCTACCGGGTCCACTGTGCATGCGCCATTGATGCGACTGTGATTGGTGAATTTCTAACACGTGATCGGTCACCTGGGGCTTAAGAAGGTCCTGTGCATGCAACGCAGCACATTTCCTTGAGAAAGCGGGACGCTACGCCCGCGAAATGTACGTCGGGACTGCTTCACCTGACCAGCGGGTCACTGTCTTGCTTCTGGGTAAGGACCGATGAGCTATAGATATATTATATAGTTACTTTAACTAAATACATTTGCTCCATGGAATGGTACCTTCCCCTGACACACTGCACTATGGCACCTTTTTTTCCCCTTTCTGGGTAGAGTGCGGGGTATGTGCAATTTTGTAATAGACACTGGTTGCAGCACCTTCATGCCTCAGGTGGGATACACCTTATCAGGTTTTGGCACGGTCTTTTGAATTATGATGCACATTTTGATACAAATACATATATAGATACGACTGCCTGACCTAGTGCCTCTCTGCCCCGTATTGGTGCATTGACATAATATCACTGAATCCATGCGATTGTGTGATATCATGTGCGAGTCCATGGTTATACAACTATACGCAGTGACCTCAATATCTCTGTTTCCCTGAATGTGTTTTTTGTATTGTAATGTTTTTTATACATATTTCTTTTGATAGACAAATATAATTACAAAAAGTTTTATATGCACTTATGTACTCCGTGTCCTCCTATTTTGTTATGCAATGTTATGGAGTTGGGGCCTATTGAATTGTGGGTGGACCACCACTGTGTGATATCCCCCTCCTGCATTTAAAATGCAGCTGGTTTTTGTGTTTGCACTTAAAGGAAAATGAGCAGGCAGAGGCTTTATCATATGCTGAGCCTCATGAGATGGGGCCCTGGAGAAGAACAACACAAAAGAAGAGGAAGACCTTCAAGATGACTGATGGAGCCCCAAGGAAAAAAGTAGATGATTGGACAGATCTCTGATGGACAGAAGTGACCCGTGATCAGGACAGATCTCTGATGGACAGAAGTGACCCGTGATCAGGACAGATCTCTGATGGACAGAAGTGAACCGTGATCAGGACAGATCTCTGATGGACAGAAGTGAACCGTGATCAGGACAGATCTCTGATGGACAGAAGTGACCCGTGATCAGGACAGATCTCTGATGGACAGAAGTGAACCGTGATCAGGACAAATCTATGATGGACAGAAGTGACCCATGATCAGGACAAATCTATGATGGACAGAAGTGACCCATGATTAGGACAGATCTCTGATGGACAGAAGTGACCCGTGATCAAGACAGATCTCTGATGGACAGAAGTGACCCATGATCAAGACAGATCTCTGATGGACAGAAGTGAACCGTGATCAAGACAGATCTCAGATGGACAGAAGTGAACCGTGATCAGGACAGATCTCTGATGGACAGAAGTGAACCGTGATCAAGACAGATCTCTGATGGACAGAAGTGAACCGTGATCAGGACAGATCTCTGATGGACAGAAGTGAACCGTGATCAGGACAGATCTCTGATGGACAGAAGTGACCCGTGATCAGGACAAATCTATGATGGACAGAAGTGAACCGTGATCAGGACAAATCTATGATGGACAGAAGTGACCCATGATTAGGACAGATCTCTGATGGACAGAAGTGAACCGTGATCAGGACAAATCTATGATGGACAGAAGTGAACCGTGATCAGGACAAATCTATGATGGACAGAAGTGACCCATGATTAGGACAGATCTCTGATGGACAGAAGTGAACTGTGATCAGGACAGATCTCTGATGGACAGAAGTGAACCGTGATGAGGACAAATCTATGATGGACAGAAGTGACCGTGATCAGGACAGATCTCTTATGGGCAGAACTGACCTGTGATGAGGATGGATCTCTTGTCAACAGAAGTGACCTGTGATTAGGACAGATCTCTGGTGGGCAGAAGTAACCCATGAAGAGGACCCAGTTCTGATGAACATAAGTGACCCATGATGAGGACACGTCTCTGGTGGATAGAAATGACCCATGATGACAGATCTCTGATGGACAGAAGTGGCCGTGATCAGAACAGATCTCTGATGCACAGAAGTGAGCCATGATCAGTACAGATCTCTGGTGGATAGAAGTGACCCATGATGAGGACAGATCTCTGATGGACAGAAGTGACACATGATAAGGACAGATCGCTGATGAAGTGACCGTGATGAGGACAGATCTCTGATGGATAGAAGTGACCCGTAATGAGGACATGTCTCTGATCGACAGAAGTGACCCATGATGAGAACATATCCCTTATAGACAGACTTGATCTGGGATCGCAATCAGGGAGTTTTTCTTTATGGGTGATGGGAGAACTGGGATCATCAGTGGCGGACTGATCTTTCAAATGTAGTGATCTGAAGTAGGAGAATTCTTCAAAGAGTCCAGGAGATCCTGCGGGTTTAGTAAAGCCACAATCTTTTTCATTTATCATCATCAGCTGGAGAGCTCCAGGAATTAGGTGTTCGGAGATGCTGAACTAGCAGAAGTCATCGGCTCATGGACGTGGCCTCCTGCCGTCTTCTTATTAGATCTTAATCTCTGTACAAATGCCATCATCTTCCAAGATAAACAATGATGATGGCACCTGCAGGAAAGACCGGAACTCCTGCTTCACACCTCTCTAATGGAAGTGGTGAAGATTTGTGGATAATAACAGCGCTGCAAAAGAGTCTGAAGATGAGACCCAGGTATGAGGGTCACTAACCCCGCAGTCAACCAGACATTTTCAGGCAAAAACATGATATTGATAAGGCTAACCAAATTATCAATGGCATCATCCACAGACCATGATGTCTCCTCAGGATTAAGTCCACCTTCCAGGAAGGAAGAGTCTAGGTGCAGAGGACCATCTGGGTCTTAGGAGAAGATGATATAGGAGGATTCATTACTCATCGCGGAATATTACCCAATGGAGTGTTAGTCCCTACGGCCTCCAGAGCAGCTGCTACGACCTCACAGCGAGCGAGATCCCTGGGGCTTTAACTCTTCATAATTAGTCCCAACTCATTTGGAAGCAGAATGTGGAGTGGGTCTCCTCCGTGCTGCAGGACTGTAACGGGTCCCTAATACACGTTTCCAGCTGAAAGAGCCATTAATGCTGCTGAATGCGGTCAGTGGACATGCAGTGCTGCGAGATGATGCCGCAAACTGGGAACATATGAGCTGGAAAGACTGGAGGACTGGCGCTGTAATTCAGCAGATGACGGGGCTTGTGGGGTCTGTCACAGCTGCTGCACATCCCCTCAAGCCCCTGACACTGACACTACCAGACATCTCATGGGTCATGAAGAACATGAGCGTCCACCTTAGTTTCACCTGGACACAGGTAGGATGAGTCTGGGCACACTGGTGAAGATGGCGATTAATATGTGCTCAGGTCTCAGGAGAGGGCCCGGATCTGAAGAAGTGTGGTCAGCAGAGACATAAAGTAGAAGGGAAACGCCATGGCGTGATTACACAACAAGTGACCAAGACAGGAGCAGAACTAACTACTCATTTCAGGGGCCCAGTGTGCCCACCATCAGACTGACGGCAATACTAGCCATGCCAGTACAATAATGAGCATTATTCACTGAAAGTATACGGCAGCACCACAGCAGGTGACGGTGGGGTCTCACAGCCGCCATTAACAAGTGCTAGAGCCACCAGAATAATCTACAAGAATCAGATTTACCACTGGGCCACACGTCTCCGCAGATCTCATCGAGCCACACATCGCCATCGCAACTCTTACCATAAGGAGGCATTCTATGAGCCTATCACCTGCCCTGCCCAGCAGTCACCACCTAGAAATGCAAGACTGACTGCTACTGTAGAACCTGGGCATCCAGGAGCGACAGTAGCTCTGCCAACGTGGTGGACATCTGATCATCTAAGGGACCACGTATGGGGTCAGGGCCGGGCAGCCACTCACAAGCCCGAGACAACTGTATGAGGACGAGCAGCCATCAGTATCTGCCTGGAGAACAGGCCAACAAGGGGATGAGGGACTGAATGGATCCTAATGGTGGAGACAAGAGGGCAAGATCCAGTTCCACCCACCGACTGACAGTGAGATAGAAGACCCCTCACAAGTGTAACTCCACCAGTATAATGCCCACCAGTACACCATTCACCTACTAACTCCTCACCAGTATAACCCCATCTACTGATCCCTCACCGGAATAACCCCACCTACTGACCCCTCACCAGTATAGCCCCACCTACTGACCCCTCACCAGTATAGCCCCACCTACTGACCCCTCACCAGTATAGCCCCACCTACTGACCCCTCACCAGTATAACCTCAACTACTGACCCTTCACCGGTATAACCCCACCTACTGACCCCTCACCAGTATAGCCCCACCTACTGACCCCTCACCAGTATAGCCCCACCTACTGACCCCTCACCAGTATAGCCCCACCTACTGATCCCTCCCCAGAATAACCCCAACTTCAGACCCCTCACCGGAATAACCCCATCTACTGATCCCTCACCGGAATAACCCCAACTGCAGACCCCTCACCGGAATAACCCCACCTACTGACGCCTCACCAGTATAGCCCCACCTACTGATCCCTCACCAGTATAACCTCAACTACTGCCCTTCACCGGTATAACCCCACCTACTGACCCCTCATCAGTATAGCCCCACCTACTGACCCCTCACCAGTATAACCTCACCTTCAGACCCCCTGGAATTGACTGGAAGGTAACAGAACACCAACCACTACAATGTTTCGGTTTCTTTTCTCTTTCACCCCCATACTACTTTCCTTCTTACAATCTCCTGCAATCCCTCCTCCTAGTAAGGAACTAGTCATTTCTTCCTCCATACTCCCCAGCCATCTCACCTTCCCCTCAGAACTGTTCCTCCACATACAATCCTTTTTCTCCAGACACACACGGCCACATCATGTCCTATCCTGCTCCCACCTTCTAATGATCTGTCTGTTACTCCTCATTGCTGGTGACATATCCCCAAATCCCGGCCCTCCCCAATTCATCCCCACACTCGTTTCTAACCCCCTGCCACGATCCTCCGCACGTTTTCCCAACCACGACAACCTCATACCCATTCATCCAGCCCCCACTCCCCCTACTTGGAGCACTATGGAACGCACGCTCCATCTGCAACAAACTGCCATTTATCCATGACCTCTTCATCACCAACAAACTCTCCTTCCTCGGCCTCACTGAAACCTGGCTCACCCCCTCTGACTCGGCCTCTCCAGCTGCGCTCTCCTATGGCGGATTCCACCTCTCTCACACCCCTCGCCCCAGCAACAAACGCGGTGGAGGAGTTGGCTTGCTCCTGTCCGACACCTGCTCCTTTACTCCAATCCCGCTACCACCCTCCGCTACTCTTCCCTCGTTTGAGGTGCACTCTGTCCGCATCTATTCCCCCTCCAACCTCCAGCTGGCTGTCATCTACCGCCCCCCAGAACTAGCCATCTCCACCTTTCTCGACCACTTCACCACCTGGCTACTTCATTTCCTCTCTGTTGACATCCCCACTATCATCATGGGTGATTTCAATGTCCCCATTGACACTTTCACCTCAGCTACCTCTAAACTTTTATCACTGACTGCCTCCTTTGGCCTCACTCAATGGTCCTCTGAGGCCACTCACAAAGATGGCCACACGCTGGACCTCATCTTCACCCGCCTCTGCTCCCTTACTAACCTCACTAACACACCCCTCCCCCTGTCTGACCACAACCTACTGACATTCTCGTCCCTCTCCTCTCCTAGTGTGCAACCCCCACTCCACAAACTCACTCACCCTCGCAGAAATCTCAAACATCTCAACTTACAATCACTCTCTGAGTCCCTTCTCCCTCTCACAGACATAGCCTCCCTTCATGACACAGATGCTGCTGCCACTTTTTATAACACCACAATAACAACAACACTCGATTTGGCCACCCCACTCATGCATAGTAAAACTCGTACAATTAACAGGCAGCCCTGGCTGACCAGCCTGACCAAAGAATTGAGACGGGCTTCCAGGATTGCTGAGCGGAGATGGAAGCGATCCCACTCTGCCGACCACTTCACTGCATACAAGCAGTCCCTCGCCAGCTTCAAGTCTGCGCTCACTGCCGAAAAACAAACTTACTTCTCATCCCTCATATCCTCCCTGTCCCACAACCCTAAACAGCTTTTCAACACTTTCAATTCTCTACTCCGTCCCCCCGCACCTCCTCCCTCCCCCCTCATTTCTGCTGATGACTTCGCCTCTTTCTTTAAACAGAAGATCGATACGATCAGAGAAAGCTTTGGCCCACAGCGCCCACTGCCCCTCTTAGCTGCTCAACCCTGCTCCTCCAAAACCAGCTTCTCCACCATGACAGAAGATCAGCTCTCCACCCTCCTGTCAAGATCACACCTCACCACCTGCACGCTTGACCCGCTCCCGTCCCACCTCATCCCTAACCTTTCCACGGTCTTCATCCCAACCCTAACACACCTCTTCAACCTCTCACTCACAACAGGTGTCTTTCCCTCATCCTTCAAGCATGCCAAGATCACACCCATCCTCAAAAAGCCCTCCCTCGACCCATCCTCTGTGTCTAGCTATCGCCCAATATCTCTTCTCCCTTATGCCTCCAAATTGCTGGAGCAACACGTCCATCTTGAACTGTCCTCCCACTTCTCCTCCTGCTCCCTCTTTGATCGGTTACAATCAGGCTTCCGTTCCCATCACTCAACTGAAACTGCCCTAACTAAAGTCACCAATGACCTACTAACTGCCAGGAGCAAGCGACACTACTCTGTCCTCCTTCTCCTGGACTTGTCTTCTGCCTTTGACACTGTAGACCACTCCCTTTTGCTACAAATCCTCTCATCCCTTGGCATCACAGACTTGGCCCTTTCCTGGATCTCGTCATATCTGACAGACCGAACATTCAGTGTCTCCCTCCCCCACACCACCTCCTCACTTCGCCCCTTGTCAGTCGGTGTTCCTCAAGGCTCTGTTCTAGGACCCCTACTCTTCTCCATCTACACTTTCGGCCTGGGACAGCTCATAGAATCCCACGGTATGCAGTACCATCTCTACGCTGACGACACGCAGATCTACCTCTCCGGACCTGACCTCTCCTCCTTGCTTACCAAAATCCCGCACTGTCTGTCTGCCATTTCAGCCTTCTTTTCTGCTCGCTTTCTACAACTGAACATGGACAAAACAGAATTCATCATCTTTCCCCCATCTCACTCTACCCCTCCACCAGACCTATCCATCAATGTCAATGGCTGCTCACTATCCCCAGTCCCACACGCCCGGTGCCTCGGGGTGATCCTCGACTCTGCCCTCTCTTTCAAGCCACATATCCAAGCCCTTGCCTCCTCCTGTCGTCTCAAACTCAAAAATATTTCCCGGATCCGTGCTTTCCTTGACCGCAACACTGCATAAACGCTAGTGCATGCCCTTATCATCTCCCGCCTCGACTACTGCAACCTCCTACTCTCTGGACTCCCCTCTAGCACTCTGGCACCACTCCAATCCATCCTACACTCTGCTGCCCGACTAATCCACCTGTCCCCCCGCTATTCCCCAGCCTCCCCCCTGTGTCAAGCCCTTCACTGGCTTCCTATCGCCCAGAGACTCCAGTTCAAAACCCTCACACTGACATACAAAGCCATCCACAACCTGTCTCCTCCATACATCTGTGACATGGTCTCCCGGTACCTACCTACACGCGACCTCCGATCCTCCCAAGACCTCCTTCTCTACTCCCCTCTCATCTCTTCTTCCCATAACCGCATCCAAGACTTCTCCCGTGCTTCCCCCATACTCTGGAACTCTCTACCCCAACACATCAGACTTGCGCCTACCATAGAAACCTTCAAAAAGAACCTGAAGACTCATCTCTTCCGACAAGCCTACAGCCTGCAGTGATCCTCAACCTACTGAACAGCCGTACAGCCAGCTCTTCCCTCTCCTAGTGTATCCTCACCCACCCCCTGCAGACTGTGAGCCCTCGCGGGCAGGGTCCTCCCTCCTTATGTACTCGTGTGCCTTGTTATCTGCTCATGTTTAATGTATTTGTCTATATTTGCCCCGTATTCACATGTAAAGCGCCATGGAATAAATGGCGCTATAAAAATGTATAATAATAATAATAATAATAATAATAATAATAACCCCACCTACTGACCCCTCATCAGTATAGCCCCACCTACTGACCCCTCACCAGTATAACCTCACCTTCAGACCCCTCATGGTATAACCCCACCTACTGACCCCTCACCAGTATAACCCAACCTACTGACCCCTCACAGGTATAACCCCACCTACTGACCCCTCACCGGTATAACCCCACCTACTGACCCCTCACCAGTATAAGCTCACCTACTGACCCCTCACCAGTATAACCTCAACTACTGCCCTTCACCGGTATAACCCCACCTACTGACCCCTAACCAGTATAGCCTCACCTACTGACCCCTCACCATTATAACTCCACCAGCAGAAATCACCTTAATAACTCCCAGCAGACCCCTCACCAATATAACTCCACCAGCAGACTTCTCAACATTATAACTCCAGCAGCAGACCCCTCACCAGTATAACCCCACCAGCAGATCCCTCACAAGTATAACCCCACTAGCAGACCCCTCACCATTATAACTCTCAGCAGACCCCTCACCAATAAAACTCCACGGGCAGACCCCTCACCAGTATAACCCCACCAGCAGACCCCTCACCATTATAACTCCCAGCAAGCCCCTCACCAGTATAACCCCACTAGCAGACCCCTCACCAGTATAATCTCACCAGCAGACCCCTCACCAGTATAACTCCACGGGCAGATCCCTCACCAGTATAACTCCCAGCAGACCCCTCACCAGTATAACTCCATGGGCAGACCCCTCACCATTATAACTCTCAGCAGACCCCTCACCAGTATAACTCCATGGGGAGACCCCTCACCATTATAACTCTCAGCAGACCCCTCACCAGTATAACTCCATGGGCAGACCCCTCACCATTATAACTCTCAGCAGACCCCTCACCAGTATAACTCCATGGGCAGACCCCTCACCAGTATAACTCTCAGCAGACCCCTCACCAGTATAACTCCATGGGGAGACCCCTCACCATTATAACTCTCAGCAGACCCCTCACCAGTATAACTCCATGGGCAGACCCCTCACCATTATAACTCTCAGCAGACCCCTCACCAGTATAACTCCATGGGCAGACCCCTCACCATTATAACTCTCAGCAGACCCCTCACCAGTATAACTCCATGGGGAGACCCCTGGGTGGAATGTTTACACGAACAGATTACAAGGGATGGAGTCTTTAGACCACAGGGAGCGGAGTCTTTAAATGTACAGAGGGCGGAGTCTTTCTACACAAAGGGGTGGAGTCTTTAGACACAAAGGAGGCGGAGCCTTTAGGAGCACAAAAGGTGGAGTCTTTAGATGTGAAGAGGGTGGGGTCTTTGGACCCACAGGGGGCGGAGCACTCACAGGTCTCATGTAATCACATCCACTTTATTTGGACAGATAAACCGAGCAGACTTTCCATGCAGCATTTACACTTTCTGTGAACACGGCCTCAGCGTTACATTTTTATGGGTTTCATGGAGAAAATCAGTCTCCCCATCTTTTCCCATCATTTATCGATCGCCATAAATAATCTGCTCGCTGTGTTGTGTGGGTCGTTGCCATTACAGGGACACTAATGAGTCTATTATTTGTTAATTGGTGCAGTAAAAATGAGATTAGTGAAATTATTTATCATTATTTTTATAGGAAGAAAAATATCTGTAATTTTCCCCTTATTACATAAGGAGATAGAAATGGTCTGGAGAATGGAGCAGGGTCTGCTGGTACCAGCACAATGTGCCTGTAAGGACACCGAACACCCTGCTCCGTCACATGCGGAACGTTCCCCGGACGCCTCCTGTATTCTCTGGCCTCCAGTCATCAGCTGGGGGTCTCTGTAGAGAACAGGAAGTGTCCGGCCCGGATCAGGAGAGGAGGAAGACGTACCGTGAAGATGGCAGGAGACACACTGCACAGTGAGGGGAAGTCGGGACATTGTACTGACCTCCCAGGGCAGCTGATCCGTCCCCCCCAAATCAGGACTGTCCCACAGGATCCCGCAAGGGTTGTTGCTATGATGTTATCCCTTTCCTTAGGAGGTTGGACCACTGAGACCCCCAGAAACCTGAGATGGGGGGTGTGAGGGACGAGGGAGACTCCATTTTGGATTTATGAATTCAGGCCCCATAGATTACCCAGATCTCCCTCCACTCCGGAAATGTGGGCCCCACCCTTGGGAAAAGCACACAGATTCCCACCAGAGCAGGACTTTTGCCATTTGGCCAGAGAATTAGAGGCCACGTGTTAATGAAGGCACAGAGGAGTAGAGCTGAGACCCCCTGCTGTCTTTTGTGCAAGGCGGCCAACATCAAAGCAGACTCTAGACCGATCATCACCGACTCCCAGAGATGAATTATGAAAGTACCATGAAAGCCACAACCTGCGTCACCGATATCTAGAGATGAATTATGAGAGTACCGAGCATCTCAGGGTTATGTCCGATCTACCACCAAAATCCTGGGAGCCCCCTGCATGCACCCTCACGTCTCATATCTCTCTAGCTGTCCAGGATTCTGAGTTATCGAGACTGGCTCTCCAGAACCAAAGAACCTGTTGAGACGTCAGTCATCCTGTTTGGACCTCCCACAGGGAAGTTCAGAACCATTCCAGATACTGGGTATTATTTCAGCTAGGAGGTCAAGGGAGGAGAATTCAGTCCAACCCAGAGGGGCGGTGGCAAATATGGGAGGGGGTGAGCTAAGGGTTAAAAGCTAGCTACACACTTTCAGCCCCGTCTTTGTTCTGCCATGGAAGCCATGTCAGGTTACATGTGGAGACGGACCAGGAACTAAGGAAGTTCCTGTGGACTCAGCACTTCCCTGGTGCCACATGCTATAAGGCACGGTAACGTGACACATACAGCTAACTACTATCCCCAACCTGTACCCTACTTTTATCTGTACTTCTGGATATAATCTCTGTATATTACCCTGTATATATTTGTAGTTTCTAGTGCGCCTTTCGGCAATTAAAATATCAATTAATTTTGGGCTGCTCTTTGATCTCGAATCCCGATTTCCCACATCCGTGAGTCCAGCTAGTTCTTATACACTACCTGGGGTTGGTTTCTGACCCGATATAAGCTTAGTGCAACGGGCCTATATCTACCGAGGAACTGGTGGCAGCATACCGTTCTGGTCTTATTGGGGGATCCTAGCAGTGACGGACCGGAGGTTTATACATATATCCCCGACCTGGGACTGGTGGTATATATACCGCCCTCACTGCAGAGTGCCCCGATAACCAGTACGTAACAGGGCAACCTCTCCGGCGACAACTTATCCTAGGTGCAGTTCCCTGAATGACCTGAGGGTAAGGGGGACGCCAGAGAGCTGTATAAGCTCTGTCACAGATTGGTGGTGGCGGGATGATATCTGTATCCCCCGGTCCTCTCGTGGTTGTGGTTTTCCTTACAGGGGTTCTCTGGAAATGGTGCTCTGGCCTAAATGTCACAGCTACAGTCTAATAGGTGGCTAGAGAATACCAGCGCCCCTTTATTACTTTGGGAATTACCCTTTAAGGATGTTCTGTATTTTCCAGGTAACCAGAGATTGCTGAAACCATTTCACTTTTATCTGTAAAACCATAAATCGTCTCTGTGCCCTGTGTATTATATATATTATATATATGTGTGACCCTTGTCTGGAAAACGAAGGACAACGTGGCCCAAATGTGGCCAAGGGACTATACGTACACATAGGGAAGCGTTATCTGAGATCCCCCGGGGTCGGGAAGAGTTGGGGACTTGTACAGTATATACACCTGTCTGTACACCCACTACTACTGCAAACCTCTTACACTATACACAGCCGTATACTCATCAACATGTGTACACTGTATACCGTCACTATGTAGAGCCGTATACTCATCACCATGTGTACACTGTATACCGTCACTATGTAGAGCCATATACTCACTGTCATGTGTACACTGTATTGCGTCACTATGTAGAGCCGTATACTCGCCGTCATGTGTACACTGTATACCGTCACTATGTAGAACCGTATACTCGCCGTCATGTACACACTGTATACCGTCACTATAGGCTGGATATGGTGGCTGCCCTCGGGCACATACAGAATCTGCCTTTTGCCTTCTTATTGGCCGTCACCCACATACATTACCCCGACCTATCTGATGTTGGGGGTCTGTATACTATCAGTAGGGGCAGTATCAGTCCGTCGTCCTCTGCACCGTGCACTCCTCTCCCCCGTGTGTCGCGTGTGAGCCCGGCGTGTAACACATGTCGCCATCTCGCGCACATCTTAGTCATACACAATCTCACCGTCTTCCAGGGGGACGTAGACGTTGAGGTACAGACAGTCTTCGCTCTGGTTTTGTACGTATCCCGCCACCACATCCATGTTCTCGGTGAACCATAAGGGCAGCATAATCCCGGGTAACATTCCGTGTAGGTTCTGTGGACAAACAGGGGCAAAGCTTGTAGCGTTCCTTATTTCCGTCCAGGATGCCGGAGCCTCAGGTGGCTGGAACCTCCGTTCCCCTATCGGAGGGGTGGCGTAAGGAATCCCCAAGTATTGCACCACCGGGCCCAAGATCTCGTTGTTTAGATCTTTTTTCACTCCGCGCAGTTTTCCATAGTTGGTGTTCACTACGGGGTATTTTTCGTCCACTTTCTGGCCCTCCGCAGGATACGCGGCCAGGAGCCACAGCATCAGTGGAGCTCGAAGATCTGGCGCCATCAGGAAAAATGCGACCAATTGATGGAGATTCTTGGGCCAGGAGAAATAAATCTTTCAGAAGAAAAGTGGCTCAGGTGCTGATGCCAAAAGAAAAAAAGTGTTGTAACCAAAGATACGTAAAGAGAAATTTACCCTAAAAGGGTCAATGGTAGATCAAATCTGTAGAAGTTCTAAAAAAATGGAAAAACAGGAAAAAAAAAAAGTAAGATCCAATTTGGCAAGAATCATGTAAATCTGTCAGGGTACAGGGCGATGGATTCGGGTCACAACCATAGGAGAAAAGCGACGTACATGACGGGGACCACAGATGTCCCCGCTCCTAAGGAAGAAAGAGTCGCCTCTCTATAGGAACAAGGACGGTGTAGAAGAAGGAAGAGACAGAAGAGAAGCGGACATCTGTAGGATGGGAGAAGGGGCCGCCACTCTGTTACGTTCCATCTCTGACCCAGGCGCAGGGCAAGGAGCTACCACCAGATCTCCTCGAGTGCCACATTGAAGAACCTGGGAAGAGACAACAGGACAACTCAACAGAATGAAGAAGACTGGTAGGAAATTACCTCCCAGCCCGGTAATCTGCGACCTTCAGTCTTTACCAGTACCCTGTGTCCGTCTCTCTTGACCGGTACCCTGTGACCTTCTCCCTTTACTAGTACCCTTCGTTCCTATACTTATCCTCTACCCTGTATCCTTCTTCATTTACAGATACCCGGTGTCCATCTCTCTTGCCCAGCACCCTGTACTCTTCTCCCTTTACCAGTACCCTTCGTTCCTATGCTTTTCTGGTACCCTGTATCCTTCTCCCTTTACCAATATCAAGTTTCCCTCTCTCTTGCCCGGCACCCTACGCCCTTCTTCTTTTACCAGTGTCTTTCATTCCTATGCTTTTCTGGTACCCTGTATCCCTCTTCCTTTGCCGATACACAGTGTCCCTCTCTCTTGCCTCGCACCCTACTCCCTTCTCCTTTTATAAGCACCCCTAGTTCCTATGCTTTTCCAGTACCTTGTATCCTTCTTCCTTTACCGATACACGGTGTCCCTCTCTCTTGCCTCGCACACTACTCCCTTCTCCTTTTAGAAGCACCCCTAGTTCCTATGCTCTTCCAGTACCTTGTATCCCTCTTCCTTTACCGATACCCGGTGTCTCTCTCTCTTGCCCGGCACCATACGCCCTTTTCCTTTCACCAGTACCCTTCATTCCTAAACTTTTATGGTACCCTGTATCACTCTTCCTTTGCCGATACCCGGTGTCCCTCTCTCTTGCCCGGCACCCTACGCCCTTCTGCTTTCACCAGTACCCTTCATTCCTAAACTTTTATGGTACCCTGTATCCCTCTTCCTTTACCGACACCCAGTGTCTTTCTTTCTTGCTCGGCACCCTACGCCCTTCTTTTACCAGTACCCCTAGTATCTATGGTTTTCCAGTACCCTGTATCCTTCTTCCTTTACCGATACCCAGTGTCTCTCTTTCTTGCCCGGCACCCTACGCCCTTCTCCTTTTACCAGTACCCCTAGTTTCTATGGTTTTCCAGTACCCTGTATCCTTCTTCCTTTTCGATCCCCGGTGTTCCTCTCTCTTGCCCAGCACCCTACGCCCCTCCTGACGAAGGACACAGGCCGAAACGCATGTCAGGGTACGTGCTGCACTAGTACAGCTCACCACTAGGTAACCTCCCATCTCCATACCCCTCTATGATCTATATATTTTGACTGCACTGTTAACTTGCACATTTGTGACATGTATATGCAATGGCACTCTCCACACTGCGTGCCCACTACTGCATACTAATCTTGTGCGTCCTGTCTATCCTCAGTACTTCCTCGTGGTGTCCTGGTGTGCATACCTATTGTATTCACAGTACCTATCATCACCAGTATATAACATACTATTGCACTGCACTGAATTACCTTGTGCCTGAGTATATACCGATTCTCTGACCACTAGTACCACCATCCTGTACCTCATTTCTGGTGGTCTTATTCATTGTTTGCTGTGATTCATCATTTGCCTTTTATGTGGTATTCTCCTCATGTTCTCAACCCTGCAACCCTCCTTATGCCGAAGTGGAACTAGACTTAATTTTCCCTGTCACATGAACTAACCAGACATCACCCTGAGGAATCCTCGATAAGACAATTTTTATTTTTTCAGCTCTGATAGGATTTTTTTTTTAGGTGCTTCTTGTTCTCGTTAGATTGAAATCTCACTGCTGGAGACATCAATATGGAAACCTCCGTCTCCGCACAATCCGTCATGAACCTCTACATCAGCCGCCCCCTACCTAGCCGCTGGCTTGTCTCCTTCCCTTCCCCCCTCACTCTTCCTTTTCAGACCGTTTTTCCAGATCGTAATGAACAGGATCATTTATTTAATTAAACTGTTCCTTCTGTTTATAGTTTGGAATCCGACAATTATAGTAACAAACTTATAATTAGTGAATGTGAGGGAGACTGAGGGAGAAAGGGAGGAGGGCGAGGAGGGATAAAATGGGTACATGAGATCGAGAGGGAAATGGAGGAGAGTAAGGAGGGATACAATGGGTACAGGAGATCGAGAGGGAAATGGAGGAGAGTAAGGAGAGATACAATGGGTAAAGGAGATCGAGAAGGAAATGGAGGAGAGTAAGGAGGGATAAAATAGGTACAGGAGATCGAGAGGGAAATGGAGGGGAGTAAGGAGAGATACAATGGGTAAAGGAGATCGAGAGGGAAATGGAGGGGAGTTAGGAGAGATACAACGGGTAAAGGAGATCGAGAGGGAAATGGAGGAGAGTAAGGAGGGATAAAATAGGTACAGGAGATCGAGAGGGAAATGGAGGGGAGTAAGGAGAGATACAACGGGTAAAGGAGATCGAGAGGGAAATGGAGGAGAGTAAGGAGGGATGCAATGGGTACAGGAGATCGAGTGGGAAATGGAGGAGAGTAAGGTGGGATGCAATGGGTAAACGAGATCGAGAGGGAAATGGAGGAGAGTAAGGAGGGATACAATGGGTAAAGGAGATCGAGAGGGAAATGGAGGGGAGTTAGGAGAGATACAACGGGTAAAGGAGATCGAGAGGGAAATGGAGGAGAGTAAGGTGGGATGCAATGGGTAAACGAGATCGAGAGGGAAATGGAGGAGAGTAAGGATAGATACAATGGGTACAGGAGATCGAGAGGGAAATGGAGGGGAGTAAGGAGGGATACAATGGGTAAAAGAGATCGAGAGGGAAATGGAGGAGAGTAAGGAGGGATGCAATGGATAAAGGAGATCGAGAGGGAAATGGAAGAGAGTAAGGAAGGATGCAATGGGTAAAGGAGATCAAGAGGGAAATGGAGGAGAGTAAGGAGAGATACAATGGGTACAGGAGATCGAGAGGGAAATGGAGGAGAGTAATAAAGGATGCAATCGGTACAGGAGACTGAGGGGGAAAGTGAGGAGGGATACAATGGGTACAGGAGATCAAGAGGGAAATGGAGGAGAGTAAGGAGGGATGCAATGGGTACAGGAGATTGAGGGGGAAATGGAGGAGAGTAAGGAGGGATGCAATGGGTGGGTACAGGAGACTGAGGGGGAAATGGAGGAGAGTAAGGAGGGATACAATGGGTACAGGAGACTGAGGGGGAAATGGAGGAGGGCGAGGAGGAATACAACGAATATGGGCGACTGAGAGGATGGGAGGAGAGTAAGGAGGGATACAATGGGTACAGGAGACTGAGGTGGAAATGGAGGAGGGCAAGGAGGGATACAGTGGGTACAGGAGATCGAGAGGGAAATGGAGGAGGGCGATGAGAGATGCAATGGGTACAGGAGACTGAGGGGGAAATGGAGGAGGGCGAGGAGGGATACAGTGGGTACAGGATACTGAGGGGGATAGGGAGGAGGGCGAGGAGGGTTACAGTGGGTACAGGATACTGAGGGGGAAGGGAGGAGGGCGAGGAGGGATACAGTGGGTACAGGATACTGAGGGGGACAGGGGAGAGGGCGAGGACGGATACAGTAGGTACAGGAGACTGAGGGGGAAAGGGAGGAGGGCGAGGAGGGATACAGTGTGTACAGGAGACTGAGGGGGATATGGAGGAGGGATACAGTGAGTACAGGATACTGAGGGGGAAAGGGAGGAGAGACACAATGGGAACATGAGACTGAGGGGGAAATGGAGGAGGGCGAGGAGGGATACAGTGGGTACAGGAGACTGAGGGGGATAGGGAGGAGGGCGAGGAGGGATACAGTGAGTACTGGATACTGAGGGGGAAAGGCAGGAGAGATACAATGGGTACAGGAGACTGAGGGGGAAAGGGAGGAGGGTGATGAGGGATACAGTGGGTACAGGAGACTGAGGGGGAAAATGAGGAGGGCGAGGAGGGATACAGTGGGTACAGGAGACTGAGGTGGAAAGGGAGGAGGCCGAGGAGGGATACAGTGGATACAGGAGACTGAGGGGGAAAGGGAGGAGGACGAGGAGGGATACAGTGGGTACAGGATACTGAGGGGGATAGGGAGGAGGGTGAGGAGAGATACAATGGGTACAGGACACTGAGGGGGATAGGGAGGAGGGCGAGGAGAGATACAATGGGTACAGGAGACTGAGGGGGAAATGGAGGAGGGCAAGGAGGGATACAGTGGGTACAGGAGACTGAGGGGGAAAGGGAGGAGGGCGAGGAGGGATACAGTGGATACAGGAGACTGAGGGGGAAAGGGAGGAGAGATACGATGGGTACAGGAGATTGAGAGGGGAAGTGAGGAGAGCAATGAGGGATGCAACAAATACGGGAGACTGAGGGGAAGGAAGGAGAGTACGGAGGGATGCAATGGGGACAGGAGACTGAGGGAAATGGAGGAGAGTAAGGAGAGATGTAGCGGGTACAGAAGACTGATGAGGAAAGGGAGAACGAGGATGGATACATTGGGTACGGGAGATCGAGGGAGAAAGTGAGGAGAGCAAGGAGGGAAGCAACGGGTTCGGGAGACTGAGCGAGAAAGGTAGGAGAGTAAGGAGGGATGCAATAGCTACCGGAGACTCAGGGGGAAACGGAGGAGAGCAAGGAGGGATGTAGCATTTACGGGAGACAGGGGGAAAGGGGAGGAAAGCAGCTCAGGATGTAGCGGGTACAGAAGACTGATGGGGAAAGGAGTAGAGCGAGGAGGAACGCAGCGGATATGGGAGATTGTGGGGAAAAGGAGGAGAGTGATGAAGGATATAGCATTTAAGCATTTAAGTGAGACAGGGGTAAAGGGAGGAGAGCAAGGAAGAATGCAGCGGGTATGGGAGATTGTGGGAAAAGGGAGGATAATGAGGAGGGAAGTAGCGTTTACGGGAGACAGGGGGAAAGGGAGGAAAGCGAGGGTGGATGCAGCGGGTATGAGAGTCTGCGGGGAATAGGAAGGATGCAGCGGGCATGGGAGATCGAGGGGGAAAGTGAGCAGAGCAAGAAGGGATGCAGCAAGTATGGGAGTCTGTGGGGGATAGGAAGGAGAGTAATAAGGGATGCAGCGGGTACGGGAGATCGAGGGGAAAAGTGAGGAGAGCGAGTAGGGATGCTACAGGTACGGGGGATTGAGGGAGAAAGGAAGGAGAGCGAGGATGGATGCAGCGGGTACGGGAGATTGAGGGGGAAAGTGAGGAGAGCAAGGAGGGATGCAGAGGATTTGTGACATCAAGGGGGAAAGGGAGGAGGGCAAAGAGGCTTGCAGCGAGTACGGGAGATCGAGGGGGGATGAAGTGGGTATGGGAAATCGACGGGGATGCAGTATATACGGGAAACTGAGGAGGAAAGAAAGAAGCTCGAGGAAGGATGCAGAAGGTCCAGGAGACTGAGGGGGAAAGGGAGGATAGCAAGGAGGGATGCAGCGGGCACGGGAGACTCAGGGCTGCGCTTTTCCTTTCGTGACATATGGACTCCATTTCCCTGCATATATATCTAGCCTTCTTGTCCAAGTTGGCATAGACCTGAACTCTTCTATGGGTGGCTTCTTGAAGACCACACCCACTTGGATAAAAAAGACTAGATTTAAATATCAGTAAAGGCGTCCATATTTCTCAAACTGAGAGATGTAGAAATAAAATAAACCAGGGCTGAATTCATGAGAATGACGAGATTTAGGCTGAGTAAAAAAATACATATTCATAGCAAGTGCCAAGCCCTCCTTTAAAATATAAGGATGAGCAGGTGTTTCCTCAATCAATGGTGTGGATAAAAATCTGTGACTGCCCCAGAAGGATGACGAGATTATTTGTGAGATGTTAGACCTCAGAACGAGCCGATTCATGGCACATAGATGAGGACATTACTGTCTTAAGGACATAGAGGTAAAATTAACCCAAAAGCATGTGGCGAGAATGACGGTGTGACCCGACCCAACAGGTCCTACCTGTAGGGAATGGGGGATGATCACCACCTGAGCTGAAACCTCAGCCTGTCCCTGCACTCCCCTAACGTCCTATGCGGGTCCTTCCCCCCGCCACTGTCAGGATAACTCATCCCTAGTAGTCACCTATTACTTCCCTGGCTAGTGCTCTGGCCGGCAAGGAACACTAGCCTCACCTCTGCAGATAATACACACAGGGGGAAGTGACAAACACCAAAGGGGAAAGGTAAAATAAAACATCACACTAGAGATTATGATCACTGCTGCAAGTTCCACATCGCAGATAATAACAGCAACTGGACTCCAATCACCAGATGTGGCGGACACCAGAGAGCTGCTCTTGCTAGGCTGGTCTCAAGAAAGAAACTGTATCACCAACAGTCAGCTGATGCATCAAGTAACCTTTTAAAGGATGGTGGGTGTGGTCACCACCTGCATCAGCTGACCCAGCAGCACTGCAGTAACATCAGATAGCCAGCGGGAAAAAACTGACATTAACTCCCGATGGTCCAAAAGGAAAAAAGTTTTAAACTGAGTGGAGCCAGAGTTGGACCTCACCAGAAAACTACACATGGCATCGATCCATCAGAGTTCACCTCTGCAGTCACCTGACCCTCGGGTTTACAGCGAATGCAGCCCGATGTAGGTGACGACAACGTAGGCTCCGGAGGTGCCACAAATCTCCTGAGCACCGACCTGTGGAATGAGTTGTGTACGTGCATTACTGGGGGTAACTCCAGCTGGAAAGTCCCCGGGCCGAGAACGGCCGACACCCGACACGGCCCGATCACCCTAGCACACTTCTACCTGATGTTTTTGGTGGACACCCACACGTACTCGTTCACACACAGGTCCGGACCTGAACTTGGCACAAGATGGTGAAATCTTTGCAGAACCGACAACAGAGGCTTCGCCCTGTGTAACCACACTCATGCCCCCACTATGCACAGAGGGAACCACCACCCTCCCCTGTCCCCTCCTCCTAAGAGGTCTCCGACACACAGGGTTTACTTGTAAGGGTTGAGTCTTGCCCCTACTCCCTGGCAGCACCTCAGCTGCCCCCACCGGAGATGAAGGGGTAGGTTGCAGAAAGATGGCAGAGATCGTAGCTCCATGGCTGCAGTCTTTACATGACTAGTCCCAGCTGACTACGTCCCTGGACGGCCAATCTATGACTGAGTTGTGTTCTTTCAAACAAGGGAGGCCTAAAACGATGGGAGTTGGCATACCCTCCAACCATAGCACGACAGGGACTCTTCATGAGGAGTGCTTATACGCAGGTGTATATCATCTGTTATGCAAGGCAATTTCAGTAACACAATGTACATAGCGATCAGAGCACATACAGTGATCTGACAATAACCCAAAATAATAGAACGAGCTCTGAGACGTGGAAACTCTGTAGACCGCAATTCCTGATCCTCTCCAAACACAACTAGAGGCAGCTGTGGATTGCGCCTAAGGCTCCCTATGCAACTCGGCACAGCCTGAGAAACTAACTAGCCTGAAGATAGAAAAATAAGCCTACCTTGCCTCAGAGAAATACCCCAAAGGAAAAGGCAGCCCCCCACATATAATGACTGTGAGTAAGATGAAAAGACAAACGTAGGGATGAAATAGATTCAGCAAAGTGAGGCCCGATATTCTAGACAGAACGAGGATAGGAAAGATAACTTTGCGGTCTACACAAAACCCTAAAGAAAACCACGCAAAGGGGGCAAAAAGACCCTCCGTACCGAACTAACGGCACGGCGGTACACCCTTTGCGTCACAGAGCTTCCAGCAAAACAAATAGACAAGCTGGACAGAAAAAATAGCAACAAATAGCAAAGAAGCACTTAGCTATGCAGAGCAGCAGGCCACAGGAATGATCCAGAGAAACACAAGTCCAACACTGGAACATTGACAGGAAGCATGGATCAAAGCATCAGGTGGAGTTAAGTAGAGAAGCAGCTAACGACCTCACCAGATCACTTGAGGGAGGAAACTCAGAAGCTGCAGTACCACTTTCCTCCACAAACGGAAGCTCCCCGAGAGAATCAGCCGAAGTACCACTTGTGACCACAGGAGTGAACTCTGCCACAGAATTCACAACAGTACCCCCTCACCTTGAGGAGGGGTCACCGAACCCTCACCAGAGCCCCCAGGCCGACCAGGATGAGCCACATGAAAGGCACGAACAAGATCGGGAGCATGGACATCAGAGGCAAAAACCCAGGAATTATCTTCCTGAGCATAACCCTTCCATTTAACCAGATACTGGAGTTTCCGTCTTGAAACACGAGAATCCAAAATCTTCTCCACAATATACTCCAATTCCCCCTCCACCAAAACCGGGGCAGGAGGCTCAACAGATGGAACCATAGGTGCCACGTATCTCCGCAACAATGACCTATGGAATACGTTATGTATGGAAAAAGAATCTGGAAGGGTCAGACGAAAAGACAAACGTAGGGATGAAATCGATTCAGCAAAGTGAGGCCCGATATTCTAGACAGAACGAGGATAGGAAAGATAACTTTGCGGTCTACACAAAACCCTAAAGAAAACCACGCAAAGGGGGCAAAAAGACCCTCCGTACCGAACTAACGGCACGGAGGTACACCCTTTGCGTCCCAGAGCTTCCAGCAAAACAAATAGACAAGCTGGACAGAAAAAATAGCAACAAATAGCAAAGAAGCACTTAGCTATGCAGAGCAGCAGGCCACAGGAATGATCCAGAGAAACACAAGTCCAACACTGGAACATTGACAGGAAGCATGGATCAAAGCATCAGGTGGAGTTAAGTAGAGAAGCAGCTAACGACCTCACCAGATCACCTGAGGGAGGAAACTCAGAAGCTGCAGTACCACTTTCCTCCACAAATGGAAGCTCCCCGAGAGAATCAGCCGAAGTACCACTTGTGACCACAGGAGTGAACTCTGCCACAGAATTCACAACAATCATCTACGACTTGGGTCACCCTTCCCTGGCTGAGTGGGACTGAGTCAATGGCCCGAACGTTTAGGGTTCTCGCTAGCATCCTACCCATCAGACCAAAGGTTTGAACAAAGCGAGCATTCACCAAATTGACTCCCGCTCCACTATCCACAAGCACTGGTATAGTCTCAGTTACCCCAACCACCACTTCAGCAGGTATGGTACGCTGAGATGAGAATATGGAGGAAATATACACACCCTGGTAGCCTCCCTCCTCACGACCAGGGGGACGCGGCTTTTGAGATGGTGAAGGTACTTTGGCGCGAGCTGGGCAGACGAAATGATGAAAAGGACCAGTCTGCCCACAGAAAAAACATGCCCCCATACCACGGCGAACCGCAGGCAACCCTGTTTGAGATGACATTCCTCCCACCTGCATATGTTCTTCCATCTGCACCGCTGTGTCCTCTTCCCTAGAAAGGACAGCAGGGGGCAGATTCGGTGTATGTCTCCCTGAGGCGTCTATCCACCCAGATAACAAGGACCATGGCGGCCTCCAACAACCTGGGAGCAGCATACGGCACCAGAGTATACTGCAGCCTATGTGACAGACCCTGACAAAAATGGCTCCTAAGAGCAGGGTCATTCCACTGAATGTCAGTGGCCCACCTCCCAAACTCCGAGCAGTACTCCTCAGCCGGCTGGCCCCCCGCTTGATTTTACGGAGTCTAGACTCAGCCAGGGAGACGCCATCAGGATCCGCATACACCAACGACAAAGCCACAAAAAACTTGTCCACCAACCGCAGAGATGGTGACTTGGTCGTCAGGGAGAAGGCCCAGGATTGGGGATCATCCTTGAGAATGGAGACTATAATACCCACACGCTGTTCCTCACTCCCTGAAGAATGAGGGTAGAGCCTGAAATGCAGCTTGCAGGCTTCTTTAACCCCTTACCGCCGATGACGGTATCACCTGCTTTGAAGTGAGCTCCGGCGGTGAGCCCACATCTTTTCCTGGCCATGTCAGCTGTTGTGATTGTTTTTGACAAACACCAAGGTAACAAAAACACCACACTTAGCTTATGATAACCGCTGCTAAGTTCCACACCGCAGATAACAACAGCAACTGGAGTCCAGTCACCAGACGTGGTGGACACCAGAGCACTGCACCTGCTAGGCTGTCCTCCAGAAAGGAATGGTGTCACCAACAGTCAGGGGGAAAGAAACTGACATTAACCCCCGATAGTCCAAAAGGAAAAAAGTTTTAAACTGAGTGGAACCAGAGTTGCCACAAATCCAAAAATGGATTGTGACACATGGCTATGACACCTTTGTGAAATGTTGCATCTATAGAGGTCTGAACACCAACCAGACAATAATGTGTACACTATCAGAAGAGCCATCTCATTGGCTATGACCATTATACTTGGAAAAGTGGAGGAAAACCAGTCAAGAGTTGGTACAGACCACAACCAAGATATTGGAAAGCCCAAAAACCCAAACACAAGACGGGATGTTCCTTAAGAACAGTGAGGAAGTGAGTGAGGCAGATCTAGGAGACCATGAGTAGAGATGAAGGAACAGTGACTGTCATAGAGAAGAGGAAGATGTCCAGCTGAGTGATGGAACGTTATAACTGCCAAAGCAGATTCACATTGGTAACATACAAAAAAAGGGAGACAAACACCTGAACTTGACTGGTCCCTGTTCAGACCAGGAAAAGCCCTTCTCTGACACTGATATGTCCCTGCTGACCTCGGAGGTTGGCACTCTAAGGTAACGTAATGGTTCCCCACTCAACGGCGGCTTACCATGAATATCCTTAGCAGCTCCTAGGATCTCTAGAGTAGCAGTTTCCTAAGAAATACAGGAATCACACACAAAACAACTGCCACAAACACAAACTTCAGCAAAGTGAATTAATCCAGCAAAGTCCATCACCAGCAGGAAACACCAGTAAGGGAAGGTATTTAAGGTTGCACCCAAAAGGTGATAGGGCAGAAAAACAGAATATATGAAAAATGCTTGTTTCCCAAAACCAACAGAAATCAAGAAAACAGAACTAAAATACCCAAAGAAAAGATGAATCGGTTGTGGCTCAGAGGAAAGACACGCCGTCCACAGAAAACAGAAATAAGGGTTTGAATCTAGAAGCACGACAGTCCCCCCTTCTTTTGATTTTTTTGTAGTTGATGATGAGGTTTGCGCACACGTCAGGAGGAATTTTGCTCCACTCTTCTTTGCAGATCATCTCTAAATCATTAAGATTTTGAGGCTGTCGCTTGGCAACTTGGAGCTTCAACTCCCTCCATAAGTATTCTATGGGATGAAGGTCTGGAGACTGGCTAGGCCACTCCATGACCTTAATGTGCTTCTTTTTGAGCCACTCCTTTGTTGCCTTGGCTGTATGTTTTGGGTCATTGTCTTGGTGGAAGACCCAGCCACGACCCATTTTTAATGTCCTGGCGGAGGGAAGGAGGTTGTCACTCAGGATTTTACAGCACATGGCTCCATCCATTCTCCCATAGATACAGTGAAGTAGCCCTGTGCCCTTAGAAGAGAAACACCCCCAAAACATAATGCTTCCACCTCCATGCTTGACAGTGGGGATGGTGTTCTTTGGGTCATAGGCAGTATTTCTCTTCCTCCAAACACAGCGAGTTGAGTTGATGCCAAAGACTATTTTTGTCTCATCTGACCACAGCAACTTCTCACAATCACTCACAGAATCATCCAGTTGTTCATTGTCAGACTTCAGATGGACTGGCACCTGTGCCTTCTAGAGCAGGGGAACCTTGCGGGCACTGCAGAATTGTAAACCTTTACGGCATAATGTGTTACCAATGGTTTTCTTGGTGACTGTGGTCCCAGTTGCATTGAGATCATTAACAAGTTCCCCTGTGTAGTTTTAGGCTGATCTCTCACCTTCCTCATGATCAAGGATACCACACGAGGTGAGATGTTACATGGTGCCCCAGATCGATGTCGATTGACAGTCATTTTGTATTTCTTCCATTTTCTTACTATTGCACCAACAGTTGTCTCCTTCTCACCCAGCGTCTTACTTATGGTTTTGTCTCCCATTCCAGCTTTGTGCAGGTCTATGATCTTGTCCCTGACATCCTTATAAAGCTCTTTGGTCTTGCCCATGTTGTAGAGGTTAGAGTCTGACTGATTAATGGAGTCTGTGGACAGGAGTCTTTTATAAAGGTGACTATGTAAGACTGGTGTCTATAATGCAGGTAACGAGTTGATTAGGAGTGCCTAACCGGTCTGTAGGAGGCAGAACTCTTAATGGTTTGTAGGGGATCAAACACTTATTTCCTTCACTGTATGTTTCAGTGTGTATAGCGTTACAGTGATGCGGAGCTTGGGATAAGTTTGTGAAGTATCTGACATTGATATCAGTGGAAGAAGCCCCACTTACAGGCCAGTCTATTTTTACACAGTAGTGTTTGCAATTTTGTGTTGGCACAGAATAGATTTTTTAATGAAGAGTAATTTTAAAGGGTTTTGTTTTTTTTCTGCTATACTACCATGGAGATATGTCACAGAGAAATCAAACCGAGCGAAAAATAGGTCCCTCCGGGCCTGTCTAGTATTCAGGCACTTGGCGGAGTCAACATGCAGTAAATTTTTGTGATCAGTGAAGACCATTACTCTATGCCTAGATCCCACCTGCCAATGTCTCCATTCCTCGAAAGCTCTCGATCACCTATATGTCATAGTTGGACTCTGCTTGTGAGAATTTCCAATAAAAAAAAGCACAAGGATGAAAGTAACCGTCCTTCTTCTGTGAAAGAACAGCAGCCATCCCTACAGAAGAGGCGTCCACCTCAACCACAAATGGCAAATCATCATCGGGTTGACTGAGGACCAGAACTTTAGAAAAGTAGAGCAGCAAGAGCATTTACAGCCTCAGAAGACCAAGACGTCAAGTCGGCGTCATATCAGTAAGAGGTTTGACTATTGACTGAGAAGTTTAGAATGAACGTACGATAATAATTAGCGAAATGGAAGGACCTCTGTAGAGCTTTAAGATTAGTAGGTTGCACCCAATCAACAAAGGCCTATACCTTAACGAGATCCATCTGAAAACCTTCAGCGGAAACCTAATGACCCAAAAACTGAATCTGCTGCACCTCAAACTGACACTTCTCTGGTTTGGTAAATAAATGATTGTCACGAAGAAGCTGAAGCCCCCATGGCGCTCACGCTGACGTCAGACAGGTGAAGTGCGTTCATTGGCTGTGAACTCGCAGGACCTGTCTGACATCGGACATAGTCCGTCATTGGACGCCTCGCCCCGTTTGGTGTGGGATTCAGCCATGAGCCCACACCTTCTCCAGCACAAGACAGCTGATCTGATTGGCTGATATGTGTCCCTAACAGCAGCGGGTGGAATCGCGATCCACCCGTGGCTATTAACATGTTGAATACTGCTGTCAAACTCTGACAGCGGTATTTAACATGCATGCGCAGGAAGCGCGTCATTCCCTCCTCCCATCGGCGCCTATGTCACATGACTGCAGGTCGCCGATGGGTCGGCATGACAACCAGAGGTCTCCTGGAGACCTCTATGGTTGTCACTGCCTGATTGCTGTGAGTGCCGCCTGGTGGTTTGCGCTCTTAGCAATGCTGTAATTCTACTAGATACAGATGATGTGATCATGGCCTCTATGTAATAAAACTATTAAAAAAAAAAACAACTGCACATATTTGTTATCGCCGCATTCAGAATCGCCCGATCTATCAATAAAAAAAAAGCATTAACCTGATCTCTACACGGCGTAGTGAGAAAAAAATTAAAAACGGCAGAGTTACGTTTTTTTGGTCGCTGCAACATTGCATTAAAATGGAATAATGGGCGATCAAAAGATCGTATCTGCACCAAAATGGCATCATTAAAAACGTCAGCTCGGCACGTAAAAAATTAGCCCTCACCCAACCCGAGACCACAAAAAATGGAGACGCTACTGTATCGGAAAATTGTTTTTTTTTTTTTTTTTTTTACAAAGTTTGGTATTTTTTTTCACCACTTAGATAAAAAAATAACCTAGACATGTCTGGTGTCTATGAACTCGTAATGATCTGGAGAATTATAATGTCAGCTCAGTTTTAGCATTTAATGAACCTAGCAAAAAAAGCCAAACAGGAAACAAGTGTGGGATTGCACTTTTTTTGCAATTTCACTGCACTTGGAATTTTTTCCTGTTTTCTAGTACACGACATGGTAAAACCAATGATGTCGTTCAAAAGTACAACTCGTCCCGCAAAAAACAAGCCCTCACATGGCCAAATTGACGGAAAAAATAAAAAAGTTATGGCTCTGGGAAGGAGGGGAGTGAAAAACGAAAACAGCTCAAGTCATGAAGGGGTTGACCCCTTAACCCCCGGAGGTATTTTCGTTTTTCGATCAGGATAATCCTTTTTTTTTTTTTTATAGATTGGGTGATTCTGAACGCGGCGATACCAAATATGTGTATGTTTGATTTTTTTTTTTTTATTTTGAATGGGGCAGAAGGGGGCTGATTTATTATTTATTATTATTATTATTATACATTTTTATAGCGCCATTTATTCCATGGCGCTTTACATGTGAATACGGGGCAAATATAGACAAATACATTAAACATGAGCAGATAACAAGGCACACGAGTACATAAGGAGGGAGGACCCTGCCCGCGAGGGCTCACAGTCTGCAGGGGGTGGGTGAGGATACACTAGGAGAGGGAAGAGCTGGCTGTACGGCTGTTCAGTAGGTTGAGGATCACTGCAGGCTGTAGGCTTGTCGGAAGAGATGAGTCTTCAGGTTCTTTTTGAATGTTTCTATGGTAGGCGCAAGTCTGATGTGTTGGGGTAGAGAGTTCCAGAGTATGGGGGAAGCACGGGAGAAGTCTTGGATGCGGTTATGGGAAGAAGAGATGAGAGGGGAGTAGAGAAGGAGGTCTTGGGAGGATCGGAGGTCGCGTGTAGGTAGGTACCGGGAGACCATGTCACAGATGTATGGAGGAGACAGGTTGTGGATGGCTTTGTATGTCAGTGTGAGGGTTTTGAACTGGAGTCTCTGGGCGATAGGAAGCCAGTGAAGGGCTTGACACAGGGGAGAGGCTGGGGAATAGCGGGGGGACAGGTGGATTAGTCGGGCAGCAGAGTGTAGGATGGATTGGAGCGGTGCCAGAGTGCTAGAGGGGAGTCCAGAGAGTAGGAGGTTGCAGTAGTCGAGGCGGGAGATGATTTAAACTTTTATACTTTTTTTACATTTTTTAAAAAACTTAGTTTTTTACTTTTGGCATGCTTCAATAGCTTCTATAGTCTCAACTCTGCAACATGCAGGTGATGATCAGATCGCCTCTATATAGCAGAATTACTCACTTGCTGAAAGCACCGTCTACAGGGTGGCGCTCACAGCAAGCCGGCAGTGACATCGGGTTATGACGCCAATGAACCGGTGACCTGCGATCACGTGACGTGACACCTGAGGAAGCCTCATTCAGAGCAGAAACATGTTGTGTTTTTGAAAAAGTTTTTTATGTTGTTGGGGCATGAGCACTTTAATAATATTTTTAGAATAAATGTAATTGTAGACATGCAAGTGTATTATTGTTACTCTGGAACACCACTTGGAGGCTGCTCCATTCACACCGATAGTGTAGAAAACTGGGGGACAAATACCTGAACCTGACAGGTCCCTGTTCAGACTAGGAAAAGCCATCTCTGTTCCTGGTCTGTCCCTGCCTGACCGCGCAATTTGGAACCCTAAGGTAACGCAATGACGCCCCCATTCGATAGTAGCTTACCCCGAATGTCTTTAGCAGACCCTAGGATCACTACAGTAGGGCTTCTCATCCATGGAGGGGATCACTCACAATGTGCGGAGGCTTCTCATCCATGGAGGGGATCACTCACAATGTGCGGGGGCTTCTCATCCATGGAGGGGATCACTCACAATGTGCGGAGGCTTCTCATCCATGGAGGGGATCACTCACAATGTGTGGGGGCTTCTCATCCATGGAGGGATCACTCACAATGTGTGGGGGCTTCTCATCCATGGAGGGGTCACTCACAATGTGTGGAGCTTCTCATCCATGGAGGGGATCACTCACAATGTGCGGGGGCTTCTCATCCATGGAGGGGATCACTCACAATGTGCGGAGGCTTCTCATCCATGGAGGGGATCACTCACAATGTGTGGGGGCTTCTCATCCATGGAGGGATCACTCACAATGTGTGGAGGTTTCTCATCCATGGAGGGGGTCACTCACAATGCGTGGGGACTTCTCATCCATGGAGGGATCACTCACAATGTGTGGGGGCTTCTCATCCATGGAGGGGTCACTCACAATGTGTGGAGCTTCTCATCCATGGAGGGGGGTCACTCACAATGTGCGGAGGCTTCTCATCCATGGAGAGGGGTCACTCACAATGTGTGGAGGCTTCTCATCCATAGAGGGGATCACTCACAATGTGTGGAGGCTTCTCATCCATGGAGGGGATCACTCACAATGTGTGGAGGCTTCTCATCCATGGAGGGGATCACTCACAATGTGTGGAGGCTTCTCATCCATGGAGGGATCACTCACAATGTGTGGGGGCTTCTCATCCATGGAGGGGATCACTCACAATGTGCGGAGGCTTCTCATCCATGGAGGGGGTCACTCACAATGTGTGGGGGCTTCTCATCCATGGTGGGGATCACTCACAATGTGTGGGGGCTTCTCATCCATGGTGGGGATCACTCACAATGTGTGGGGGCTTCTCATCCATGGAGGGGATCACTCACAATGTGTGGGGGCTTCTCATCCATGGAGGGGATCACTCATAATGTGTGGGGGCTTCTCATCCATGGAGGGGGTCACTCACAATGTGTGGAGGTTTCTCATCCATGGAGGGGATCACTCACAATGTGTGGGGGCTTCTCATCCATGGAGGGGGTCACTCACAATGTGTGGGGGCTTCTCATCCATGGAGGGGGTCACTCACAATGTGCGGGGGCTTCTCATCCATGGAGTGATCACTCACAATGTGTGGAGGCTTCTCATCCAGGAGGGGATCACTCACAATGTGCTGGGGATTCTCATCCATGGAGGGGTCACTCACAATGTGTGGGGGCTTCTCATCCATGGAGGGGGTCACTCACAATGTGTGGGGGCTTCTCATCCATGGAGGGGGTCACTCACAATGTGCGGGGGCTTCTCATCCATGGAGTGATCACTCACAATGTGTGGAGGCTTCTCATCCAGGAGGGGATCACTCACAATGTGCTGGGGATTCTCATCCATGGAGGGGTCACTCACAATGTGTGGGGGCTTCTCATCCATGGAGGGGATCACTCACAATGTGTGGGGGCTTCTCATCCATGGAGGGGGTCACTCACAATGTGTGGCGGCTTCTCATCCATGGAGGGGATCACTCACACTGTGTGGAGTCTTCTCATCCAGGAGGGGATCACTCACACTGTGCTGGGGATTCTCATTCATGGAGGGGGTCACTCACAATGTGTGTGGGCTTCTCATCCATGGAGGGGATCTCTCACAATGTGTGGGGGCTTCTCATCCAGGAGGGGATCACTCACAATGTGTGCGGGCTTCTCATCCATGGAGGGGTCACTCACAATGTGTGGGGGCTTCTCATCCATGGAGGGGTCACTCACAATGTGCTGGGGATTCTCATCCATGGATGGGATCACTCACAATGTGTGGAGGCTTCTCATCCATGGAGGGGGTCACTCACAATGTGCGGAGGCTTCTCATCCATGGAGGGGATCACTCACAATGTTTGTAGGTTTCTCATCCATGGAGGGGATCACTCACAATGTGCGGGGGCTTCTCATCCATGGAGGGGATCACTCACAATGTGCGGGGGGCTTCTCACCTATGGAGGGGGTCACTCACAATGTGCGGGGGGCTTCTTATCCATGGAGGGGTCACTCACAATGTGTGGGGGCTTCTCATCCATGGAGGGATCACTCACAATGTGCGGGGGGCTTCTCACCTATGGAGGGGGTCTGTCATGATCCCAATGGCAGGGGATCACAAAAGGACAAGCACAAAACAAGCTCTAGGGTGATGGAACCTGAGCTGACCGCGATCCTGAACCTAAACACACAACTAGCAGTAGCCGGGGAACGTGCCTACGATGATTCCTAGACGTCTCGCGCCAGCCGAAAGATTAACTTCCCCTATAAGAAGAAACACAGACCTCACTTGCCTCCAGAGAAACACCCCACAGAAATAGCAGCCCCCCACATGTAATAACGGTGAAATGAGAGGAAAGCACATACGTAGTTATGAAAATAGAATCAGCAAAAATGAGGCCCGCTAAAGCTAGATAGCAGAGGATACAAAAGTGAACTGCGCGGTCAGCGAAAAACCCTTCAAAAAAACCATCCTGAAATTACTTGAACTCATGTGCCAACTCATGGAACATGAGGAGTAATTTCAGCCCACTAGAGCAACCAGCAGCAAGGAATCACATATCTGCAAGCTGGACTAAGACAAAAATTAAGCAAAACGTGGAACAGGAAAATCAAAACTTAGCTTGTCCTGAAGATAACAGGCGCAGGGAGCAGAGGTAAAAAGACACGCTGATTACATTGATAGCCGGCGAGGAAATGACAAAAAAGCCAGGTTAAATAGGAAACTCCCATAACCTGATGGAACAGGTGGACACCAGAGACCGCAGAGAACACACGTCACCCAGTACCATCAGTAACCACCAGAGGGAGCCCAAAAACAGAACTCACAACAGGGGTCACTCGCAATGTGCGGGGGGCTTCTTATCCATGGAGGGGTCACTCACAATGTGCGGGGGACTTCTTATCCATGGAGGGGTCACTCACAATGTGTGGGGGCTTCTCATCCATGGAGGGGGTCACTCACAATGTGCGGGGGCTTCTCATCCATGGAGGGGGTCACTCACAATGTGTGGGGGCTTCTCATCCATGGAGGGGGTCACTCACAATGTGTGGAGCTTCTCATCCATGGAGGGGATCACTCACAATGTGTGGGGGCTTCTCATCCATGGAGGGGGTCACTCACAATGTGCGGAAGCTTCTCATCCATGGAGGGGATCACTCACAATGTATGGGGGCTTCTCATCCATGGAGGGGGTCACTCACAATGTGTGGAGCTTCTCATCCATGGAGGGGGTCACTCACAATGTGTGGGGGCTTCTCATCCATGGAGGGGGTCACTCACAATGTGCGGAAGCTTCTCATCCATGGAGGGGATCACTCACAATGTATGGGGGCTTCTCATCCATGGAGGGGATCACTCACAATGTGTGGGGGCTTCTCATCCATGGAGGGGGTCACTCACAATGTGTGGGGGCTTCTCATCCATGGAGGGGGTCACTCACAATGTGTGGAGGCTTCTCATCCATGGAGGGGATCACTCACAATGTGGAGGCTTCTCATCCATGGAGGGGGTCACTCACAATGTGTGGAGGCTTCTCATCCATGGAGGGGATCACTCACAATGTGTGGAGGCTTCTCATCCATGGAGGGGATCACTCACAATGTGCGGGGGCTTCTCATCCATGGAGGGGATCACTCACAACGTGTGGGGGCTTCTCATCCATGGAGGGGGTCATTCACAATGTGTGGAGGCTTCTCATCCATGGAGGGGGTCATTCACAATGTGCGGAGGCTTCTCATCCATGGAGGGGATCACTCACAATGTGCGGAGGCTTCTCATCCATGGAGGGGGTCACTCACAATATGTGGGGGCTTCTCATCCATGGAGGGGGTCATTCACAATGTGCGGAGGCTTCTCATCCATGGAGGGGATCACTCACAATGTGCGGAGGCTTCTCATCCATGGAGGGGGTCACTCACAATATGTGGGGGCTTCTCATCCATGGAGGGGGTCACTCACAATGTGCGGGGGCTTCTCATCCATGGAGAGGATCACTCACAATGTGTGGAGGCTTCTCATCCATGGAGGGGTCACTCACAATGTATGGGTCACTCACAATGTATGGGGGCTTCTCATCCATGGAGGGGATCACTCACAATGTGCGGGGGCTTCTCATCCATGGAGGGGATCACTCACAATGTGCGGGGGGCTTCTCACCTATGGAGGGGGTCACTCACAATGTGCGGGGGGCTTCTTATCCATGGAGGGGTCATTCACAATGTGTGGGGGCTTCTCATCCATGGAGAGGATCACTCACAATGTGCGGGGGGCTTCTCACCTATGGAGGGGGTCACTCGCAATGTGTGGGGGGCTTCTTATCCATGGAGGGGTCACTCACAATGTGTGGGGGCTTCTCATCCATGGAGGGGGGTCACTCACAATGTGTGGAGGGCTTCTCATCCATGGAGGGGCTCACTCACAATGTGCGGAAGCTTCTCATCCATGGAGGGGATCACTCACAATGTGCGGGGGCTTCTCATCCATGGAGGGGGTCACTCACAATGTGTGGGGGCTTCTCATCCATGGAGGGGGGTCACTCACAATGTGCGGGGGGCTTCTCACCTATGGAGGGGGTCACTCACAATGTGCGGGGGGCTTCTCATCCATGGAGGGGGTCACTCACAATGTGCGGGGGGCTTCTCACCTATGGAGGGGGTCACTCACTATGTGCGGGGGGCTTCTCATCCATGGAGGGGATCACTCACAATTATAACTGAGAACATGGCCAGGAACATAGAATGGGCTATGAATCTCCTCAAAGAACAACTTCTTCCATCACCCAGGACAATATGTGGATGATGCTTTTCCCCCATAATCGAGATCAATTCACAAGGCAAAAGTGAGAACTAAGCGGCTCAAGGAACAAAACATTGGCATCTTGTGACCACAGCTGTAAAATCCCCAGATCTCATCCCACCTGCGGGGAATCCACAAAAAGCATCAAAATCCAGAACTTGTGATAGCTCCAAGCTGGGATGATACAAGAATGGGCGGCCATCAGTCACGATCTGCCCAGAATCTGATATCCAAATACTGGGCCAAAGGGCATAAGTCTGAAGAATAAGGGGCAGCGCTGGGAACATCGAGGCGTCACAGAAAGTTCATGGATTTCTCAATAACATGTACATGATGTTTACAATTGTCCGTCGGTAATGATAGAAATGGCCGAATAAAAAAGCAAAAAATAATGAAGAGACAAAATGAGAAAACTAAAACTTGTGTCAGACTGAAAATTTTTGCCCACGACTGGGCATTGTGCAGCTTCACCTTTCCTGCTCTCCACTTCTCGGTCCTTATCTATTCTTCTCCCCAGAGATTTCTGCTAATTTCTGGCACTCTCGGTTTCCCCAAGAGAGAGAAGCGACCGGCCTCTCTTTTTATGTGGCAGGAATGATGACCCGGCCTCTGGGATAAACTTATCAGACTCTGTTATTTTAAATGTTGTTGCCTCTTAGACTTGCAAGACCTTCGTTACCACGGATGGAACAGATGACCCCTTACCACCATTAGTGGTGACCCTGAAGTTCCCCTGGGTATCTTCTCCCTCTTGCCCAGAGACTGTATAGTTCGGTATCCTGGATTGTTTCCGGTTGTGACAGACTCCACCATGATTTACAGTATGTATGTGATTGCCTTATAGTTTCTCAGCTTTTTTACAGTGGATGGAATAAATGTTTTCCCTTTTACATACAGACTCTTCTTTTCAGCTTTGGTCTTGGCATTATGGTCCATGTTCGGACGGGATGACAGATATTACATGGCTTCTACACAGACTTGCACCAATGACCCACCAGCACTAAGGAAGTCCCTCATCAGACAGCGTTCACACAGCCTAACCACCTTCTCCTAAAGCCACTGACCACCATTATCATGGAAAAGCTGATCTGTAAAGCTGGCCTAGACAATGTAAAGGAGATAGACTCTACCACTAAGTCTTCTGGCACGTTGGCAGCCTAACATTGGAAATCTGCCTATTGATGTCTATTAGCGATGATCGAGCACTAAAATGTGAGGGTGCTCGTTACTCGAATCAAGCAGGTTGTACTGCTCCCGTTCTCGACTCAAGTAAGGAGCGTAATGGAAGTCAATGGGAAATGCCAGCATTTTTACGGAAGACCCTACCTGGAGGGCAAGAAAGTTGCTGAAATGGATGGAAACAGCGTTCAAATAACATGAGAACAGCATGGAGAAGACACCTGGAACCATCTCTGACTCCTTCTCTGCTGAGAACAAAGTTGTGTGAGTATTACTCCACTTTAATGACGGAGCCCTATTTCGTTTTTGCATTTGTGTTTCACTCCCCTTCTTCCCAGAGCCATAACTTTTTTATTTTTCCATCAATATGGCCGTGTGAGGGCTTGTTTTTTTGCGGGACAAGTTGCACTTTTGAACGTCACCATTCATTTTACCGTATTGTGTACTGAAAAACGGGAAGAAAATTCCACAACTGTTAATTTGGATTTTTTTTACTATGTTCACCAAATGTTACAACTGACCTGCCATTATGATTCTCCAGGTCTTTACGAGTTCATAGACACCAAACATGTCCAGCTTCTTTTTTTATCTAAGTGGTGAAAAAAAATCCAAAGTTTGTTAAAAAAAAAAAAAAAAACTTGTGTCATTTTCCGATAACCGTAGCGTCTCCATTTTTCGTGATCTCAGGTCGGGTGAGGGCTTATTTTTTGGATAGCTGACGTTTTGAATGATATCATTTTGGTGTGAATAAGATCTTTTGATCGCCCATTATTGCATTTTAATGCAACGTTGCGGTGACCAAAAAAAAACGTAATTCTGGAGTTTTTACTTTTTTTTCTCATTACGCCGTTTACCGAATGGGTTAATGCTTTTTTTTTTATTGATAGATCGGGCGATTCTGAACACGGCGATACTAAATATGTCTATGTTTGTTTTTTTTATTGTTTTATTTTGAATGGGGAGAAAGGGGGTGAATTAATCTTGTATTTATTTTTTCATATTTTTAAAAAAAAATTTTTTTTCACTTTTGCCATGGTTCACTAGAAGCTAACACAATCTGATCGGTTCTGCTACATACAGGTGATGATCAGATCGCCTGTAACAGAATAGCGCTCATAGCAATCTGGCAGTGACAACCATAGAGGTCTGCTGGAGACCTCTGATTGTCATGCCAACCCATCGGTGAATTGCGATCACATGGCAGGGTCACCGATGGGCGGGATTTCCGGTACGCTTGCCGGAATCGCGCGTTAAATGCTGCTGTCAGAAATTGACAGCGGCATTTCATAGGTTAACAGCCACGGGTGGATCGTGATTCCACCCGCGGCTGTTAGAGGCACATGTCAGCTGTTTAAAACAGTTGACATGTGCTGGGAAAGATGTGGGCTCAGCGCCGGAGCCCACATTAAAGGGGGAGACATGACATGTGCTGTCTTCTCAATTCTGTTCCCATTTCATCCATTTCAGCAATTTTCCTGCCCCCCCCCCCCCCCCCAAGCCCTCCTATTAGGGTCTTCCCGCAAAATTCTCGAGTTTTCCATTGACTTCCATTATACTCGTTACTCGAGTCGAGCCTGCCCGAGTGTCCAATCTGCTCGGTTCGAAAACTGAGCACTTGAACATTTCAGTGCTTGCTCATCACTAAGTGGGACTCCTAGATTGGTAAAGCCTATGCACTAAGTGCAAAGGCTGAAAAACATTTGCCTTTGGGGGAATATACATATACAATCATGGCTGAAAGTGTTGGCACTAGTGATGAGCGAGTATATTCATTGCTCGGGTTTTCCTGAGCACGCTCTGTTGGTCTCAGAGAATTTGTGACTGCTCAGAGATTTAGTTTTTGTTGACGCAGCTGCATGATTTACGGCTGCTAGCCAGCCTGAGTACATGTGGGGGTGGCCTGGTTGCTAGGGAACTCCCACATGTATTCAAGCTATCAGCTATAAATCATGCAGCTGCGGCAACGAAAACTAAATCTCCGAGCAGTCACAAATACTCGGAGATCACCTGAGCGTGCTCGGAAAAACCTGAGCAACGAGTATACTCGCTCATCACTAGATGGCACACTTGAAATTGTTTCAGAAAATGAAGTATTTCTCCCAGAACATTATTACAATTCTCCATGTTTTGTTATGCACAGGTTTATTTCCTTTGTGTGTATTGGAACAACACAAAAAAAAAAAGAGGAAAAAAAGCAAATTGAATATAATTTTACACAAAACACCAAAAATGGGCTGGACAAAATTGTTGGCACCTTTCCAATATTGTAGGTAAACAACTTTGTTTCCAGCATGCGATGCTCGTTCAGACCTGTGGCAAGTAACAGGTGTGGGCAATATGAAAATTACACTTGAAACCTGATAAAATGGGGATAAGTAGATTTAATCTTTGTGTGTGCCACATTAAGCATGGAGAACAGAAAGAGGAGAAGAGAACTGTATGAGGACTTGAGAACCAAAATTGTTGAAAAATATCAACAACCTCAAGGTTACAAGTCCAACTCCAGAGATCTTGATGTTCCTATACCAATGGAGCGCAACATAATCATGAAGTTTACAACCCAAGGCATTGAAGCTAATCGCCCTGGACATGGATGGCAGAAAAAAATTGATAAAAGGTTGCAACGCAGGATAGTCCGGATGGTGGATAAGCAGACGCAATTAAGGTCTGAAGAAATTCTGGCTGTCCTGCAGGTTCAGACAGCAATAGTGTCAGCTCAAACTATCCGTCCACATTGGAATGAAATGAATCACTATGGCAGGAGACCCAGGAGGACCTCACTGTTGACACAGAGGTATACAAAGCTAAAATGCAGTTTGCCAAAATCACTCTGGGAAGGCGTCTTATGGACAGATGAGACCGAGATAGAGCTTTGTGGTAAAGCACATCATTCTTCTGTTTACCGAAAATGGAATGAGCCCTACAAAGAAAAGAACACAGTACCTACAGTGAAATATGGTGGAAATTCAAAGATGTTTAGGGGTTGTTTGGCTGCCTCTGGCACTGGGGGCCTTGACTGTGTGCAAGACATCATGAAATCTGAAGATTACCAAAGGATTTTGGGTGGCCATATAGTACCCAGTGTAAGAAAGCTGGGTTTGTGTTCTAGGTCATGGGTCTTCCAACAGGACAATGACCCCAAACATACATCAAGAAGCCTCCAGAGATAGATGGAAACAAACCACCGGTGAATTCTGAAGTGATCAAAAATTACAGTTGAGAGGTATAAAAAGCTTGTTGATGGTTGTAGGAAGCTGTGAAGATACCGAATTATATCTTATAATACCCAGATGACTATTTTTAGATGAATATGCTGTTATCTATACTTTTGTTTGTGTAAGACTGTAATAGTGACTTGTAAGCTGATATTTCATATAACATAGTGTGTGCTTATCTATGATGACTAGTGATGTTTGCTTATATGCTAATTATGCACTCTATTATGGAACCAGTTTGTTGACTTCGAAAGCAGAGAGGGAAAAACTACTCCATTGTTCCCTTTATCTTGATGCTGGACTAAAGGACACTGGGTAAATCTAAAAATAGGTTACATGCCTCTGCATAAAGAGACTCAGAGACAGAGAGAGACGGGAAGGGGGGGGGGGGAGCGGGAGAGACAGCCAGAGATTCTGCCAAGACATATATATCCAAAGGACCAGAGACAGGACAGCAGCCAATATCATGGCACCATCATAAGGGACACAGATCTATCATTCTACAGGAAGCAACCTAGGGCTTTTAGGCTTGTGGTTTGAAGAATACAGATCTGCTCCATTGACCATCGCTGGACCATGGATACCTTTGGATAAAGCCTGGATTGGGACCCACTGGTCACCTGGCTCCATGGAGATGTTCGCATAAGCCAGGTTGTGACCCTCGTGTCAACTGGCCTTGTACCTTGTATAGACTCTATGGACTGTCATCTCCCTAAGCTTGTCTTTACCTCCTCTATGCGTGTGTACCACAGATGGGGTAGCTGACCCAGGAAGCTCTGACGTAACATCTGCCATTACCCTAGCGGGTCAGTGGAAGGGTGAGACTCTAATGTGCACCATCTTGGGGAATTTTTCTGGGACTATTCTATGTGTAATCTGCCTGTTTTGAAGTTAAATAAAGCATTGCCACACTGTTTTACCCTCACCCTGTGTTGTCTGGGTAGAATTATGCCCACGTTAACAGGAGAGCGGGCGTTAGGAGGGACGATCCATGGTCCATGCGGTTTCAGGTAACGGACCTGGGTGCTCATCGTCACCCGTGTCTTCACAGAAGCGATTGATTGCAGTTATTTATTCCAAAGGGGGTGAAGCCAAATATTAAGTTGAGTGTGCCAATAATTCTGTCTGGACCATATTGGGGGTTTTGTGTGAAATTATGTCAATTTGCCTTTTTTCCTCTTTTTTTGTGTTGGTCCAATACACACAAAGGAAATAAACGTGTATAACAAAAACAGGTGGGATTGCAATAAATTACTGGGAGAAATATTTAATTTTATGGAACAAGTTCAAGGGTGCCAATAGTTTCGACCTTGACTGTATATCTGTAAGAGAAGTGCCAAGCAGGCACTGTCTATGTGATTGAGAGGTTCATAACGAGGCCTAAGAGGGTCTTAAAGTCTACCGTAATCTGTCTACTACTCCAAAGTATTGGAGAAGAGCTGTCATGACATTCCTGACCATCCACTTCAACATCCCCCAACAAGCTGACAAAATTGCCATTAACACAGAGATTCAATACAAGTTGCATGCACGATACTAGCACCTGGACTGGAGATGGAGGCTTCTTGGCCGTAGCAATCAAGCAAGATGGATGGGAATTAGTTTGGGCTTGTATCAAGCCACTGATTTGCCAACCCCATGGAGATGGTGACACGATATGTCCAGAAACAAGGCCACCATCAGCAGGTTCCTGCTCAAAGATTGTAGTCTAATGGGAAGTCAAGCACTAATTGTACAGAATGAAAGGCAATGTTCATGATGAAAAAGACTGAAGAAGGAACTCAAATGCTAATCTAAGACGAGCAGAAGTCAATAAATCCTGAGACATCATTTCCAGGAAGTGACTACCAGCCTCTGAGATACAAACTCAACATATTCAGAAATAGTGCGAAAGAGAAGGAGAAACGACCTGCACAAAAGACTCCGGAAGTGATGGACCCAAGACTAGACCCAATAGACAGGAGGGAGGACACATATGGAATAAAAACCGACAACCTCTCACATGAGCACAGCTATGCGGAGAAAATGCTTCATACATGGGGGGCCACATGAGACAAGGAAACCCTGTACCTTGGGAGACAACGTCTCATCAGCAGGTGCAAGAGGGTTTGGTCTCTTATGCCCCTAATACTAATACATCTTTATTTTTTTCCTCCGCACTCAATATCACAATGCTATTACCATCAGTCGACCACCACCACTGCACAACCATCAATATCACAGTGCTATCACCATCACCCAACCACCATCACTGCACAACCATCAATATCACAGTGCTATAACCATCACCCGACCACCACCACTGCACAACCATCAATATCACAATGCTATCACCATCACCCGACCACCACCACTGCACAACCATCAATATCTCAATGCTATCACCATCAGCCGACCACCACCACTGCACACCATCAATATCACAATGCTATCACCATCCCCCAACCACCATCACTGCACAACCATCAATATCACAATGCTATCACCATCACCCGACCACCACCACTGTACAACCATCAATATCTCAATGCTATCACCATCAGCCGACCACCACCACTGTACAACCATCAATATCTCAATGCTATCACCATCAGCCGACCACCACCACTGCACACCATCAATATCACAATGCTATCACCATCACCCAACCACCATCACTGCACAACCATCAATATCACAATGCTATCACCACCATGGCACAACCATCAATATCACAATGCTATCACCACCACTGCGCAACCATCAACATCACAATGCTATCACCATCACCCAACCACCATCAGTGCACAACCATCAATATCACAATGCTATCAGCACCACTGCGCAACCATCAACATCACAATGCTATCACCATCACCCAACCACCATCAGTGCACAACCATCAATGTCACAGTGCTATCACCATCACGCAACCACCATCACTGCACAACCATCAATATCACAGTGCTATAACCATCACCCGACCACCACCACTGCACAACCATCAATATCACAGTGCTATCACCATCACTCGACCACCACCACTGCACAACCATCAACATCACAATGCTATCACCATCACCCAACCACCATCAGTGCACAACCATCAATATCACAGTGCTGTAACCATCAGTCGACCACCACCACTGCACAACCATCAATATCATAATGCTATCACCATAACTCGACCACCACCACTGCACAACCATCAATATCACAATGCTATCACCATCACTCGACCACCACCACTGCACAACCATCAACATCACAATGCTATCACCATCACCCAACCACCATCAGTGCACAACCATCAATATCACAGTGCTATCACCATCACACAACCACCACCACTGCACAACCATCAACATCACAATGCTATCACCAATCACCCAACCACCACCACTGCACAGCCATCAATATCACAATGCTATCACCATCATCCGACCACCACCACTTCACAACCATCAATATCACAATGCTATCACCATCACCCAACCACCATCAACATCACAATGCTATCACCATCACCCAACCACCATCACTGCACAACCATCAACATCACAATGCTATCACCATCACCCAACCACCATCAACATCATAATGCTATCACCATCACCCAACCACCATCACTGCACAACCATCAACATCACAATGCTATCACCATCACCCGCACTACCATGTGGACTATTTGCTGTATGTTTTCACTTTGTGCAGGTAAAGGCTGTTTTACTTTGTTATCCTGATCGGTTTATTTACGCTTAATAAACCACTTCACTGTTTGAACTGAAGTAACGGGGTCCCTGTGTGAACCAGCACCTACCAGAGAGCCGATCCCTTACACGTGTGAATCTCTTTAGATCACAGCATTGTGTTTAGATCACAGCATCATATGTGTGAATCTCTTTAGATCAGAGCATCTTCTATCTATCGAGCCTTACACTATGGCCGGTCCGAATAACTAAAGCAATTGTTACCATCCCCCTCTCGTGTCTCCCCTTTTCCTCATAGTTTGTAGCTTGCGAGCAGCAGGGCCCTCATTCCTCCTGGTATCTGTCTTGAACTGTATTTCTGTAATGTCTATTGTCTGTACAAGTCCCCTCTATAATTTGTAAAGCGCTGCGGAATATGTTGGCGCTATATAAATAAAAATTATTATTATTATTATTATATATTCATCTAAGGGTCACTTCCGTCTTTTTGTCTGTCTTTCTGTCTGTCTGTCACGGAAATCCCGCGTCGCTGATTGACCAATCAGCGACGGGCACAGTCCGGCCGCGAATTCGCCCATTCCTACTCTCTGTCACTGCTCCCTCCATACTCCCCTCCAGTCAGCACTCACACAGGGTTAATGGCTGCATTACACAGCGTTATGCCACGGTGTAACACAGTCCGTTAACGCTGCTATTAACCCTGCGTTACCAACTTTTTACTATTGATGCTGCCTATGCTACGTCATCATCTCGCGAGACCGCACTGCATTCTTCGGACCGGAGCGTCGAGTGGAGCATCGCTAAAGGCCTCGCCTGGATCCGGGGGCCGCCGGAAGGTGAGTATATAACTATTTTTTAATTCTTTTTTTTAACAGGGATATGGTGCCCACATTGCTATATACTAGGTGGGCTGTTATATACTGTGTGGGCTGTGTTATATACTGCGTGGGCTGTTATATACTACGTCTCTGTGCTATATACTACGTGGGCTGTGCAATATACTACGTGGGCTGTGCTATATGCTACATCGCTGTGCTATATACTACGTGGGCTGTTATATACTGCGTGGGCTGTGTTATATACTACGTCTCTGTGCTATATACTATGTGGGCTGTGCTACATACTACGTGGGCTGTGCTATATACTACATTGCTGTGCTATACACTACGTGGGCTGTGTTATATACTGCGTGAGCTGTTATATACTGCATCTCTGTGCTATATACTACGTGGGTTGTGCTATATGCTACATCGCTGTGCTATATACTACGTGGACTGTTATATACTGTGTGGGCTGTGTTATATACTACGTCTCTGTGCTATATACTATGTGGGCTGTGCTATATACTACGTGGGCTGTGCTATATTGTTATGATCTGGTGGTTTAGGAGCAACATGGAACGAGCTCTGAAGGAAGTGGTATCTGTACTGACCGCAGTCCCTAAGCTCAACACAACACAAGAAGTAGCCGTGGGATGCCCCTAACACTCCCTAGGCACCTCGTCACAGCCTGAGAACTAACTACCCCTAAAGATAGAAACAGGAAAACTATCTTGCCTCAGAGAAAATCCCCAAAGGATAGATAGCCCCCCACAAGTAATGACTGTGAGTGGAGAGGGAAAAGACATACACAGAATGAAACCAGGATGAGCACAGGAGGCCAGTCTAGCTAGATAGATAGGACAGGATGGAATACTGTGCGGTCAGTATAAAACACTACAAAAAATCCACACAGAGTTTACAAAAATCTCCACACCTGACTAAAGGTGTGGAGGGTAAATCTGCTTCCCAGAGCTTCCAGCATCACAGAATTAATTCATACTGACAAGCTGGACAAACATAGAAAGCACAGAACGGATAAGTCCACAACCTGTGGACAGAAAAGAGCAAGCAAGGACTTAGCTTTGCTGAACTGGTCAGGATAACAGGGAAATCCAAAGAGATGTGAATCCAACCAGGAACCATTGACAAGTGCCACAAGCTGAAGGAAAGAGCCAGGCTAAATAGCCGAGCAGAATAGACAATCAGTGGAAGCAGCTGCTGACAGCTAAATCCAAGGAGCAGCCATTCCACTTAAAACCACCGGAGGGAGCCCAAGAGCGGAATTCACAACACTATATACTACGTGGGCTGTTATATACTGTGTTAGCTGTGTTAAATACTGCGTGGGCTGTGTTATTTACTACGTCTCTGTGCTATATACTATGTGGGCTGTGCTATATACTACGTGGGCTGTGCTATATACTACAACCTGTGGACAGAAAAGAGCAAGCAAGGACTTAGCTTTGCTGAACTGGTCAGGATAACAGGGAAATCCAAAGAGATGTGAATCCAACCAGGAACCATTGACAAGTGGCACAAGCTGAAGGAAAGAGCCAGGCATAAATAGCCGAGCAGAATAGACAATCAGTGGAAGCAGCTGCTGACAGCTAAATCCAAGGAGCAGCCATTCCACTTAAAACCACCGGAGGGAGCCCAAGAGCAGAACTCACAAAAGTGCCACGTACAACCACCGGAGGGAGCCCAAGAGCGGAATTCACAACAGTACCCCCCCCCCCCCCTTGAGGAGGGGTCACCGAGCCCTCACCAGAGCCCCCAGGCCGATCAGGACGAGCCAAGTGAAAAGCACGAACCAAATCGGTGTCATGGACATCGGAGGCAACAACCCAAGAATTATCCTCCTGGCCATAACCCTTCCACTTGACAAGATACTGAAGCCTCCGCCTCGAAAAACGAGAATCCAAAATTTTCTCAACCTCATATTCCAACTCTCCCTCAACCAACACCGGGGCAGGAGGATCAACTGAGGGAACAACGGGCACCACATATCTCCGCAACAAAGATCTATAGACAACATAATGAATGGCAAAAGAGGCTGGAAGAGCCAAACGAAAAGACACTGGATTAATAATTTCAGAAATTTTATAAGGACCAATAAACCGAGGCTTAAACTTAGGGGAAGAAACCTTCATAGGAACATGACGAGAAGACAACCAAACCAAATCCCCCACACGAAGCCAGGGACCAACACACCGACGGCGGTTAGCAAAACGTTGAGCCCTTTCCTGAGACAACGTCAAATTGTCCACCACATGAGTCCAAATCTGCTGCAGCCTGTCCACCACAGAATCCACACCAGGACAATCAGAAGGCTCAACCTGCCCAGAAGAAAAACGAGGATGAAAACCAAAATTACAAAAGAAAGGTGAAACCAAAGTAGCCGAACTAGCCCGATTATTAAGGGCAAACTCGGCCAACGGCAAGAAAGCCACCCAATCATCCTGATCAGCAGACACAAAGCATCTCAAATAGGTCTCCAAGGTCTGATTAGTTCACTCAGTTTGGCCATTAGTCTGAGGATGAAACGCCGAAGAAAAAGACAAATCAATGCCCATCCTAGCACAAAAGGCCCGCCAAAACCTAGAGACAAACTCAGAACCTCTGTCAGACACAATATTCTCCAGAATGCCATGCAAACGAACCACATGCTGAAAAAACAATGGAACCAAATCTGAGGAGGAAGGCAACTTAGGCAAAGGTACCAGATGGACCATTTTAGAGAACCGGTCACAAACAACCCAGATAACAGACATCTTCTGGGAAACAGGAAGATCCGAAATAAAATCCATGGAAATATGCGTCCAGGGAGTCTCAGGGACCGGCAAAGGCAAAAGCAACCCACTAGCGTGGGAACAGCAAGGCTTGGCTCGGGCGCAAGTCCCACAGGACTGCATAAAAGCACGCACATCGCGCGACAAAGAAGGCCACCAAAAAGACCTAGCAACCAAATCTCTGGTACCAAAAATCCCAGGATGACCAGCCAACACTGAACAATGAACCTCAGAAATCACCTTACTTGTCCATCCATCAGGAACAAACAGCTTCCCCACTGGACAGCGGTCAGGCCTATCAGCCTGAAATTCCCGAAGCACCCGCCGCAAATCAGGGGAGATGGCAGAAAGAATCACCCCTTCCTTAAGAATGCCAACCGGCTCAAGGACTCCAGGAGAATCAGGCAAAAAACTCCTAGAGAGGGCATCAGCCTTAACATTCTTAGATTCCGGAAGATACGAGACCAAGAAATCAAAACGGGAGAAAAACAGGGACCATCGAGCCTGTCTAGGATTCAGCCGCTTGGCCGACTTGAGGTAAATCAGATTTTTATGATCAGTCAAGACCACAACGCGGTGCTTAGCTCCCTCAAGCCAATGTCGCCACTCCTCAAACGCCCACTTCATAGCCAACAACTCCCGATTGCCGACATCATAATTGCGTTCTGCAGGTGAAAACTTTCTGGGAAAAAAAGCACACGGTTTCATCAAAGAACCATCAGAATCCCTCTGAGACAAAACGGCCCCTGCCCCAATCTCAGAAGCGTCAACCTCAACCTGAAAAGGAAGAGAAACATCTGGCTGACGCAACACAGGGGCAGAAGTAAATCGGCGTTTAAGCTCCCGAAAGGCCTCAACAGCCGCAGAGGACCAATTCGTCACATCAGCGCCTTTCTTCGCAAATCAGTAAGGGGCTTAACCACACTGGAAAAGTTGGCAATTAAGCGGCGATAGAAATTAGCAAAGCCCAAAAATTTTTGAAGGCTCTTCACAGATGTGGGTTGAATCCAGTCATGAATAGCTTGGACCTTAACAGGATCCATTTCCATAGATGAGGGAGAAAAAATAAAACCCAAAAAAGAGATCTTCTGAACTCCGAATAGGCACTTAGACCCCTTCACAAACAAAGCATTATCACGAAGGATCTGGAACACCATCCTGACCTGCTTCACATGAGACTCCCAATCATCGGAAAAAATCAAAATATCATCCAAATATACAACCATGAATTTATCAAGATAATTGCGGAAAATATCATGCATGAAGGATTGGAACACAGATGGAGCATTAGAGAGCCCGAATGGCATCACAAGGTATTCAAAATGGCCTTTGGGCATATTAAATGCAGTTTTCCATTCGTCACCCTGTTTAATACGAACAAGATTATATACCCCTCGGAGGTCAATCTTAGTAAACCAACTAGCCCCCTTAATCTGAGCAAACAAATCAGAAAGCAAAGGCAAGGGGTATTGGAATTTGACAGTGATCTTATTAAGAAGACGATAATCTATACAGGGTCTCAAGGAGCCATCCTTCTTAGCAACAAAAAAGAAACCCCGCTCCCAATGGTGACGAAGAGGGCCGAATATGCCCCTTCTCCAAAGATTCCTTAACATAACTCCGCATGGCGGCATGATCTGGCACAGACAGATTGAAAAGTCGGCCCTTAGGGAACTTACAACCTGGAATCAAGTTAATAGCACAATCACAGTCCCGATGCGGTGGAAGGGAACTGGACTTGGGCTCATCAAATACATCCTGGAAATCCGACAAAAACTCAGGGACCTCAGAAGAGGGGGAAGAGGAAATTGACATCAAAGGAACGTCACTATGTACCCCTTGACAACCCCAACTAGTCACAGACATAGTTTTCCAATCCAGCACCGGATTATGTTCCTGTAACCATGGAAAACCTAGTACAACAACATCATGCAGGTTATGCAACACCAGAAAACGGCAATTTTCCTGATGTGCAGGAGCCATGTACATGGTCATCTGCGTCCAGTACTGAGGTTTATCCTTGGCCAATGGAGTAGCATCAATGCCCCTCAAAGGAATAGGGCTCTGCAAAGGCTGCAAGGAAAAACCACAGCGCCTGGCGAATTCTAAGTCCATTAAGTTCAGGGCAGCGCCTGAATCCACAAATGCCATGACAGAAAAGGACGACAATGAGCAAATCAGGGTCACAGATAAGAGAAATTTAGGCTGTACAGTACTGATGGTAACAGACCTAGCGACCCTCCTAATACGTTTAGGGCAATCAGAAATAACATGAGCAGAATCACCACAGTAAAAACACAGCCTATTCTGACTTCTGAATTCCTGCCGTTCTGTTCTAGTCAAAATCCTATCACATTGCATAGGTTCAGGACTCTGCTCAGAGGACACTGCCATATGGTGCATAGCTTTGCGCTCGTGCAAACGCCGATCAATCTGAATGGCTAGAGACATAGATTCGCTCAAACCAGTAGGCGTAGGGAAGCCCACCATAACATCTTTAAGGGCTTCAGAAAGACCTTTTCTGAAAATAGCAGCCAGAGCATCCTCATTCCATTTAGTAAGCACAGACCATTTCCTAAATTTCTGGCAGTATAATTCTGCCGCTTCCTGACCTTGACAGAAGGCCAACAGGGTTTTTTCTGCATGATCCACAGAATTAGGTTCGTCATACAATAATCCGAGCGCTTGAAAAAATGCGTCTACATTCAGCAATGCCAGATCCCCTGATTCAAGGGAGAATGCCCAGTCCTGAGGGTCACCACGCAGCAACGATATGATGATCTTTAACTTGCTGAATGGGATCACAAGAACGGGGTTTCAAAGCAAAAAATAATTTGCAGTTATTTTTAAAGTTCAAAAACTTGAATCTGTCTCCAAAAAAACCAAATCAGGAGTAGGAATTCTAGGCTCCAAAGCCAGAGTCTGGACAACATAATCTTGGATACTCTGTACTCTTGCAGCAAGTTGATCCACACGAGAAAACAAACCTTGAACATCCATGCCAGAGCATAAATCCAGAACCACCCAGAGATCAAGATGAAAAAAAAGACAAAAGAGAGCACAGAAAAAAAAATGGCTCAGAATTTTTTCCTTCTTTTGAGATGCATTTAATTCATTTTTGGCCACTTGTACTGTTATGATCTGGTGGTTTAGGAGCAACATGGAACGAGCTCTGAAGGAAGTGGTATCTGTACTGACCGCAGTCCCTAAGCTCAACACAACACTAGAAGTAGCCGTGGGATGCTCCTAACACTCCCTAGGCACCTCGTCACAGCCTGAGAACTAACTACCCCTAAAGATAGAAACAGGAAAACTATCTTGCCTCAGAGAAAATCCCCAAAGGATAGATAGCCCCCCACAAGTAATGACTGTGAGTGGAGAGGGAAAAGACATACACAGAATGAAACCAGGATGAGCACAGGAGGCCAGTCTAGCTAGATAGATAGGACAGGATGGAATACTGTGCGGTCAGTATAAAACACTACAAAAAATCCACACAGAGTTTACAAAAATCTCCACACCTGACTAAAGGTGTGGAGGGTAAATCTGCTTCCCAGAGCTTCCAGCATCACAGAATTAATTCATACTGACAAGCTGGACAAACATAGAAAGCACAGAACGGATAAGTCCACAACCTGTGGACAGAAAAGAGCAAGCAAGGACTTAGCTTTGCTGAACTGGTCAGGATAACAGGGAAATCCAAAGAGATGTGAATCCAACCAGGAACCATTGACAAGTGGCACAAGCTGAAGGAAAGAGCCAGGCTAAATAGCCGAGCAGAATAGACAATCAGTGGAAGCAGCTGCTGACAGCTAAATCCAAGGAGCAGCCATTCCACTTAAAACCACCGGAGGGAGCCCAAGAGCGGAATTCACAACACTATATACTACGTGGGCTGTTATATACTGTGTTAGCTGTGTTACATACTGCGTGGGCTGTGTTATATACTGTGTGGGCTGTGTTATTTACTACGTCTCTCTGCTATATACTATGTGGGCTGTGCTATATACTACGTGGGCTGTGCTATATGCTACATCGCTGTGCTATATACTACGTGGGCTGTTATATACTGTGTGGGCTGTTACATACTGCGTGGGCTGTTATATACTACGTCTCTGTGCTATATACTATGTGGGCTGTGCTATATACTACGTGGGCTGTGCTATATACTACATCGCTGTGCTATATACTACATGGGCAGTGTTATATACTGCGTCTCCGTGCTATATACAACGTGACTGTGCAATATATTACGTGGCTGGGCAATATACTACGTGGCTGTTATATACTGGGTGAGCTGTGCTATATACTGCGTGAGCTGCGCTATATACTACATGAGCTGTGCTATATACTACATGGCTGTGCAATATGCTACGTGGCTGTGCTATATGCTACGTGGCTGTGTTATATACTGCATCTCTGTGCTATATACTACGTGGGCTGTGCAATATATTACGTGGTTGGGCAATATACTACGTGGCTGTTATATACTGCGTGAGCTGCGCTATATACTACATGAGTTGTGCTATATATTACGTGGCTGTGCTATATACTACGTGGCTGTGCAATATGCTACGTGGTTGTGCTATATGCTACGTGGCTGTGTTATATACTACGTGGCCTGTGCTATATACTATGTGGCCTGTGCTATATGCTACATGGGCTGTGTCATATACTACGTGGGCTGTGTCATATACTACATGGCTGTGCTATATGCTACATGGCTGTGCTATATGCTACGTGGGCTGTTATATGCTACGTGGGCAGTATTATATGCTACTTGGCTGTGATATATTTCTCTGCTGTATCTGTGCATCATAAATCATGATATGTGTTAAAGGGAACCTGTCACCCCGAAAATCGCAGGTGAGGTAAGCCCACCGGCATCAGGGGCTTATCTACAGCTTTCTGTAATGCTGTAGATAAGCCCCCGATGTTACCTGAAAGAGGAGAAAAAGACATTATATTATACTCACCCAGGGGTGGTCCCGCTGCTGGTCAGGTCAAACGGGCGTCTCCGGTCCGCTGCGGCGCCTCCCATCTTCATTACAAGACGTCCTCTACACTACAATGAGCAATATCCGATTGAGTCTCATATATTTATAAAGTGCTTACTGCATTCTATTATATATAATGTCGACATTCCCCCTGGAAGAAGCTACCGCGAAACGCGCGTCGGGGTTTCACTGCTGACACAGGTTATGTACCATGCTACACCTTCGATTGTTATTTGTACTTTTTATATAAACTATGTGTCTCTGCTTACTATAGCAATATACTATCTACACTGGAGGCTATTTTTGTAGGAAGCACTTTGCACTTTATATATAATAGAATGCAGTAAGCACTTTATAAATATATGAGACTCAATCGGATATTGCTCATTGTAGTGTACACATTGGTGAACAATGGAAAATGGGTGCTGGTTATATAATGTATGAGCATCTGGCCTAAATGTAGCAACACTGTGGACCCAAATCCACCCATCCATATATAGTACTCTATATTGTATCAGTGGTTTAGCACTAGCAATTTATACTGGGCATTTTATATAGGATACCAATTGGAATCACTTATCTAGTAAATCTATGGATGATGGGGATTTGGACACCACAGAGTGGGCTAATACAAAATATTATATAGTGGTAAATATGGATTTTTCCCAAAAATAGATGCTGTAATACTTTTTGGTACATATTATTGTGTTGCAGTTTACTTTGTGGTTGTGTCCCCTTTATATGTATTTTAAATGTTATGTTTAGAAATCTTGAAATAAAAATTTGTCTTATTTTTCAATAACTTGGCATTGAACTTCCTTGTTTATATATGGGATGTAAATGATAATATGTACCAGTTATAAACTACTGGTGCTTTAATGACATGTGGAGTGGGTTGTCTCCAATAAGCCTGATCTGTAGAGAATAGGTACACAGACCCTATACTAATTTAACAAAGGGTTGTCGCCTTTAGAAATCAGACTATTACTAATTTAGAGGTCCACTCATGAGTGCCCCATAGGATCATGTGCAATCCATAAAGCTTTTTATGGTTGTCTGTCCTTTGCAGTTTGCACGTTGCTTTTTGTTTTTCTTTTTGATGATATTTATAAACTTTTTAGAGAATTTTAATTAAAAGTTATATTTTAGTCCAATACGCTGTATACCTATATTGTTTGGACTTAACCATTGGCTAAACTCAACTAGTATGAGGCGATACTACATGATGGAGACCAGGATGGGGCACATTACTACAAGATATTTGCCTGTTCTACTATATAGTACTAATTGTAAGACAATATTTCTGTATGTGGCCAATTGAGGGAAACAAAATAGTAAAACATGCCAAAGTAAAGCATGAAAAAATATTTTGTGATGACACAGCATTTTATCTTATTTAACCAGGCATCTATTTTCAGCAAGCAAGGAAGAATAGAATGTTAGCTATACAGCTATATGTTGACTTTTGAATTTATGTGTTTCTTTATGTTTGGTCAAGAAAACAAAATACTTTTGTCCATGTAATCCTGTAATATTGACTTTTAAGTTGAGAATTTGTTGTAACATAATGTGCTGTTATCCTAGATGACTAGTGATTCAGGGTCATTGAACAATGATGTTTGCTGATATGTTGATTACACATTGTCCAGGCCAGCTAGCTTGCTGACTTGCAAAACAGAGGAGGAAAAACTATGCTAATAGGTTAAATAATTAAACATTGCGAGTTGATCTTGTTACTATTCTTCACCTTTACCTCTGGATACTGTCTTGAAGGACAGTTTTTAACTATAAAAAGAGGATATATGCGCCTCCGTAACAGATACCTCCAGATACAGAGATACCTGCATATACAGATATATATCCAGACATCCAAACAACCAGAGACTCTACAGGACAGCAGACAAGACATGATGGCCCATCACAAGGGACACAGATTTGTCATTCTATAATATGCCAGCTAATGAGACCACGGCCCTGGCTGAAAGAAAACAGATCTGCTCCACTGACCATCGCTGAAGTATGGATACATTTGAGGTAGTAAGGATTTCGACCCACCGATCACCTGACCCTCATGGATACGCTTGTGAAAGCCAGGAATTGGACCAACCTGTCACCTGGCTCTATAGAAATGTTTAGAAAAGCCAGGTTGTGACCCTCCGGTCAACTGGCCTTGTACCTCAATAGACTCATCTTACGCTTGTCGTTACCTCCTCTGTGTGTGTGCCACAGGTGAGGTAGTCAGCCCTGGAAGCTCTGAAGTCACAGCTGCTCTTATCCAAACAAGTCAGCGGAAAGGGTGAGACTTTGTAATGAGCACCATCTTGGGTATGGTGCTGAGACTGTTCTATGTGCTATTTGCCTGTTTTGTAGTTCAATAAAGTATTGCCACGTTATTTTACCATCACATTGTGTTGTCTGAGTAGCATTATGCCCACAGTAAAAGGAGAGTGGGCTTGTGGTGGGACGATCCATTGTCGATGTGGTTTTGGCTAACGGACTAGAGCACCCGCTGACCCCCGTATCTCCACATTTTGCTACTAAAAGTTCCTTTCATATTCTTCTCAAGACGGCAATCTAGTGAATTGCAGTGGTGTTCCCTGGGGTGATGGAAAAAGTTAACATTTAGTACAATGTGAATGAGTGGAGACTCAAAAAAAAGTCTGAATCTGTTCTACTGCAGAATGGTAGCAAGTATGCTTCAGTGCCGGGAATGTATTCTGTGCACTCAAGGAAAGCTATGAGAATTTAGACTTTATTCTCAAGAAACTTAACTATGATGATCATGGATGGTCAATATGTAGCTATCTGAAAGTTTTCTCTTTGCTCCTAGAGTAGCAAGGAAGATACACGAAGTACCCGTACTGATTGTGTGAATGGGGTCAGCCAGGATAGGACTCATCACTGGAGCCAAAAAGTTGGCCAACGAGTTATTTGCAACCCGGGCTCAAGAAATATAGTTGCAGATATTTAGTTGATCCCATTAAAGTTCTCCTGCCATCATTCCACATAAAGCTTGGAGTTTGTGAAAGTTCTAAGTTCTACCAACAGAAGGAGATACTTTTAATTACCTGTGTACCAAGTTTCAGGCACTGTTCAAAGCATAACTGAAGGAAGGTATTTTTGTGGGTCAGGAACAAAATGAAAACAAAAATGAAAGCGGTTGAGAAAAGGGCTTGGGATTCTTTTAAAGAAGTCTTGAAGAAATTTCTAGGTAACAGCAAAGATCCAAAATTTAAGCCCATGGTGGAGAACATGCGGAAACGTTTCCAAGCCTTGGATTGTCTGATGAATTTGAAGTTACAGTTTTTACATTCACATTTGGACAACTTTCCCGAAAACCTTGGAGCAGTTAGCAAAGAGCAAGGAGAAAGATTTCAGGAGATCAAAGAGATGGACGATACTAAGGTACCGTAGATGGAACGTGAACATGATGGGCGACTACTGCTGGATGCTTCACCGAGAAGACCCGCAGGTCTTCTGTAACAGAAAAGGTATCAAGAGAAGCTTCGAACAGAAAAGGAGAATAATTAACTTCCAATAAATATTGCTGAATGAATGTTCAGTACATTTTTATATATAATATTGTGTACATTTTTGGCTACGATAAATATTTTTCTAGTTCATCTCTCTTATAATGTTTTGTGCAAAATCCATATGTGATGGTTACAAATTTTAATCAGAGCATAAGAAAACAAGAGAGTCAATCATTGGATTTGAAAAACATTTCATAAACCAAAATGTTGCCTACTTGGGTAATCAAATACTGTAAAATCCTTATCCTGCTTCAGATATTCGGCCTCCGCGTGTATGGCCTCCAAATGCAGGTTCATCAGAAGGCCATAGGTTGGGGTAACCTTTATCTCAACTGTCTCAGGTGAGTGACTATGCTCTGAACGACCACTTTCTGCAGCTTGGAAATGAGACCCAAGACCCCCAGATGCAGCATGAAGGTGAAACAACAGTGTTCCTTGGATCAGTATTAATGTGAATCCTCTGTAGAATGGGAAAATTGAGCACTTGAGCGTATTCGAATGTGTCATACTCATTGGTGCCGAAGTGGTCGCAGACAAACTTCTGAGATCCATGTCAAGAGTATACGGAGACTGAAGAGTTCACAGAAAAACTTCCAAGGGTTCTCTGCATGGTAACTCTCATGGAGAAAATGAACTGGCGGTGCAAACTATCCCATGGATCCAGATGTCTGCTGCCCCGAACTGACCGGTGGGGCAGAACTTGTGCAAGACAATAACCCCTTTCTGTTAGACTGGTGGAGGTGCGGTAATGCTGAGGAAGGTTTTCTCAACTTACCCTGACTCCTCTGATCCCTGTTGGAGGCGTAGACAGTAGGGCTTAATTAAACATTGTAGCCATTCCTATCTTCATGGTAGAAGGCCAATGCTCCATGTCACAAGAGTGGTGTAATGACCTTGGCTTCTCCTCATGTCCCTGGTCTTCATATTGCAATGATCTTAGCACATTTTGGGTAGAATCAGCTTAGAACTTGTGGACACCTCCGTCTAATATGGGCACCTCCATTTAATGGGCACCTCCATCTAATATGGGTACCACTCTCTAATGGGCACCTTCATCAAATATTTCCAGCTCCATTTAATGCGTACATCCATCTAATATGGGCACCCCATCTAATATGGGCACCTCCATATAATGAACACCTCCATATAATATGGGTACCTCCATCTAATATGGGTACCACACTTTAATGGGCACCTTCATCAAATATTTCCAGCTCCATTTAATGCGTGCATCCATCTAAAATGGGCACCTCCATATAATGAACACCTCCATATAATATGGGCACCTCCATCGAATCGTCACCTCCATCTAATATGGTACCATCTGCTAATGGTTTAATGGACACCTTCATCAAATATTGCCAGCTCCATTTATCGGGTACCTTCATCTAATAAGGGCACATCCAGATAATCAACACCTCCATCTAATATGTGCACCTTTATCTTACGAGTAGTTCCATTTACTATGGGCACCTCTATCTAATATGGGTACCACACTCTAATGGGCACCTTCATCAAATATTTCCAGCTCCATTTAATGCGTACATCCATCTAATATGGGCACCCCATCTAATATGGGCACCTCCATATAATGAACACCTCCATATAATATGGGTACCACACTTTAATGGGCACCTTCATCAAATATTTCCAGCCCCATTTAATGCGTACATCCATCTAAAATGGGCACCTCCATATAATGAATACCTCCATATAATATGGGCACCTCCATCAAATGGTCACCTCCATCTAATATGGTACCATCTGCTAATGGTTTAATGGGCACCTTCATCAAATATTGCCAGCTCCATTTATTGGGTATCTTTATCTAATAAGGGCACATCCAGATAATCAACACCTCTATCTAATATGTGCACCTTCATCTTATGAGTAGTTCCATTTAATATGGGCACCCCCATCTAATATGGGTACCACACTCTAATGGGAACCTTCATCAAATATTTCCAGCCCCATTTAATGGGTACTTCCATCTAATATGTGCACCTCCATATAATGAACACATCCATCTAGTATGGCACCTAGCATCCCCATCTAATATGGGCACATTCATCTAATAGGAACCTTCATCTAATATGGGCACTTTCATCTACTATGCCACGATGAGAGGATGTGATGTAGAAGGCCAAAGGAGGTCCGGACCCCACTAAATGTGTGTCTCGGATAAAGAGGCATGCAGGTCCATTTGCCATACACATGGACAGCTGGCGTCCTCTTTAAATCAAGGAACGCCCCACACCAGAAAACTGCCCAGACCAGAGAACAGTCCACTCCACAGAATGGTCCAGTTCAGATAACGGCCTAGACAAAAGAACGACCCAGACCAGAAAGCGGCCCAGACCAGAAAATGGCTCAGACCTGAGAACAGAGCAGACTTGAGATTCATGAAGGCCTCTTTAAGCTCCACTCTCGGGCATCCTAGGAGACTGTAAGGTTCAGAGAACAAGATGTGATAACTGAGTCCTCGGTGCTGTTGGATAAGACCATAATTAGCATCCCGTGGTGCTCCTCACCTACTTAATGTCCCTGTCCTGAACCCTGTGTCTGACCACAGCACTGAGAATGAAGGAGCATGGAGGTCTCCTACAGCAAGAGACAACACTGACCATACATGTATGAAAGTAAAGAAGCCTTCCCTAAAGCTCGATAGTCAAGAAATTCTGATAATTTGGCACCACTGCCATCAGTCCTCACATCTAGAACGCGTCCCCAGCACCCAAACCCTTCAGTCCTCACTTCCCAAACTCCCAGCACCAGGACCCATCAGTCCTCAAATCTCGTACACTTCCCAGCAGCCGGACCCTTCAGCCCTCACATCCCGTGCATGGCCCAGGCAGCCGGACCCATCAGTGCCCACATACCGTACACAGTCCCAGACCTGGCCCCATCAGCCGTCACATCCTGTACTCAGACCCAGAACCTGGACCCTTGAGCTGTCATTTCTAGTCCGCAGTCCAAGCACCCGGACCCATCAGTTCTCACATGCTGTACACCCAGCACCCTTCAGTCTTCATATCCTGTACAACCAGCACCCAGACCAATCAGTCCTCACATCCCGTACACTCAGCACCCGGATCCATCAGCTCTCACATCCTGTACACCCTGCACCCGGACCCCTTAGTCCTCACATCTTGCACATGCGCCTCAGCACACAAACCCTTCAGTCCTCTCATTCCACACATGGGTCTCAGCAGCCGGACCCATAAGTCTTCACATCTCGTACACAAGCCCAGCAGGATCCATAAGTCGTCAAATCATGTACACAGGCTACAGCATCAGGACCCATCAGTCCTTACATCTTGTACACCCAGCTCCCGGACCCATCAGTCCTCACATCCCGTAAACCCAGCACCCGAACCCATCAGTCCTCACATGCTGTACACCCAGCACCTGAACCCATCAGTCCTCATCCTGTACACCCAGCACCTGAACCCATCAGTCCTCACATCCCGTAAACCCAGCACCCGAACCCATCAGTCCTCACATGCTGTACACCCAGCACCTGAACCCATCAGTCCTCATCCTGTACACCCAGCACCTGAACCCATCAGTCCTCATCCTGTACACCCAGCACCTGAACCCATCAGTCCTTACATACTGTACACCCAAAACCCGGACACATCAGTCCTCACATCCTGTATAACCAGCACCCGGACCCATCAGTCCTCACATCCCGTACACCCAGCACAAGGACCCATCAGCCCTCTCATCCTGTATACCCAGCGCCTAGACCCATCAGTCCTCATCCTGTACACCCAGCACCCAGACCCATCAGTCCTCACATCCTGTACACCCAGCATCCGGACCCATCAGTCCTCACATCCTGTACACCGAGCAAATGGACCTATCAGTCCTCACATCCTGTACCCCCAGCACCCGGACCCATCAGTCCTCACATCCTGTACACCCAGCATCCGGACCCATCAGTCCTCACATCCTGTACACCCAGCACCCAGACCCATCAGTCCTCTCATCCTGTACAACCAGCACCCGGACCTATCAGTCCTCACATCCTGTACACCGAGCAACTTAACCCATCAGTCCTCACATCCTGTACAACCAACACCCGGACCCATCAGTCCTCACATCCCGTAAACCCAGCACCCAGAGCCATCAGTCCTCACATACCATACACCCAACACCCAGACCCATCAGTCCTCACATCCCGTACACCCAGCACCCGGACCCATCAGTCCTCACATCCTGTACACCCAGCACATGGACCCATCAGTCCTCTCATCCTGTACACCCAGCACCCGGACCCATCAGTCATCACATCCCGTACACCCAGCACATGCACCCATCAGTCCTCTCATCCTGTACACCCAGCACATGGACCCATCAGCCCTCTCACCCTGTACACCCAGCACATGGACCCATCAATTCTCTCATCCTGTACACCCAGCACATGGACCCATCAGTCATCACATCCCGTACACCCAGCACATGGACCCATCAGTCATCACATCCCGTACACCCAGCACCCGGACCCATCAGTCCTCTCATCTTGTACTCGGCCCCAGCACCTGGACCCATCAGTCCTCTCATCCTGTACACAGCTCCAGCACCCGGACCCATCAGTCCACTCATCCTGTACACAGCTCCAGCACCCGGACCCATCAGTCCTCACATCCTGTACACAGCTCCAGCACCCGGACCCATCAGTCCTCTCATCCTGTACACGGCCCCAGCACCCGGACCCATCAGTCCTCTCATCCTGTACACAGCCCCAGCACCCGGACCCATCAGTCCTCTCATCCTGTACACAGCCCCAGCACCCGGACCCATCAGTCCTCTCATCCTGTACACAGCCCCAGCACCCGGACCCATCAGTCCTCTCATCCTGTACACGGCTCCAGCACCCGGACCCATCAGTCCTCTCATCCTGTACACAGCCCCAGCACCCGGACCCATCAGTCCTCTCATCCTGTACACAGCCCCAGCACCCGGACCCATCAGTCCTCTCATCCTGTACACAGCCCCAGCACCCGGACCCATCAGTCCTCTCATCCTGTACACGGCTCCAGCATCCGGACCCATCAGTCCTCACATCCTGTACACCGAGCAAATGGACCTATCAGTCCTCACATCCTGTACCCCCAGCACCCGGACCCATCAGTCCTCACATCCTGTACACCCAGCATCCGGACCCATCAGTCCTCACATCCTGTACACCCAGCACCCAGACCCATCAGTCCTCTCATCCTGTACAACCAGCACCCGGACCTATCAGTCCTCACATCCTGTACACCGAGCAACTTAACCCATCAGTCCTCACATCCTGTACAACCAACACCCGGACCCATCAGTCCTCACATCCCGTAAACCCAGCACCCAGAGCCATCAGTCCTCACATACCATACACCCAACACCCAGACCCATCAGTCCTCACATCCCGTACACCCAGCACCCGGACCCATCAGTCCTCACATCCCGTACACCCAGCACCCAGACCCATCAGTCCTCACATCCCGTACACCCAGCACCCGGACCCATCAGTCCTCACATCCCGTACACCCAGCACCCGGACCCATCAGTCCTCATCCTGTACACCCAGCACATGGACCCATCAGTCCTCTCATCCTGTACACCCAGCACCCGGACCCATCAGTCATCACATCCCGTACACCCAGCACATGCACCCATCAGTCCTCTCATCCTGTACACCCAGCACATGGACCCATCAGCCCTCTCACCCTGTACACCCAGCACATGGACCCATCAGTCCTCTCATCCTGTACACCCAGCACCCGGACCCATCAGTCCTCATCCTGTACACCCAGCACATGGACCCATCAGTCATCACATCCCGTACACCCAGCACCCGGACCCATCAGTCCTCTCATCTTGTACTCGGCCCCAGCACCCGGACCCATCAGTCCTCTCATCCTGTACACGGCCCCAGCACCCGGACCCATCAGTCCTCTCATCCTGTACACAGCTCCAGCACCCGGACCCATCAGTCCACTCATCCTGTACACAGCTCCAGCACCCGGACCCATCAGTCCTCACATCCTGTACACAGCTCCAGCACCCGGACCCATCAGTCCTCTCATCCTGTACACGGCCCCAGCACCCGGACCCATCAGTCCTCTCATCCTGTACACAGCCCCAGCACCCGGACCCATCAGTCCTCTCATCCTGTACACAGCCCCAGCACCCGGACCCATCAGTCCTCTCATCCTGTACACAGCCCCAGCACCCGGACCCATCAGTCCTCTCATCCTGTACACGGCTCCAGCACCCGGACCCATCAGTCCTCTCATCCTGTACACGGCCCCAGCACCCGGACCCATCAGTCCTCTCATCCTGTACACAGCCCCAGCACCCGGACCCATCAGTCCTCTCATCCTGTACACAGCCCCAGCACCCGGACCCATCAGTCCTCTCATCCTGTACACAGCCCCAGCACCCGGACCCATCAGTCCTCTCATCCTGTACACGGCCCCAGCACCCGGACCCATCAGTCCTCTCATCCTGTACACAGCCCCAGCACCCGGACCCATCAGTCCTCTCATCCTGTACACGGCTCCAGCACCCGGACCCATCAGTCCTCTCATCCTGTACACGGCCCCAGCACCCGGACCCATCAGTCCTCTCATCCTGTACACAGCTCCAGCACATGGACCCATCACTCCTCTCATCCTGTACACGGCCCCAGCACCCGGACCCATCAGTCCTCTCATCCTGTACACGGCCCCAGCACCCGGACCCATCAGTCCTCTCATCCTGTACACGGCCCCAGCACCCGGACCCATCAGTCCTCTCATCCTGTACACGGCCCCAGCACCCGGACCCATCAGTCCTCTCATCCTGTACACGGCTCCAGCACCCGGACCCATCAGTCCTCATATCCTATACACAGCTCCAGCACCCGGACCCATCAGTCCTCTCATCCTGTACACGGCCCCAGCACCCGGACCCATCAGTCCTCTCATCCTGTACACGGCCCCAGCACCCGGACCCATCAGTCCACACATCCTGTACACAGCTCCAGCACCCGGACCCATCAGTCCTCTCATCCTGTACACGGCCCCAGCACATGGACCCATCAGTCCTCTCATCCTGTACACGGCCCCAGCACCCGGACCCATCAGTCCTCTCATCCTGTACACAGCTCCAGCACCCGGACCCATCAGTACTCACATCCTGTACACGGCCCCAGCACCCGGACCCATCAGTCCTCTCATCCTGTACACGGCCCCAGCACCCGGACCCATCAGTCCTCTCATCCTGTACACGGCCCCAGCACCCGGACCCATCAGTCCTCTCATCCTGTACACCCAGCACCCGGACCCATCAGTCCTCTCATCCTGTACTCGGCCCCAGCACCCGGACCCATCAGTCCTCTCATCCTGTACACGGCCCCAGCACCCGGACCCATCAGTCCTCTCATCCTGTACACAGCTCCAGCACCCGGACCCATCAGTCCACTCATCCTGTACACAGCTCCAGCACCCGGACCCATCAGTCCTCACATCCTGTACACAGCTCCAGCACCCGGACCCATCAGTCCTCTCATCCTGTACACGGCTCCAGCACCCGGACCCATCAGTCCTCTCATCCTGTACACGGCCCCAGCACCCGGACCCATCAGTCCTCTCATCCTGTACACCCAGCACCCGGACCCATCAGTCCTCTCATCTTGTACTCGGCCCCAGCACCCGGACCCATCAGTCCTCTCATCCTGTACACGGCCCCAGCACCCGGACCCATCAGTCCTCTCATCCTGTACACAGCTCCAGCACCCGGACCCATCAGTCCACTCATCCTGTACACAGCTCCAGCACCCGGACCCATCAGTCCTCACATCCTGTACACAGCTCCAGCACCCGGACCCATCAGTCCTCTCATCCTGTACACAGCTCCAGCACCCGGACCCATCAGTACTCACATCCTGTACACGGCCCTAGCACCAGGACCCATCAGTACTCACATCCCATACACAGCTCCAGCACATGGACCCATCAGTCCTCACATCCTGTACACAGCTCCAGCACCCGGACCCATCAGTCCTCTCATCCTGTACACAGCTCCAGCACCCGGACCCATCAGTCCTCTCATCCTGTACACAGCCCCAGCACCCGGACCCATCAGTCCTCTCATCCTGTACACAGCCCCAGCACCCGGACCCATCAGTCCTCTCATCCTGTACACGGCTCCAGCACCCGGACCCATCAGTCCTCTCATCCTGTACACGGCCCCAGCACCCGGACCCATCAGTCCTCTCATCCTGTACACGGCCCCAGCACCCGGACCCATCAGTCCTCTCATCCTTTACACGGCCCCAGCACCCGGACCCATCAGTCCTCTCATCCTGTACACGGCCCCAGCACCCGGACCCATCAGTCCTCTCATCCTGTACACGGCCCCAGCACCCGGACCCATCAGTCCTCTCATCCTGTACACGGCTCCAGCACCCGGACCCATCAGTCCTCATATCCTATACACAGCTCCAGCACCCGGACCCATCAGTCATCTCATCCTGTACACGGCCCCAGCACCCGGACCCATCAGTCCTCTCATCCTGTACACGGCCCCAGCACCCGGACCCATCAGTCCACTCATCCTGTACACAGCTCCAGCACCCGGACCCATCAGTCCTCTCATCCTGTACACGGCCCCAGCACATGGACCCATCAGTCCTCTCATCCTGTACACGGCCCCAGCACCCGGACCCATCAGTCCTCTCATCCTGTACACAGCTCCAGCACCCGGACCCATCAGTACTCACATCCTGTACACGGCCCCAGCACCCGGACCCATCAGTCCTCTCATCCTGTACACGGCCCCAGCACCCGGACCCATCAGTCCTCTCATCCTGTACACGGCCCCAGCACCCGGACCCATCAGTCCTCTCATCCTGTACACCCAGCACCCGGACCCATCAGTCCTCTCATCCTGTACTCGGCCCCAGCACCCGGACCCATCAGTCCTCTCATCCTGTACACGGCCCCAGCACCCGGACCCATCAGTCCTCTCATCCTGTACACGGCCCCAGCACCCGGACCCATCAGTCCTCTCATCCTGTACACAGCTCCAGCACCCGGACCCATCAGTCCACTCATCCTGTACACAGCTCCAGCACCCGGACCCATCAGTCCTCACATCCTGTACACAGCTCCAGCACCCGGACCCATCAGTCCTCTCATCCTGTACACGGCTCCAGCACCCGGACCCATCAGTCCTCTCATCCTGTACACGGCCCCAGCACCCGGACCCATCAGTCCTCTCATCCTGTACACGGCCCCAGCACCCGGACCCATCAGTCCTCTCATCCTGTACACGGCCCCAGCACCCGGACCCATCAGTCCTCTCATCCTGTACACGGCCCCAGCACCCGGACCCATCAGTCCTCTCATCCTGTACACGGCCCCAGCACCCGGACCCATCAGTCCACTCATCCTGTATACAGCTCCAGCACCCGGACCCATCAGTCCTCTCATCCTGTACACGGCTCCAGCACCCGGACCCATCAGTCCTCTCATCCTGTACACGGCCCCAGCACCCGGACCCATCAGTCCTCTCATCCTGTACACGGCCCCAGCACCCGGACCCATCAGTCCACTCATCCTGTATACAGCTCCAGCACCCGGACCCATCAGTACTCACATCCTGTACACGGCCCTAGCACCAGGACCCATCAGTACTCACATCCCATACACAGCTCCAGCACATGGACCCATCAGTCCTCACATCCTGTACACAGCTCCAGCACCCGGACCCATCAGTCCTCTCATCCTGTACACAGCCCCAGCACCCGAACCCATCAGTCCTCACATCCTGTACACAGCTCCAGCACCCGGACCCATCAGTCCACTCATCCTGTACACAGCCCCAGCACCCGGACCCATCAGTCCTCTCATCCTGTACACGGCCCCAGCACCCGGACCCATCAGTCCTCTCATCCTGTACACGGCCCCAGCACCCGGACCCATCAGTCCTCTCATCCTGTACACGGCCCCAGCACCCGGACCCATCAGTCCTCTCATCCTGTACACGGCCCCAGCACTATAGTAAAGCAGAACTTGGTCTCTGGGGACACATTTCAGTCCTGGTGGAGACTACAAGCCCCAGCAGAGCCATACACAGCGCACAGGTGGTTTCTCGTTATCCTGACTTCTGGAGAGGTGTCAGATACCAGGATGGGGGTTTATTGAATATTCATGACTGTGGTAGACGCCATTTTGTCCCTATAGTGGCCCTCTTACTGGGGAGTTCGGGGCCCTGATGTCAGGGGGTTGCTATGTCTCCGGCATGGGCCACGTCCATCCTGCATCTCCATCCATATTAATGATGGACGACAGGAAGGAGCTGTCACCGGGGGGCTCTTCAGCAGCGTCCAGGCCTCGGCAACAAAAGGCTGCACAACAGAGGAGGACTACAGGCAGCAGCATGTCTCCGAGCCCCCACCGTGTCCCAGCTGTGGCCGGTCATGTATGAGGGGTCTGCAGCATCTGCCGGGGAATATGGAGGCTACGCGGCATCTCATCATTTACATGATATAATCCTACACGGGCTGCAGCATCCCCCCACCCCCATCATCCTCCCTCTCCGGCCACCCCCCATCTCCGGTACCCACCGTCTCATCCAATCTGCATCCTCTTCTATCCAGCGGCCCCCAGCATCAGCCGTCATCCTCTGCCCCCCACGTATGGCTGCCCTCCCCGACTCCCATCTTCATCGCTCCCTTCTCTTCTTCCCAGGCTCCTGTATCTCTCCAGCATCCCCTCACCCCTCTCCTATCTCACCAAGCCGCGGGCCCCCTCCCCTTGGTTTCGCCGAGTCTCCCTCGCCCCCTCCTCTACCTCACACTCAGCTGGTGCAGATGCAGCGCTGCCTCTCTCGGGACCCCATGTATTTTTATTTTGCCTGCAGGTACAGAAATGGCCGAGCAGAGCCGACGTGTGCCCCGAAACGTGCGCTCAATGTGTCCCCCAAAATGTGCGCCCGAGTGTGCCCCGAAACGTGCGCTCAATGTGTCCCCCAAAATGTGCGCCCGAGTGTGCCCCGAAACGTGCGCTCAATGTGTGCCCCAAAATGTGCGCCCGAGTGTGCCCTGAAACGTGCGCTCAATGTGTGCCCCAAAATGTGCGCCCGAGTGTGCCCCGAAACGTGCGCTCAATGTGTCCCCCAAAATGTGCGCCCGAGTGTGCCCCGAAACGTGCGCTCAATGTGTCCCTCAAAATGTGCACCTGAGTGTGCCCCGAAACGTGCGCTCAATGTGTCCCCCAAAATGTGCGCCCGAGTGTGCCCCGAAACGTGCGCTCAATGTGTGCCCCAAAATGTGCGCCTGAGTGTGCCCTGAAACGTGCGCTCAATGTGTGCCCCAAAATGTGCGCCCGAGTGTGCCCCGAAACGTGCGCTCAATGTGTGCCCCAAAATGTGCGCCCGAGTGTGCCCCGAAACGTGCGCTCAATGTGTGCCCCAAAATGTGCGCCTGAGTGTGCCCTGAAACGTGCGCTCAATGTGTGCCCCAAAATGTGCGCCTGAGTGTGCCCCGAAACGTGCGCTCAATGTGTGCCCCAAAATGTGCGCCCGAGTGTGCCCCGAAACGTGCGCTCAGTGTCCCCCAAAATGTGCGCCCGAGTGTGTGCCCCGAAACGTGTGCCCCAGTGTGTGCCCCGAAACGTGCGCTCAATGTGTGCCCTAAAATGTGCGCCCGAGTGTGTGCCCCGAAACGGGCGTTCAATGTGCGCCCCAGTGTGCCCCAAAATGTGTGCCCCAAAATGTGCGCCCCAAAACATGCGCTCAATGTGTCCCCCAAAATGTGCGCCTGAGTGTGCCCTGAAACGTGCGCTCAATGTGTGCCCCAAAATGTGCGCCTGAGTGTGTGCCCCGAAACGTGCGCTCAATGTGTGCCCCAAAATGTGCGTCCGAGTGTGCCCCTAAACGTGCGCTCAATGTGTGCCCCAAAATGTGCGCCCCAGTGTGTGCCCCGAAACGTGCGTTCAATGTGTGCCCCAAAATGTGCGCCCCAGTGTGTGCCCCGAAACGGGCGTTCAATGTGCGCCCCAGTGTGCCCTGAAATGTGTACCCCAAAATGTGCGCCCAGTATGTGCCCCAAAATTTGTGCCCCAATGTGTGCCTCGAATTGTGCGCCCGAGCATGTACCCTGAAGTGTGTGCCCCGAAATGTGCGCTCAATGTGTGTCCCGAAATGTGCACTCAGTGTGTGCCCCGAAATGTGAGCCACAATGTGTACCCTGAAGTGTATACCCCAAAATGTGCACCCCAATGTGTGCCCCAAAATGTGCATCCCGATGTGTACCCTGAAGAGTATGCCCTGAAATGTGCGCTCAATGTGTGCCACAATGCGTACACCAAAGTAAATGCCCGGAAATGTGCGCCCAGTGCATACCCCGAAGTGTGTGCCCCAATGCGTACCCCAAAGTGTTTGCCCCGAAATGTGCGGCCCAAAGTGTATATCCTGAAATGTGTGCTCCAATGCGTACACCAAAGTGTGTACCCCGAAGTGTGTGCCCTGAAATGTGCCTCGATATGCGTGCGCCCCAGTGCCTACCCCAAAGTGTGTGCCCCAGTGTGTACCTCGAAGTGTGTGCTCCAAAATGTGTGCTCAATGTGTGCCTTGGTATGTGTGCGTCCCATTGAGTACCCCTAAGTGTGTTCCCCGAAATGTGCGCCCCAGTGAATACCCGGAAGTGTGTGCCCCGAAATATGTTCCCCTATGTATGCGTGTAGCGAGCAAGTGGCAGGTGATGGGGGGGGCACTATGAGGTCACCAGCCCCCTTACCCACCGCACCCTCCACGGCACTGACAGGTGCTGAGGGTACTCGGGGGTCCCTGGCCCCCTGCATGGCAATGACAGGTGCTGGGGGTAATCGGGGGTCCCTAGCCCCTCCATGGCACTGACAGGTGATGGGGGTACACGGGGGTCCCTGGACCCCTCCATGGCACTGACAGGTGATGGGGGTACTCGGGGGTCCCTGGACCCCTCCGTGGCACTGACAGGTGCTGGGGTACTCGGGGGTCCCTGGACCCCTCCGTGGCACTGACAGGTGCTGGGATACTTGGGGGTCCCTGGCCCCCTCCGTGGCACTGACAGGTGCTGGGGTACTCGGGGGTCCCTGGCCCCCTCCGTGGCACTGACAGGTGCTGGGGTACTCGGGGGTCCCTGGCCCCCTCCATGGCACTGACAGGTGCTGGGGTACTCGGGGGTCCATTGCCCCTCCATGGCACTGACAGGTGCTGGGGGTACTCGGGGGTCCATTGCCCCCTCCATGGCACTGACAGGTGCTGGGATACTCGGGGGTCCCTGGACCCCTCCGTGGCACTGACAGGTGCTGGGATACTCGGGGGTCCCTGGCCCCCTCCGTGGCACTGACAGGTGCTGGGGTACTCGGGGGTCCCTGGCCCCCTGCATGGCACTGACAGGTGCTGGGGTACTCGGGGGTCCCTGGCCCCCTCCATGGCACTGACAGGTGCTGGGGGTACTCGGGGGTCCATTGCCCCCTCCATGGCACTGACAGGTGCTGGGGTACTCGGGGGTCCCTGGCCCCCTCCGTGGCACTGACAGGTCTGGGGTACTCGGGGGTCCCTGGCCCCCTGCATGGCACTGACAGGTGCTGGGGTACTCGGGGGTCCCTGGCCCCTCCATGGCACTGACAGGTGCTGGGGTACTCGGGGGTCCCTGGCCCCTCCATGGCACTGACAGGTGCTGGGGTACTCGGGGGTCCCTGGCTCCCTCCATGGCACTGACAGGTGCTGGGATACTCGGGGGTCCCTGGCTCCCTCCATAGCACTGACAGGTGCTGGGGTACTCGGGGGTCCCTGGCCCCTCCATGGCACTGACAGGTGCTGGGGTACTCAGGGGTCCCTGGCTCCCTCCATGGCACTGACAGGTGCTGGGGTACTCGGGGGTCCCTGGCCCCTTCCATGGCACTGACAGGTGCTGGGGTACTCGGGGGTCCCTGGCCCCTTCATGGCACTGACAGGTGCTGGGGTACTCGGGGGTCCTTGGCTCCTCCATGGCACTGACAGGTGCTGGGGTACTCGGGGGTCCCTGGCCCCTCCATGGCACTGACAGGTGCTGGGGTACTCGGGGGTCCCTGGCCCCTCCATGGCACTGACAGGTGCTGGGGTACTCGGGGGTCCCTGGCCCCTCCATGGCACTGACAGGTGCTGGGGTACTCGGGGGTCCCAGGCTCCCTCCGTGGCACCGACAGGTGCTGGGGTACTCGGGGGTCCCTGGCCCGCTTCGGGGCACTGACAGGTGCTGGGGTACTCGGGGGTCCCTGGCCCCTCCATGGCACTGACAGGTCTGGGGTACTCGGGGGTCCCTGGCCCCTCCATAGCACTGACAGGTCTGGGGTACTCGGGGGTCCCTGGCCCCTCCATGGCACTGACAGGTGCTGGGGTACTCGGGGGTCCCTGGCCCCCTCCGGGGCACTGACAGGTGCTGGGGGTACTCGGGGGTCCCTGGCCCCCTCCATGGCACTGACAGGTGCTGGGGTACTCGGGGGTCCCTGGCGCCCTCCGTGGTACTGACAGGTGCTGGGGTACTCGGGGGTCCCTGGCCCCCTCCGGGGCACTGACAGGTGCTGGGGTACTCGGGGGTCCCTGGCCCCCTCCATGGCACTGACAGGTGCTGGGGTACTCGGGGGTCCCTGGCGCCCTCCGGGGCACTGACAGGTGCTGGGGTACTCGGGGGTCCCTGGCCCCCTCCATGGCACTGACAGGTGCTGGGGTACTCGGGGGTCCCTGGCGCCCTCCGTGGTACTGACAGGTGCTGGGGTACTCGGGGGTCCCTGGCCCCTCCGTGGCACTGACAGGTGCTGGGATACTCGGGGGTCCCTGGCCCCTCCATGTCACTGACAGGTGCTGGGGTACTCGGGGGTCCCTGGCTCCCTCCATGGCACTGACAGGTGCTGGGATACTCGGGGGTCCCTGGCTCCCTCCATAGCACTGACAGGTGCTGGGGTACTCGGGGGTCCCTGGCCCCTCCATGGCACTGACAGGTGCTGGGGTACTCAGGGGTCCCTGGCTCCCTCCATGGCACTGACAGGTGCTGGGGTACTCGGGGGTCCCTGGCCCCTTCCATGGCACTGACAGGTGCTGGGGTACTCGGGGGTCCCTGGCCCCTTCATGGCACTGACAGGTGCTGGGGTACTCGGGGGTCCTTGGCTCCTCCATGGCACTGACAGGTGCTGGGGTACTCGGGGGTCCCTGGCCCCTCCATGGCACTGACAGGTGCTGGGGTACTCGGGGGTCCCTGGCCCCTCCATGGCACTGACAGGTGCTGGGGTACTCGGGGGTCCCTGGCCCCTCCATGGCACTGACAGGTGCTGGGGTACTCGGGGGTCCCAGGCTCCCTCCGTGGCACCGACAGGTGCTGGAGTACTCGGGGGTCCCTGGCCCGCTTCGGGGCACTGACAGGTGCTGGGGTACTCGGGGGTCCCTGGCCCCTCCATGGCACTGACAGGTCTGGGGTACTCGGGGTTCCCTGGCCCCTCCATAGCACTGACAGGTCTGGGGTACTCGGGGGTCCCTGGCCCCTCCATGGCACTGACAGGTGCTGGGGTACTCGGGGGTCCCTGGCCCCCTCCGGGGCACTGACAGGTGCTGGGGTACTCGGGGGTCCCTGGCCCCCTCCATGGCACTGACAGGTGCTGGGGTACTCGGGGGTCCCTGGCGCCCTCCGTGGTACTGACAGGTGCTGGGGTACTCGGGGGTCCCTGGCCCCCTCCGGGGCACTGACAGGTGCTGGGGTACTCGGGGGTCCCTGGCCCCCTCCATGGCACTGACAGGTGCTGGGGTACTCGGGGGTCCCTGGCGCCCTCCGGGGCACTGACAGGTGCTGGGGTACTCGGGGGTCCCTGGCCCCCTCCATGGCACTGACAGGTGCTGGGGTACTCGGGGGTCCCTGGCGCCCTCCGTGGTACTGACAGGTGCTGGGGTACTCGGGGGTCCCTGGCCCCTCCGTGGCACTGACAGGTGCTGGGATACTCGGGGGTCCCTGGCCCCTCCATGTCACTGACAGGTGCTGGGGTACTCGGGGGTCCCTGGCCCCCTCCATGGCACTGACAGGTGCTGGGGTACTCGGGGGTCCTTGGCTCCCTCCATGTCACTGACAGGTGTTGGGGTACTCGGGGGTCCCTAGCCCCATCCATGGCACTGACAAGTGCTGGGGTACTTGGGGGTCCCGGGCCCCTCCATGTCACTGACAGGTGCTGGGGTACTCGGGGGTCCCTGGCCCCCTCCATGCCACTGACAGGTGCTGGGGTACTCGGGGGTCCCTGGCCCCTCCATGGCACTGACAGGTGCTGGGATACTCGGGGGTCCCTGGCTCCCTCCGTGGCACTGACAGGTGCTGGGATACTTGGGGGTCCCTGGCCCCCTCCATGGCACTGACAGGTACTGGGATACTCGGGGGTCCCTGGCTCCCTCCGTGGCACTGACAGGTGCTGGGGTACTCGGGGGTCCCTGGCCCGCTTCGAGGCACTGACAGGTGCTGGGGTACTCGGGGGTCCCTGGCCCCTCCATGGCACTGACAGGTCTGGGGTACTCGGGGGTCCCTGGCCCCCTCTGTGGCACTGACAGGTACTGGGATACTCGGGGGTCCCTGGCTCCTCCATGGCACTGACAGGTGCTGGGGTACTCGGGGGTCCCTGGCCCCTCCATGGCACTGACAGGTGCTGGGGTACTCGGGGGTCCCTGGCCCCTCCATGGCACTGACAGGTGCTGGGGTACTCGGGGGTCCCTGGCTCCTCCATGGCACTGACAGGTGCTGGGGTACTCGGGGGTCCCTGGCTCCTCCATGGCACTGAGAGGTGCTGGGGTACTCGGGGGTCCCTGGCCCCTCCATGGCACTGACAGGTGCTGGGGTACTCGGGGGTCCCTGGCCCCTCCATGGCACTGACAGGTGCTGGGATACTCGGGGGTCCCTGGCCCCCTCTGTGGTACTGACAGGTACTGGGATACTCGGGGGTCCCTGGCTCCTCCATGGCACTGACAGGTGCTGGGGTACTCGGGGGTCCCTGGCTCCTCCATGGCACTGACAGGTGCTGGGGTACTCGGGGGTCCCTGGCTCCTCCATGGCACTGACAGGTGCTGGGATACTCGGGGGTCCGGTACTCGGGGGTCCCTGGCCCCTCCATGCCACTGACAGGTGCTGGGGTACTCGGGGGTCCATGGCACTGACAGGTGCTGGGGTACTCGGGGGTCCCTGGCCACTCTATGGCACTGACAGGTGCTGGGGTACTCGGGGGTCCATGGCACTGACAGGTGCTGGGGTACTCGGGGGTCCCTGGCCACTCCATGGCACTGACAGGTGCTGGGGTACTCGGGGGTCCCTGGCCCCTCCATGGCACTGACAGGTGCTGGGGTACTCGGGGGTCCCTGGCCCCTCCATGGCACTGACAGGTGCTGTGGGTATTCCGGGGTCCCTGGCCCCCTCCATGGCACTGACAGGTGCTGGGGTACTTGGGGGTCCCTGGCCCCTCCATGGCACTGACAGGTGCTGTGGGTATTCCGGGGTCCCTGGCCCCCTCCATGGCACTGACAGGTGCTGGGGTGCTCGGGGGTCCCTGGCCCCTCCATGGCACTGACAGGTGCTGGAGTACTCGGGGGTCCCTGGCCCCTCCATGGCACTGACAGGTGCTGGGGTACTCGGGGGTCCATGGCACTGACAGGTGCTGGAGTACTCGGGGGTCCATGGCACTGACAGGTGCTGGAGTACTCGGGGGTCCATGGCACTGACAGGTGCTGGGGTACTCGGGGGTCCATGGCACTGACAGGTGCTGGGGTACTCGGGGGTCCATGGCACTGACAGGTGCTGGGGTACTCGGGGGTCCCTGGCCCCCTCCATGGCACTGACAGGTGCTGGGGTACTCGGGGGTCCATGGCACTGACAGGTGCTGGGGTACTCGGGGGTCCCTGGCCCCTCCATGGCACTGACAGGTGCTGGAGTACTCGGGGGTCCCTGGCCCCTCCATGGCACTGACAGGTGCTGGGATACTCGGGGGTCCCTGGCCCCTCCATGGCACTGACAGGTGCTGGGGTACTCGGGGGTCCATGGCACTGACAGGTGCTGGGGTACTCGGGGGTCCCTGGCCCCCTCTGTGGCACTGACAGGTACTGGGATACTCGGGGGTCCCTGGCTCCTCCATGGCACTGACAGGTGCTGGGGTACTCGGGGGTCCCTGGCCCCTCCATGGCACTGACAGGTGCTGGGGTACTCGGGGGTCCCTGGCCCCTCCATGGCACTGACAGGTGCTGGGGTACTCGGGGGTCCCTGGCTCCTCCATGGCACTGACAGGTGCTGGGGTACTCGGGGGTCCCTGGCTCCTCCATGGCACTGAGAGGTGCTGGGGTACTCGGGGGTCCCTGGCCCCTCCATGGCACTGACAGGTGCTGGGGTACTCGGGGGTCCCTGGCCCCTCCATGGCACTGACAGGTGCTGGGATACTCGGGGGTCCCTGGCCCCCTCTGTGGTACTGACAGGTACTGGGATACTCGGGGGTCCCTGGCTCCTCCATGGCACTGACAGGTGCTGGGGTACTCGGGGGTCCCTGGCTCCTCCATGGCACTGACAGGTGCTGGGGTACTCGGGGGTCCCTGGCTCCTCCATGGCACTGACAGGTGCTGGGATACTCGGGGGTCCGGTACTCGGGGGTCCCTGGCCCCTCCATGCCACTGACAGGTGCTGGAGTACTCGGGGGTCCATGGCACTGACAGGTGCTGGGGTACTCGGGGGTCCCTGGCCACTCTATGGCACTGACAGGTGCTGGGGTACTCGGGGGTCCATGGCACTGACAGGTGCTGGGGTACTCGGGGGTCCCTGGCCACTCCATGGCACTGACAGGTGCTGGGGTACTCGGGGGTCCCTGGCCCCTCCATGGCACTGACAGGTGCTGGGGTACTCGGGGGTCCCTGGCCCCTCCATGGCACTGACAGGTGCTGTGGGTATTCCGGGGTCCCTGGCCCCCTCCATGGCACTGACAGGTGCTGGGGTACTTGGGGGTCCCTGGCCCCTCCATGGCACTGACAGGTGCTGTGGGTATTCCGGGGTCCCTGGCCCCCTCCATGGCACTGACAGGTGCTGGGGTGCTCGGGGGTCCCTGGCCCCTCCATGGCACTGACAGGTGCTGGAGTACTCGGGGGTCCCTGGCCCCTCCATGGCACTGACAGGTGCTGGGGTACTCGGGGGTCCATGGCACTGACAGGTGCTGGAGTACTCGGGGGTCCATGGCACTGACAGGTGCTGGAGTACTCGGGGGTCCATGGCACTGACAGGTGCTGGGGTACTCGGGGGTCCATGGCACTGACAGGTGCTGGGGTACTCGGGGGTCCATGGCACTGACAGGTGCTGGGGTACTCGGGGGTCCCTGGCCCCCTCCATGGCACTGACAGGTGCTGGGGTACTCGGGGGTCCATGGCACTGACAGGTGCTGGGGTACTCGGGGGTCCCTGGCCCCTCCATGGCACTGACAGGTGCTGGAGTACTCGGGGGTCCCTGGCCCCTCCATGGCACTGACAGGTGCTGGGATACTCGGGGGTCCCTGGCCCCTCCATGGCACTGACAGGTGCTGGGGTACTCGGGGGTCCATGGCACTGACAGGTGCTGGGGTACTCGGGGGTCCATGGCACTGACAGGTGCTGGGGTACTCGGGGGTCCATGGCCCCTCCATGGCACTGACAGGTGCTGGGGTACTCGGGGGTCCCTGGCCCCTCCATGGCACTGACAGGTGCTGGGGTACTCGGGGGTCCCTGGCTCCTCCATGGCACTGACAGGTGCTGGAGTACTCGGGGGTCCATGGCACTGACAGGTGCTGGAGTACTCGGGGGTCCCTGGCCCCTCCATGGCACTGACAGGTGCTGGGGTACTCGGGGGTCCCTGGCTCCTCCATGGCACTGACAGGTGCTGGAGTACTCGGGGGTCCATGGCCCCCTCCATGGCACTGACAGGTGCTGGGGTACTCGGGGGTCCATGGCACTGACAGGTGCTGGGGTACTCGGGGGTCCCTGGCCCCTCCATGGCACTGACAGGTGCTGGAGTACTCGGGGGTCCCTGGCCCCTCCATGGCACTGACAGGTGCTGGGATACTCGGGGGTCCCTGGCCCCTCCATGGCACTGACAGGTGCTGGGGTACTCGGGGGTCCATGGCACTGACAGGTGCTGGGGTACTCGGGGGTCCATGGCACTGACAGGTGCTGGGGTACTCGGGGGTCCCTGGCCCCTCCATGGCACTGACAGGTGCTGGGGTACTCGGGGGTCCCTGGCTCCTCCATGGCACTGACAGGTGCTGGAGTACTCGGGGGTCCATGGCACTGACAGGTGCTGGAGTACTCGGGGGTCCCTGGCCCCTCCATGGCACTGACAGGTGCTGGGGTACTCGGGGGTCCCTGGCCCCTCCATGGCACTGACAGGTGCTGGAGTACTCGGGGGTCCATGGCACTGACAGGTGCTGGGGTACTCGGGGGTCCCTGGCCCCTCCATGGCACTGACAGGTGCTGGGGTACTCGGGGGTCCCTGGCCCCTCCATGGCACTGACAGGTGCTGGGGTACTCGGGGGTCCATGGCACTGACAGGTGCTGGGGTACTCGGGGGTCCATGGCACTGACAGGTGCTGGGATACTCGGGGGTCCCTGGCCCCCTCCATGGCACTGACAGGTGCTGGGGTACTCGGGGGTCCCTGGCTCCTCCATGGCACTGACAGGTGCTGGGGTACTCGGGGGTCCCTGGCCCCTCCATGGCACTGACAGGTGCTGGGGTACTCGGGGGTCCCTGGCCCCTCCATGGCACTGACAGGTGCTGGGGTACTCGGGGGTCCCTGGCCCCTCCATGGCACTGACAGGTGCTGGGGTACTCGGGGGTCCCTGGCCCCTCCATGGCACTGACAGGTGCTGGGGTACTCGGGGGTCCCTGGCTCCTCCATGGCACTGACAGGTGCTGGGGTACTCGGGGGTCCCTGGCTCCTCCATGGCACTGACAGGTGCTGGGGTACTCGGGGGTCCCTGGCCCCCTCCATGGCACTGACAGGTGCTGGGGTACTCGGGGGTCCCTGGCTCCTCCATGGCACTGACAGGTGCTGGAGTACTCGGGGGTCCCTGGCTCCTCCATGGCACTGACAGGTGCTGGGGTACTCGGGGGTCCCTGGCTCCTCCATGGCACTGACAGGTGCTGGGGTACTCGGGGGTCCCTGGCCCCTCCATGGCACTGACAGGTGCTGGGGTACTCGGGGGTCCATGGCACTGACAGGTGCTGGGGTACTCGGGGGTCCATGGCACTGACAGGTGCTGGAGTACTCGGGGGTCCCTGGCCCCCTCCATGGCACTGACAGGTGCTGGGGTACTCGGGGGTCCCTGGACCCTCCATGGCACTGACAGGTGCTGGGGTACTCGGGGGTCCCTGGCCCCTCCATGGCACTGACATTTTCGCTGATGGCCCCTCCGCCCCCCGGTCAGCAGCTGCCTGTGTGGCATCTAGGGGGCTACATGGTGACGGCCCCCCACAGAGCAGGACCCGGTGATGAGAATCTGGGTCAGGAGTAAACAGCGGCGGCGGCGGAGCGGCGGCCATGGACCGGAGAAGACGCGGATGCCGCTTACCTCCCGCAGCACGATGGAGGCGACGATCCCGGCGGCGGAGGAGGAGGAGCGGCCGTGTCAGCTCATGGCCGGGGCACCCGGGAGGAAGGCGGCAGCTGACGGCGTCTCCTCACAAGCCTCCGCTCCTCACAAGCCGCTGCCAGAAGAAAAACCATTTTGTGGAGGAGGAGGAGGAGGAGGAGGGAGAGGAGGATGCAGATCAGGGGGCCGGAGAAGGCAGCACTGTCAGGGAGATCCCGGCCCAGACCCCGGAGCTGACATCTGGGGGTCTCACACCCGGGGAGGGGGGCAGCATCAGCCAGTGCAGCCCTGGGGACCACACACAGGTGCATTGTGGGGAGGGGCCATCACTGGGACCCCCGAGCAGGGCCGGTCCGACCGGGGGTCCATATAAGAATGGGGGGTTCTGTTCCCGGGGGCACAATACTATTATAGCGTCACTAATTGCTCATTATTGGGGTCTCTCCAGCTGTAACACTGGTGGGGTCAGTGCAAACCCACGACGGTTCTCGGGGGACCTCCAGGAGGCGATGGACAATATTTTGGGGGATTCTCATTGGCGAGATAACGTTTGGGGCTCGATCGATGACGATCCTCACAGGGAACGCGCTTTGGCTCCATATTAATCCTTCATGGATTCTGTATGTGGATCCCATTACTGGGACATCACGAGATTAATGGGGGCCACAATCAAGGGATATTCAAGGGTCAGAATATTGGGGGTCACAAAACGGGAAATTATCAGGGTCAGCAGCAAAATGTACGAGACATCATCTCTATCATTGTGGGGGAGCAGTCAGGTCATCATCTCTATCATTGTAGAGGAACAGTCCGGTCATCATCTCTATCATTGTGGAGGAGCAGTCCGGTCATCATCTCTATCATTGTGGGGGAGCAGTCCGGTCATCATCTCTATCATTGTGGGGGAGCAGTCCGGTCATCATCTCTATCATTGTGGAAGAGCAGTCCGGTCATCATCTCTATCATTGTGGGGGAGCAGTCCGGTCATCATCTCTATCATTGTGGAGGAGCAGTCCGGTCATCATCTCTATCATTGTAGGGGAGCAGTCCGGTCATCATCTCTATCATTGTGGAGGAGCAGTCCGGTCGTCATCTCTATCATTGTGGAGGAGCAGTCCGGTCGTCATCTCTATCATTGTGGAGGAGCAGTCCGGTCATCATCTCTATCATTGTGGAGGAACAGTCCGGTCATCATCTCTATCATTGTGGAGGAGCAGTCCGGTCGTCATCTCTATCATTGTGGAGGAGCAGTCCGGTCATCATCTCTATCATTGTGGAGGAACAGTCCGGTCATCATCTCTATCATTGTGGAGGAGCAGTCCGGTCGTCATCTCTATCATTGTGGAGGAGCAGTCCGGTCGTCATCTCTATCATTGTAGAGGAGCAGTCCGGTCATCATCTCTATCATTGTGGAGGAGCAGTCCGGTCATCATCTCTATCATTGTGAGGGAGCAGTCCGGTCATCATCTCTATCATTGTGGAGGAGCAGTCCAGTCATCATCTCTATCATTGTGGAGGAGCAGTCCGGTCATCATCTCTATCATTGTGGAGGAGCAGTACTGTCGTCATCTCTATCATTGTAGAGGAGCAGTCCGGTCATCATCTCTATCATTGTGAGGGAGCAGTCAGGTCATCATCTCTATCATTGTGGAGGAGCAGTCCGGTCATCATCTCTATCATTGTGGGGGAGCAGTCCGGTCATCATCTCTATCATTGTGGAGGAGCAGTCCGGTCATCATCTCTATCATTGTGGAGGAGCAGTCCGGTCATCATCTCTATCATTGTGAGGGAGCAGTCCGGTCATCATCTCTATCATTGTGGGGGAGCAGTCCGGTCATCATCTCTATCATTGTGGAGGAGCAGTCCGGTCATCATCTCTATCATTGTAGAGGAGCAGTCCGGTCATCATCTCTATCATTGTGGGGGAGCAGTCCGGTCGTCATCTCTATCATTGTGGAGGAGCAGTCCGGTCATCATCTCTATCATTGTGGAGGAGCAGTCCGGTCATCATCTCTATCATTGTGGAGGAGCAGTCTGGTCATCATCTCTATCATTGTGGAGGAGCAGTCTGGTCATCATCTCTATCATTGTAGAGGAGCAGTCCAGTCATCATCTCTATCATTGTGGAGGAGCAGTCCGGTCGTCATCTCTATCATTGTGGAGGAGCAGTCCGGTCATCATCTCTATCATTGTGGAGGAGCAGTCCGGTCATCATCTCTATCATTGTGGAGGAGCAGTCTGGTCATCATCTCTATCATTGTAGAGGAGCAGTCCGGTCATCATCTCTATCATTGTGGAGGAGCAGTCCGGTCGTCATCTCTATCATTGTGGAGGAGCAGTCCGGTCATCATCTCTATCATTGTGGAGGAGCAGTCCGGTCATCATCTCTATCATTGTGGAGGAGCAGTCTGGTCATCATCTCTATCATTGTGGAGGAGCAGTCTGGTCATCATCTCTATCATTGTAGAGGAGCAGTCCAGTCATCATCTCTATCATTGTGGAGGAGCAGTCCGGTCATCATCTCTATCATTGTGGAGGAGCAGTCCGGTCGTCATCTCTATCATTGTGGGGGAGCAGTCCGGTCGTCATCTCTATCATTGTGGAGGAGCAGTCCGGTCATCATCTCTATCATTGTGGAGGAGCAGTCCGGTCGTCATCTCTATCATTGTGGAGGAGCAGTCCGGTCATCATCTCTATCATTGTGGAGGAACAGTCCAGTCATCATCTCTATCATTGTGGAGTAGCAGTCCGGTCATCATCTCTATCATTGTGGGGGAGCAGTCCAGTCATCATCTCTATCATTGTGGAGGAGCAGTCCGGTCGTCATCTCTATCATTGTGGGGGAGCAGTCCGGTCGTCATCTCTATCATTGTGGAGGAGCAGTCCGGTCGTCATCTCTATCATTGTGGAGGAGCAGTCCGGTCATCATCTCTATCATTGTGGAGGAGCAGTCCGGTCGTCATCTCTATCATTGTGGAGGAGCAGTCCGGTCATCATCTCTATCATTGTGGAGGAACAGTCCAGTCATCATCTCTATCATTGTGGAGGAGCAGTCCGGTCATCATCTCTATCATTGTGGAGGAGCAGTCCGGTCATCATCTCTATCATTGTGGAAGAGCAGTCCGGTCATCATCTCTATCATTGTGGGGGAGCAGTCCGGTCATCATCTCTATCATTGTGGGGGAGCAGTCCGGTCATCATCTCTATCATTGTGGAGGAGCAGTCCGGTCATCATCTCTATCATTGTGGAGGAGCAGTCCGGTCATCATCTCTATCATTGTGGGGGAGCAGTCCGGTCATCATCTCTATCATTGTGGGGGAGCAGTCCGGTCATCATCTCTATCATTGTGGAGGAGCAGTCCGGTCATCATCTCTATCATTGTGGAGGAGCAGTCCGGTCATCTATCATTGTGGGGGAGCAGTCTGGTCATCATCTCTATCATTGTGGAGGAGCAGTCCGGTCATCATCTCTATCATTGTGGAGGAGCAGTCTGGTCATCATCTCTATCATTGTGGGGGAGCAGTCCGGTCATCATCTCTATCATTGTGGAGGAGCAGTCTGGTCATCATCTCTATCATTGTGGGGGAGCAGTCCGGTCATCATCTCTATCATTGTGGAGGAGCAGTCCGGTCATCATCTCTATCATTGTGGAGGAGCAGTCCGGTCATCATCTATATCATTGTGGAGGAGCAGTCCGGTCATCATCTCTATCATTGTGGAGGAACAGTCCGGTCATCATCTCTATCATTGTAGAGGAGCAGTCCGGTCATCATCTCTATCATTGTAGAGGAGCAGTCCGGTCATCATCTCTATCATTGTAGAGGAGCAGTCCGGTCTTCATCTCTATCATTGTGGAGGAACAGTCCGGTCATCATCTATATCATTGTGGAGGAGCAGTCCGGTCATCATCTCTATCATTGTGGAGGAGCAGTCCGGTCATCATCTCTATCATTGTGGAGGAGCAGTCCGGTCATCATCTCTATCATTGTGGAGGAGCAGTCCGGTCATCATCTCTATCATTGTGGAGGAGCAGTCCGGTCGTCATCTCTATCATTGTGGGGGAGCAGTCCGGTCGTCATCTCTATCATTGTGGAGGAGCAGTCCGGTCATCATCTCTATCATTGTGGAGGAGCAGTCCGGTCGTCATCTCTATCATTGTGGAGGAGCAGTCCGGTCATCATCTCTATCATTGTGGAGGAACAGTCCAGTCATCATCTCTATCATTGTGGAGGAGCAGTCCGGTCATCATCTCTATCATTGTGGAGGAGCAGTCCGGTCATCATCTCTATCATTGTGGAAGAGCAGTCCGGTCATCATCTCTATCATTGTGGGGGAGCAGTCCGGTCATCATCTCTATCATTGTGGGGGAGCAGTCCGGTCATCATCTCTATCATTGTGGAGGAGCAGTCCGGTCATCATCTCTATCCTTGTGGAGGAGCAGTCCGGTCATCATCTCTATCATTGTGGGGGAGCAGTCCGGTCATCATCTCTATCATTGTGGGGGAGCAGTCCGGTCATCATCTCTATCATTGTGGAGGAGCAGTCCGGTCATCATCTCTATCATTGTGGAGGAGCAGTCCGGTCATCTATCATTGTGGGGGAGCAGTCTGGTCATCATCTCTATCATTGTGGAGGAGCAGTCCGGTCATCATCTCTATCATTGTGGAGGAGCAGTCTGGTCATCATCTCTATCATTGTGAGGGAGCAGTCCGGTCGTCATCTCTATCATTGTGGAGGAGCAGTCCGGTCATCATCTCTATCATTGTGGAGGAGCAGTCCGGTCATCATCTCTATCATTGTGGAGGAGCAGTCCGGTCATCATCTCTATCATTGTGGGGGAGCAGTCCGGTCATCTATCATTGTGGAGGAGCAGTCCGGTCATCATCTCTATCATTGTGGGGGAGCAGTCCGGTCATCATCTCTATCATTGTGGGGGAGCAGTCCAGTCATCATCTCTATCATTGTGGAGGAGCAGTCCGGTCGTCATCTCTATCATTGTGGGGGAGCAGTCCGGTCATCATCTCTATCATTGTGGAGGAGCAGTCCGGTCATCTATCATTGTGGAGGAGCAGTCCGGTCATCATCTCTATCATTGTGGGGGAGCAGTCTGGTCATCATCTCTATCATTGTGGAGGAGCAGTCCGGTCATCATCTCTATCATTGTGGGGGAGCAGTCTGGTCATCATCTCTATCATTGTGGAGGAGCAGTCCGGTCATCATCTCTATCATTGTGGGGGAGCAGTCCGGTCATCTCTATCATTGTGGGGGAGCAGTCCGGTCATCATCTCTATCATTGTGGGGGAGCAGTCCGGTCATCTCTATCATTGTGGGGGAGCAGTCCAGTCATCATCTCTATCATTGTGGAGGAGCAGTCCGGTCATCATCTCTATCATTGTGGGGGAGCAGTCCGGTCATCATCTCTATCATTGTGGAGGAGCAGTCCGGTCATCATCTCTATCATTGTGGAGGAGCAGTCCGGTCATCATCTCTATCATTGTGGAGGAGCAGTCCGGTCATCATCTCTATCATTGTGGAGGAGCAGTCCAGTCGTCATCTCTATCATTGTGGAGGAGCAGTCCGGTCGTCATCTCTATCATTGTGGGGGAGCAGTCCGGTCGTCATCTCTATCATTGTGGAGGAGCAGTCCGGTCATCATCTCTATCATTGTGGAGGAGCAGTGCGGTCATCATCTCTATCATTGTGGAGGAACAGTCCGGTCATCATCTCTATCATTGTGGAGGAGCAGTCCGGTCGTCATCTCTATCATTGTGGGGGAGCAGTCCGGTCATCATCTCTATCATTATTGGGGAGCAGTCCGGTCATCATCTCTATCATTGTGGAGGAGCAGTCCGGTCATCATCTCTATCATTGTGGGGGAGCAGTCCGGTCATCTCTATCATTGTGGGGGAGCAGTCCGGTCGTCATCTCTATCATTGTGGGGGAGCAGTCCGGTCATCATCTCTATCATTATTGGGGAGCAGTCCGGTCATCATCTCTATCATTGTGGAGGAGCAGTCCGGTCATCATCTCTATCATTGTGGGGGAGCAGTCCGGTCATCATCTCTATCATTGTGAGGGAGCTGTCCGGTCATGATCTCTATCATTGTGGAGGAGCAGTCCGGTCATCATCTCTATCATTGTGAGGGAGCAGTACTGTCGTCATCTCTATCATTGTGGAGGAGCAGTCCGGTCATCATCTCTATCATTGTGAGGGAGCAGTCCGGTCATCATCTCTATCATTGTGGAGGAGCAGTCCGGTCATCATCTCTATCATTGTGGAGGAGCAGTCCGGTCATCATCTCTATCATTGTGGAGGAGCAGTCCGGTCATCATCTCTATCATTGTGGAGGAGCAGTCCAGTCGTCATCTCTATCATTGTGGAGGAGCAGTCCGGTCGTCATCTCTATCATTGTGGGGGAGCAGTCCGGTCGTCATCTCTATCATTGTGGAGGAGCAGTCCGGTCATCATCTCTATCATTGTGGAGGAGCAGTGCGGTCATCATCTCTATCATTGTGGAGGAACAGTCCGGTCATCATCTCTATCATTGTGGAGGAGCAGTCCGGTCATCATCTCTATCATTGTGGGGGAGCAGTCCGGTCATCATCTCTATCATTGTGAGGGAGCAGTACGGTCGTCATCTCTATCATTGTGGAGGAGCAGTCCGGTCATCATCTCTATCATTGTGAGGGAGCAGTCCGGTCATCATCTCTATCATTGTGGAGGAGCAGTCCGGTCATCATCTCTATCATTGTGGAGGAGCAGTCCAGTCGTCATCTCTATCATTGTGGAGGAGCAGTGCGGTCATCATCTCTATCATTGTGGAGGAACAGTCCGGTCATCATCTCTATCATTGTGGAGGAGCAGTCCGGTCATCATCTCTATCATTGTGGGGGAGCAGTCCGGTCATCATCTCTATCATTGTGAGGGAGCAGTACGGTCGTCATCTCTATCATTGTGGAGGAGCAGTCCGGTCATCATCTCTATCATTGTGAGGGAGCAGTCCGGTCATCATCTCTATCATTGTGGAGGAGCAGTCCGGTCATCATCTCTATCATTGTGGAGGAGCAGTCCAGTCGTCATCTCTATCATTGTGGAGGAGCAGTCCGGTCGTCATCTCTATCATTGTGGGGGAGCAGTCCGGTCGTCATCTCTATCATTGTGGAGGAGCAGTCCGGTCATCATCTCTATCATTGTGGAGGAACAGTCCGGTCATCATCTCTATCATTGTGGAGGAGCAGTGCGGTCATCATCTCTATCATTGTGGAGGAACAGTCCGGTCATCATCTCTATCATTGTGGAGGAGCAGTCCGGTCATCATCTCTATCATTGTGGGGGAGCAGTCCGGTCATCATCTCTATCATTGTGAGGGAGCAGTCCGGTCATCATCTCTATCATTGTGGAGGAGCAGTCCGGTCATCATCTCTATCATTGTGGAGGAGCAGTCCAGTCATCATCTCTATCATTGTGGGGGAGCAGTCTGGTCATCATCTCTATGATTGTAGAGGAGCAGTCCGGTCATCATCTCTATCATTGTGGGGCAGCAGTCCGGTCATCATCTCTATCATTGTGGGGGAGCAGTCCGGTCATCATCTCTATCATTGTGGGGGAGCAGTCCGGTCATCATCTCTATCATTGTGGGGGAGCAGTCCGGTTATCATCTCTATCATTGTGGGGGAGCAGTCCGGTCGTCATCTCTATCATTGTGGAGGAGCAGTCCGGTCGTCATCTCTATCATTGTGGAGGAGCAGTCCGGTCGTCAACTCTATCATTGTGGAGGAGCAGTCCGGTCATCATCTCTATCATTGTGGAGGAGCAGTCCGGTCATCATCTCTATCATTATGGAGGAGCAGTCCGGTCATCATCTCTATCATTGTGGAGGAGCAGTCCGGTCATCATCTCTATCATTGTGGAGGAGCAGTCCGGTCATCATCTCTATCATTGTGGAGGAGCAGTCCGGTCGTCATCTCTATCATTGTGAGGGAGCAGTCCGGTCGTCATCTCTATCATTGTGGAGGAGCAGTCCGGTCGTCATCTCTATCATTGTGGAGGAGCAGTCCGGTCATCATCTCTATCATTGTGGAGGAGCAGTCCGGTCGTCATCTCTATCATTGTGGAGGAGCAGTCCGGTCGTCATCTCTATCATTGTGGAGGAGCAGTCCGGTTTTCATCTCTATCATTGTGGAGGAGCAGTCCGGTCGTCATCTCTATCATTGTGGAGGAGCAGTCCGGTCGTCATCTCTATCATTGTGGGGGAGCAGTCCCGTCATCATCTCTTTTATTGTGAAGGAGCAGTCCGGTCATCATCTCTATCATCGTGGGGGAGCAGTCCGGTCGTCATCTCTATCATTGTGGGGGAGCAGTCCGGTCGTCATCTCTATCATTGTGGGAGAGCAGTCCGGTCATCATCTCTATTATTGTGGAGGAGCAGTCCCGTCATCATCTCTCTTATTGTGGAGGAGCAGTCCGGTCGTCATCTCTATCATCGTGGGGGAGCAGTCTGGTCATCATCTCTATCATTGTGGGGGAGCAGTCCGGTCATCATCTCTATCACTGTGGAGGAGCAGTCTGGTCGTCATCTCTATCATTGTGGAGGAGCAGTCCGGTCATCATCTATATCATTGTGGGGGAGCAGTCAGGTCGTCATCTCTATCATTGTGGAGGACCAGTCCGGTCGTCATCTCAATCATTGTGGAGGAGCAGTCCGGTCTTCATCTCTATCATGTGGGGGAGCAGTCCGGTCGTCATCTCTATCATTGGAGAGGAGCAGTCCGGTCATCATCTCTATCATTGTGGAGGAGCAGTCCAGTCATCATCTCTATCATTGTGGAGGAGCAGTCCGGTCGTCATCTCTATCATTGTGGATGAGCAGTCCGGTCGTCATCTCTATCATTGTGGAGGAGCAGTCCGGTCTTCATCTCTATCATTGTGGAGGAGCAGTCCGGTCATCATCTCTATCATTGTGGAGGAGCAGTCCGGTCGTCATCTCTATCATTGTGGAGGAGCAGTCCGGTCATCATCTCTATCATTGTGGAGGAGCAGTCCGGTCGTCATCTCTATCATTGTGGAGGAGCAGTCCGGTCATCATCTCTATCATTGTGAAGAAGCAGTCCGGTCGTCATCTATATCATTGTGGGGGAGCAGTCAGGACGTCATCTCTATCATTGTCGAGGAGCAGTCTGGTCGTCATCTCTATCATTGTGGAGGAGCAGTCCGGTCGTCATCTCTATCATTGTGGGGGAGCAGTCCGGTCTTCTTCTCTATCATTGTGGGGGAGCAGTCCAGTCATCATCTCTATCATTGTAGAGGAGCAGTCCGGTCATCATCTCTATCATTGTGGAGGAGCAGTCCAGTCATCATCTCTATCATTGTGGAGGAGCAGTCCGGTCGTCATCTCTATCATTGTGGGGGAGCAGTCCGGTCGTCATCTCTATCATTGTGGAGGAGCAGTCCGGTCATCATCTCTATCATTGTGGAGGAGCAGTCCGGTCATCATCTCTATCATTGTGGAGGAGCAGTCCGGTCATCATCTCTATCATTGTGGAGGAGCAGTCAGGTCGTCATCTCTATCATTATGGGGGAGCAGTCCGGTCGTCATCTCTATCATTGTGGGGAAGCAGTCCGGTCATCATCTCTATCATTGTGGGGGAGCAGTCCGGTCTTCATCTCTATCATTGTGGGGGAGCAGTCCTGTCGTCATCTCTATCATTGGAGAGGAGCAGTCCGGTCATCATCTCTATCATTGTGGAGGAGCAGTCCAGTCATCATCTCTATCATTGTGGAGGAGCAGTCCGGTCGTCATCTATATCATTGTGGGGGAGCAGTCAGGACGTCATCTCTATCATTGTCGAGGAGCAGTCTGGTCGTCATCTCTATCATTGTGGAGGAGCAGTCCGGTCATCATCTCTATCATTGTGGAGGAGCAGTCCGGTCGTCATCCCTATCATTGTGGAGGAGCAGTCCGGTCGTCATCTCTATCATTGTGGGGGAGCAGTCCGGTCTTCATCTCTATCATTGTGGGGGAGCCGTCCAGTCATCATCTCTGTCATTGTAGAGGAGCAGTCCGGTCATCATCTCTATCATTGTGGAGGAGCAGTCCAGTCATCATCTCTATCATTGTGGAGGAGCAGTCCGGTCGTCATCTCTATCATTGTGGGGGAGCAATCCGGTCGTCATCTCTATCATTGTGGAGGAGCAGTCCGGTCATCATCTCTATCATTGTGGAGGAGCAGTCCGGTCATTATCTCTATCATTGTGGAGGAGCAGTCCGGTCGTCATCTCTATCATTGTGGAGGAGCAGTCCGATCATCATCTCTATCATTGTGGAGGAGCAGTCCGGTCATCATCTCTATCATTGTGGAGGAGCAGTCCGGTCGTCATCTCTATCATTGTGGAGGAGCAGTCCGGTCATCATCTCTATCATTGTGGAGGAGCAGTCCGGTCATCATCTCTTTCATTGTGAAGAAGCAGTCCGGTCGTCATCTATATCATTGTGGGGGAGCAGTCAGGACGTCATCTCTATCATTGTCGAGGAGCAGTCTGGTCGTCATCTCTATCATTGTGGAGGAGCAGTCCGGTCGTCATCTCTATCATTGTGGGGGAGCAGTCCGGTCTTCATCTCTATCATTGTGGGGGAGCAGTCCAGTCATCATCTCTGTCATTGTAGAGGAGCAGTCCGGTCATCATCTCTATCATTGTGGAGGAGCAGTCCAGTCATCATCTCTATCATTGTGGAGGAGCAGTCCGGTCGTCATCTCTATCATTGTGGGGGAGCAGTCCGGTCGTCATCTCTATCATTGTGGGGGAGCAGTCCGGTCATCATCTCTATTATTGTGGAGGAGCAGTCCAGTCATCTCTATCATTGTGGAGGAGCAGTCCGGTCGTCATCTCTATCATTGTGGGGGAGAAGTCCGGTCGTCATCTCTATCATTGTGGAGGAGCAGTCCGGTCAGCATCTCTATCATTGTGGAGGAGCAGTCCGGTCATCATCTCTATCATTGTGGAGGAACAGTCCGGTCATCATCTCTATCATTGTGGAGGAGCAGTCAGGTCGTCATCTCTATCATTGTGGAGGAACAGTCCGGTCATCATCTCTATCATTGTCGAGGAGCAGTCTGGTCGTCATCTCTATCATTGTGGAGGAGCAGTCCGGTCGTCATCTCTATCATTGTGGGGGAGCAGTCCGGTCTTCATCTCTATCATTGTGGGGGAGCAGTCCAGTCATCATCTCTGTCATTGTAGAGGAGCAGTCCGGTCATCATCTCTATCATTGTGGAGGAGCAGTCCAGTCATCATCTCTATCATTGTGGAGGAGCAGTCCGGTCGTCATCTCTATCATTGTGGGGGAGCAGTCCGGTCGTCATCTCTATCATTGTGGAGGAGCAGTCCGGTCATCATCTCTATCATTGTGGAGGAGCAGTCCGGTCATCATCTCTATCACTGTGGAGGAGCAGTCCGGTCGTCATCTGTATCATTGTGGGGGAGCAGTCCGGTCATCATCTCTATCATTGTGGGGGAGCAGTCCGGTCTTCATCTCTATCATTGTGGGGGAGCAATCCGGTCGTCATCTCTATCATTGGAGAGGAGCAGTCCGGTCATCATCTCTATCATTGTGGAGGAGCAGTCCGGTCGTCATCTATATCATTGTGGGGGAGCAGTCAGGACGTCATCTCTATCATTGTCGAGGAGCAGTCTGGTTGTCATCTCTATCATTGTGGAGGAGCAGTCCGGTCGTCATCTCTATCATTGTAGGGGAGCAGTCCGGTCTTCATCTCTATCATTGTGGGGGAGCAGTCCAGTCATCATCTCTATCATTGTAGAGGAGCAGTCCGGTCATCATCTCTATCATTGTGGAGGAGCAGTCCAGTCATCATCTCTATCATTGTGGAGGAGCAGTCCGGTCGTCATCTCTATCATTGTGGAAGAGCAGTTAGGTCGTCATCTCTATCATTGTGGAGGAGCAGTCCAGTCGTCATCTCTATCATTGTGGGGGAGCAGTCCGGTCGTCATCTCTATCATTGTGGAAGAGCAGTTAGGTCGTCATCTCTATCATTGTGGAGGAGCAGTCCAGTCGTCATCTCTATCATTGTGGGGGAGCAGTCCGGTCATCATCTCTATCATTGTGGAGGAGCAGTCCAGTCGTCATCTCTATCATTGTAGAGGAGCAGTCCGGTCATCATCTCTGTCATTGTCGAGGAGCAGTCCGGTCGTCATCTCTATCATTGTGGAGGAGCAGTCTGGTCGTCATCTCTATCTTTGTGGAGCAACAGTCCGGTCATCATCTCTATCATTGTGGAGAAGCAGTCAGGTAGTCGTCTCTATCATTGTGTAGCAGCAATCCGGTCATCATCACTGTCATTGTGGGGGAGCAGTCCAGTCATCATCTCTATCATTGTGGAGGAGCAGTCCGGTCATCATCTCTATCATTGTGGAGGAGCAGTCCGGTCATCATCTCTATCATTGTGGAGGAGCAGTCCAGTCGTCATCTCTATCATTGTGGAGGAGCAGTCCGGTCATCATCTCTATCATTGTGGAGGAGCAGTCTGATCATCATTTCTATCATTGTGGGGGAGCAGTCCGGTCGTCATCTCTATCATTGTGGGGGAGCAGTCCGGTCATCATCTCTATCATTATTGGGGAGCAGTCCGGTCATCATCTCTATCATTGTGGAGGAGCAGTCCGGTCATCATCTCTATCATTGTGGGGGAGCAGTCCGGTCATCATCTCTATCATTGTGAGGGAGCTGTCCGGTCATGATCTCTATCATTGTGGAGGAGCAGTCCGGTCATCATCTCTATCATTGTGAGGGAGCAGTACTGTCGTCATCTCTATCATTGTGGAGGAGCAGTCCGGTCATCATCTCTATCATTGTGAGGGAGCAGTCCGGTCATCATCTCTATCATTGTGGAGGAGCAGTCCGGTCATCATCTCTATCATTGTGGAGGAGCAGTCCGGTCATCATCTCTATCATTGTGGAGGAGCAGTCCGGTCATCATCTCTATCATTGTGGAGGAGCAGTCCAGTCGTCATCTCTATCATTGTGGAGGAGCAGTCCGGTCGTCATCTCTATCATTGTGGGGGAGCAGTCCGGTCGTCATCTCTATCATTGTGGAGGAGCAGTCCGGTCATCATCTCTATCATTGTGGAGGAGCAGTGCGGTCATCATCTCTATCATTGTGGAGGAACAGTCCGGTCATCATCTCTATCATTGTGGAGGAGCAGTCCGGTCATCATCTCTATCATTGTGGGGGAGCAGTCCGGTCATCATCTCTATCATTGTGAGGGAGCAGTACGGTCGTCATCTCTATCATTGTGGAGGAGCAGTCCGGTCATCATCTCTATCATTGTGAGGGAGCAGTCCGGTCATCATCTCTATCATTGTGGAGGAGCAGTCCGGTCATCATCTCTATCATTGTGGAGGAGCAGTCCAGTCGTCATCTCTATCATTGTGGAGGAGCAGTGCGGTCATCATCTCTATCATTGTGGAGGAACAGTCCGGTCATCATCTCTATCATTGTGGAGGAGCAGTCCGGTCATCATCTCTATCATTGTGGGGGAGCAGTCCGGTCATCATCTCTATCATTGTGAGGGAGCAGTACGGTCGTCATCTCTATCATTGTGGAGGAGCAGTCCGGTCATCATCTCTATCATTGTGAGGGAGCAGTCCGGTCATCATCTCTATCATTGTGGAGGAGCAGTCCGGTCATCATCTCTATCATTGTGGAGGAGCAGTCCAGTCGTCATCTCTATCATTGTGGAGGAGCAGTCCGGTCGTCATCTCTATCATTGTGGGGGAGCAGTCCGGTCGTCATCTCTATCATTGTGGAGGAGCAGTCCGGTCATCATCTCTATCATTGTGGAGGAACAGTCCGGTCATCATCTCTATCATTGTGGAGGAGCAGTGCGGTCATCATCTCTATCATTGTGGAGGAACAGTCCGGTCATCATCTCTATCATTGTGGAGGAGCAGTCCGGTCATCATCTCTATCATTGTGGGGGAGCAGTCCGGTCATCATCTCTATCATTGTGGAGGAGCAGTCCGGTCATCATCTCTATCATTGTGGAGGAGCAGTCCAGTCATCATCTCTATCATTGTGGGGGAGCAGTCTGGTCATCATCTCTATCATTGTAGAGGAGCAGTCCGGTCATCATCTCTATCATTGTGGGGCAGCAGTCCGGTCATCATCTCTATCATTGTGGGGGAGCAGTCCGGTCATCATCTCTATCATTGTGGGGGAGCAGTCCGGTCATCATCTCTATCATTGTGGGGGAGCAGTCCGGTTATCATCTCTATCATTGTGGGGGAGCAGTCCGGTCGTCATCTCTATCATTGTGGAGGAGCAGTCCGGTCGTCATCTCTATCATTGTGGAGGAGCAGTCCGGTCGTCAACTCTATCATTGTGGAGGAGCAGTCCGGTCATCATCTCTATCATTGTGGAGGAGCAGTCCGGTCATCATCTCTATCATTATGGAGGAGCAGTCCGGTCATCATCTCTATCATTGTGGAGGAGCAGTCCGGTCATCATCTCTATCATTGTGGAGGAGCAGTCCGGTCATCATCTCTATCATTGTGGAGGAGCAGTCCGGTCGTCATCTCTATCATTGTGAGGGAGCAGTCCGGTCGTCATCTCTATCATTGTGGAGGAGCAGTCCGGTCGTCATCTCTATCATTGTGGAGGAGCAGTCCGGTCATCATCTCTATCATTGTGGAGGAGCAGTCCGGTCGTCATCTCTATCATTGTGGAGGAGCAGTCCGGTCGTCATCTCTATCATTGTGGAGGAGCAGTCCGGTCTTCATCTCTATCATTGTGGAGGAGCAGTCCGGTCGTCATCTCTATCATTGTGGAGGAGCAGTCCGGTCGTCATCTCTATCATTGTGGGGGAGCAGTCCCGTCATCATCTCTTTTATTGTGAAGGAGCAGTCCGGTCATCATCTCTATCATCGTGGGGGAGCAGTCCGGTCGTCATCTCTATCATTGTGGGGGAGCAGTCCGGTCGTCATCTCTATCATTGTGGGAGAGCAGTCCGGTCATCATCTCTATTATTGTGGAGGAGCAGTCCCGTCATCATCTCTCTTATTGTGGAGGAGCAGTCCGGTCGTCATCTCTATCATCGTGGGGGAGCAGTCTGGTCATCATCTCTATCATTGTGGGGGAGCAGTCCGGTCATCATCTCTATCACTGTGGAGGAGCAGTCTGGTCGTCATCTCTATCATTGTGGAGGAGCAGTCCGGTCATCATCTATATCATTGTGGGGGAGCAGTCAGGTCGTCATCTCTATCATTGTGGAGGAGCAGTCCGGTCATCATCTCTATCATTGTGGAGGACCAGTCCGGTCGTCATCTCAATCATTGTGGAGGAGCAGTCCGGTCTTCATCTCTATCATGTGGGGGAGCAGTCCGGTCGTCATCTCTATCATTGGAGAGGAGCAGTCCGGTCATCATCTCTATCATTGTGGAGGAGCAGTCCAGTCATCATCTCTATCATTGTGGAGGAGCAGTCCGGTCGTCATCTCTATCATTGTGGATGAGCAGTCTGGTCGTCATCTCTATCATTGTGGAGGAGCAGTCCGGTCTTCATCTCTATCATTGTGGAGGAGCAGTCCGGTCATCATCTCTATCATTGTGGAGGAGCAGTCCGGTCGTCATCTCTATCATTGTGGAGGAGCAGTCCGGTCATCATCTCTATCATTGTGGAGGAGCAGTCCGGTCGTCATCTCTATCATTGTGGAGGAGCAGTCCGGTCATCATCTCTATCATTGTGAAGAAGCAGTCCGGTCGTCATCTATATCATTGTGGGGGAGCAGTCAGGACGTCATCTCTATCATTGTCGAGGAGCAGTCTGGTCGTCATCTCTATCATTGTGGAGGAGCAGTCCGGTCGTCATCTCTATCATTGTGGGGGAGCAGTCCGGTCTTCTTCTCTATCATTGTGGGGGAGCAGTCCAGTCATCATCTCTATCATTGTAGAGGAGCAGTCCGGTCATCATCTCTATCATTGTGGAGGAGCAGTCCAGTCATCATCTCTATCATTGTGGAGGAGCAGTCCGGTCGTCATCTCTATCATTGTGGGGGAGCAGTCCGGTCGTCATCTCTATCATTGTGGAGGAGCAGTCCGGTCATCATCTCTATCATTGTGGAGGAGCAGTCCGGTCATCATCTCTATCATTGTGGAGGAGCAGTCCGGTCATCATCTCTATCATTGTGGAGGAGCAGTCAGGTCGTCATCTCTATCATTATGGGGGAGCAGTCCGGTCGTCATCTCTATCATTGTGGGGAAGCAGTCCGGTCATCATCTCTATCATTGTGGGGGAGCAGTCCGGTCTTCATCTCTATCATTGTGGGGGAGCAGTCCTGTCGTCATCTCTATCATTGGAGAGGAGCAGTCCGGTCATCATCTCTATCATTGTGGAGGAGCAGTCCAGTCATCATCTCTATCATTGTGGAGGAGCAGTCCGGTCGTCATCTATATCATTGTGGGGGAGCAGTCAGGACGTCATCTCTATCATTGTCGAGGAGCAGTCTGGTCGTCATCTCTATCATTGTGGAGGAGCAGTCCGGTCATCATCTCTATCATTGTGGAGGAGCAGTCCGGTCGTCATCTCTATCATTGTGGAGGAGCAGTCCGGTCGTCATCTCTATCATTGTGGGGGAGCAGTCCGGTCTTCATCTCTATCATTGTGGGGGAGCCGTCCAGTCATCATCTCTGTCATTGTAGAGGAGCAGTCCGGTCATCATCTCTATCATTGTGGAGGAGCAGTCCAGTCATCATCTCTATCATTGTGGAGGAGCAGTCCGGTCGTCATCTCTATCATTGTGGGGGAGCAATCCGGTCGTCATCTCTATCATTGTGGAGGAGCAGTCCGGTCATCATCTCTATCATTGTGGAGGAGCAGTCCGGTCATTATCTCTATCATTGTGGAGGAGCAGTCCGGTCGTCATCTCTATCATTGTGGAGGAGCAGTCCGATCATCATCTCTATCATTGTGGAGGAGCAGTCCGGTCATCATCTCTATCATTGTGGAGGAGCAGTCCGGTCGTCATCTCTATCATTGTGGAGGAGCAGTCCGGTCATCATCTCTATCATTGTGGAGGAGCAGTCCGGTCATCATCTCTTTCATTGTGAAGAAGCAGTCCGGTCGTCATCTATATCATTGTGGGGGAGCAGTCAGGACGTCATCTCTATCATTGTCGAGGAGCAGTCTGGTCGTCATCTCTATCATTGTGGAGGAGCAGTCCGGTCGTCATCTCTATCATTGTGGGGGAGCAGTCCGGTCTTCATCTCTATCATTGTGGGGGAGCAGTCCAGTCATCATCTCTGTCATTGTAGAGGAGCAGTCCGGTCATCATCTCTATCATTGTGGAGGAGCAGTCCAGTCATCATCTCTATCATTGTGGAGGAGCAGTCCGGTCGTCATCTCTATCATTGTGGGGGAGCAGTCCGGTCGTCATCTCTATCATTGTGGGGGAGCAGTCCGGTCATCATCTCTATTATTGTGGAGGAGCAGTCCAGTCATCTCTATCATTGTGGAGGAGCAGTCCGGTCGTCATCTCTATCATTGTGGGGGAGAAGTCCGGTCGTCATCTCTATCATTGTGGAGGAGCAGTCCGGTCAGCATCTCTATCATTGTGGAGGAGCAGTCCGGTCATCATCTCTATCATTGTGGAGGAACAGTCCGGTCATCATCTCTATCATTGTGGAGGAGCAGTCAGGTCGTCATCTCTATCATTGTGGAGGAACAGTCCGGTCATCATCTCTATCATTGTCGAGGAGCAGTCTGGTCGTCATCTCTATCATTGTGGAGGAGCAGTCCGGTCGTCATCTCTATCATTGTGGGGGAGCAGTCCGGTCTTCATCTCTATCATTGTGGGGGAGCAGTCCAGTCATCATCTCTGTCATTGTAGAGGAGCAGTCCGGTCATCATCTCTATCATTGTGGAGGAGCAGTCCAGTCATCATCTCTATCATTGTGGAGGAGCAGTCCGGTCGTCATCTCTATCATTGTGGGGGAGCAGTCCGGTCGTCATCTCTATCATTGTGGAGGAGCAGTCCGGTCATCATCTCTATCATTGTGGAGGAGCAGTCCGGTCATCATCTCTATCACTGTGGAGGAGCAGTCCGGTCGTCATCTGTATCATTGTGGGGGAGCAGTCCGGTCATCATCTCTATCATTGTGGGGGAGCAGTCCGGTCTTCATCTCTATCATTGTGGGGGAGCAATCCGGTCGTCATCTCTATCATTGGAGAGGAGCAGTCCGGTCATCATCTCTATCATTGTGGAGGAGCAGTCCGGTCGTCATCTATATCATTGTGGGGGAGCAGTCAGGACGTCATCTCTATCATTGTCGAGGAGCAGTCTGGTTGTCATCTCTATCATTGTGGAGGAGCAGTCCGGTCGTCATCTCTATCATTGTAGGGGAGCAGTCCGGTCTTCATCTCTATCATTGTGGGGGAGCAGTCCAGTCATCATCTCTATCATTGTAGAGGAGCAGTCCGGTCATCATCTCTATCATTGTGGAGGAGCAGTCCAGTCATCATCTCTATCATTGTGGAGGAGCAGTCCGGTCGTCATCTCTATCATTGTGGAAGAGCAGTTAGGTCGTCATCTCTATCATTGTGGAGGAGCAGTCCAGTCGTCATCTCTATCATTGTGGGGGAGCAGTCCGGTCGTCATCTCTATCATTGTGGAAGAGCAGTTAGGTCGTCATCTCTATCATTGTGGAGGAGCAGTCCAGTCGTCATCTCTATCATTGTGGGGGAGCAGTCCGGTCATCATCTCTATCATTGTGGAGGAGCAGTCCAGTCGTCATCTCTATCATTGTAGAGGAGCAGTCCGGTCATCATCTCTGTCATTGTCGAGGAGCAGTCCGGTCGTCATCTCTATCATTGTGGAGGAGCAGTCCGGTCATCATCTCTGTCATTGTCGAGGAGCAGTCCGGTCGTCATCTCTATCATTGTGGAGGAGCAGTCTGGTCGTCATCTCTATCTTTGTGGAGCAACAGTCCGGTCATCATCTCTATCATTGTGGAGAAGCAGTCAGGTAGTCGTCTCTATCATTGTGTAGCAGCAATCCGGTCATCATCACTGTCATTGTGGGGGAGCAGTCTGATCATCATTTCTATCATTGTGGAGGAGCAGTCCGGTCATCATCGCTATCATTGTGGGGGAGCAGTCCGGTCATCATTTCTATCATTGTGGAGGAGCAGTCCGGTCTTCATCTCTATCATTGTGGAGGAGCAGTCCGGTCGTCATCTCTATTATTGTGGAGGAGCAGTCCGGTCATCATCTCTATCATTGTGGGGGAGCAGTCCGGTCATCATCTCTATCATTGTGGAGGAGCAGTCCGGTCGTCATCGCTATCATTGTGGAGGAACAGTCCGGTCGTCATCTCTATCATTGTGGAGGAGCAGTCTGGTCATCATCTCTATCATTGTGGAGGAGCAGTCCGGTCTTCATCTCTATCATTGTGGAGGAACAGTCCGGTCGTCATCTCTATCATTGTGGAGGAGCAGTCTGGTCATCATCTCTATCATTGTGGAGGAGCAGAAAGCAGCGCAGATTGCCTATGCCTATGAGGCCAACTGTAGATCGGAAGTGCACAAGCCAGTCACCACCAGTTGGAGAGGAGGTAAGCCTGCAACCAACGCCAGTACCCCTGCCAGCCAACACAACAGAGGTCCTGTCCCTGTTGTCAACAGCACCAGACCTACCACCGACTGCCAGTGTTTTGTTTGCAAATGGACTGGCCATGTCAGTCCCTACTGTCCAGACATACAGAAGCACCCCCCAGCCAAGGCCCCAGGGCCTAACGCAGCAGTTCTTTTGGTGGGTGGTGTGGTTGGGAAGGTGTGTGACAACGTACAGCATGTCACCGTGGGAGGCCATTTCGCTATAGGCCTCAAGGACGCCGGGGCTGAACGGACCCTCATCCGATCTGAACTGAGTGCCCCTGAAGAGATCATTCCGGGGAAAACCCTGTCTCCGGGATTGGGGGCACCAGCTGTCCCTTACCGATGGCCCGGGTTTATATTGATTGGGGTGCTGGGAGTGGGGTGAAGGAAGTGGGGCTGTCTGATAATTTGCCCACTGATGTTTTGTTGGGGACTGATTTGGGGAGAATGGTTGCATACTACGTCCCTGACACCCCTCCCCAATCTGCTAATAAGGGTAAAGCTAACTCTGATGATGATGGGAAATCGCATGTGTTACCTGACCATGCTTTATCCAGTAATGATGCATTTGATAACCATTCTTTCCCTAGTATTGATGATGAAAATGTTGTAAATGTGCGAACTGAACCTGATAACCATTTTTATGCAAAAGTTGATGTGTCCATAGGTACAGGAGTGCTCAACCATGTCGCTCTGCGGAGTGAGATGGTTGAGAAACCCCTAGCAGGGGCAAGTGTTGGTGCTACAGGAAATGGGGAGATGCATGGGAACCGTGAGGAAGGTGACGCCATGCAGTTGACCAGTGCCACAGAGGAAGGTAACTGGCCCATAAGTAGCACACAGATGCAAGCCTGGAGAATTTGAGGTACCTCGCCGAGACGCCCACCTCCGTAACTGATAAGGAGAGGGTGTTCTGGGAATGAGGGAGGTTGTACCGGGAGACAGTACCCGGAAAATCACAAAAGGAGTGGTTGGGGGAGAGACAATTGGTCGTCCAGCAGCCATTCTGAAGTGAGTTGTTGCAGATTGAACATGAGATCCCGCTTGCTGGACACTTGGGGATCAGCAAAACTAAGGCCCGGCTGTCTCAACACTTCTATTGGCTTAAGATGGGGACAAATGTGTCAAACTACTGCCGTTCCTGTGTCACCTGTCAAAGAGAGCGAAGGCGGGGCCTGCTCTTAAGGCTCCCCTGATCCCTTTGCCAGTGATAGAGGAGCCTTTCCAGAGGATCGCGGTGGACATTGTGGGCCCGCTGGCCGTCCTCAGCAACTCTGGAAAGCAATACATCCTTACTCTGGTAGACTCCGGTACCCAGAGGCAGTAGCTCTGTGGTCAACTAGGGCAGATAAGGTGGCGGATGCTCTGTTGGCCATCTTTTCACGTGTAGTATTTCCCAGGGAGATGCTAACCGATCCAGGGACCCAATTCATGTCTCGCCTAATGGAGGCTCTCTGTAAGAGAATGCAGGTGAAGCGTCTCGTATCAAGTGCGTATCACCCACAGACCAATGGCTTGTGTGAGCGCTTCAATGGTACCCTCAAACAGATGCTACGCATGCTGGTTGACACCCAAGGGCACGACTGGGAGCGGCACCTCCCACACCTGCTTTTCACTTACCGAGAGGTTCTGCAGGCCTCGACGGGGTTCTCCCCCTTTGAGCTTCTGTACGGAAGGTGAGTCCCAGGACCCCTTAGAATGGTAAGAGAATCCTGGGAAGAGGAGCCGAACCTTTCTGAAGTGTCCATAGTGGATTATGTCATGCGCTTCCATGACAAGATGCAGACCTTGACACAGTTGGTGCATGACAACCTGACGCAGGCTCAGGCTGACCGGAAACACCGGTACGACCAGAACGCCCGAGAGCGGACCTACCACGTGGGTCAAAAGGTGTGGGTGCTGGTTCCCGTACCAAAGAATAAGCTTCAGGGAGCCTGGGAAGGATCGTACGTCGTCCACCAACAGCTCAACTCGGTCACCTACGTGGTCACGCTCGGGGTAGGCGAAAGGCCTTTCACTTCAACATGATGAAGCCTCATCACGAATGTAAACCTTTCATCCTACCGGTCTGAGCCTGCCCGGGAAGGAAGACACCCTCCTGGACATGCTGGCCCAAGCCAAGGCCGGTGGGTCCGTTGAGGACGTGGAGGTAAGCGCCTCATTAACCGAACCCCAGCAGTTGCAGTTGCAAACCGTGCTGGAACCCTTCCGGCCCGTGTTCTTCAACCGATCTGGAAGGGCTATGTTAGCAGTCCACGAGGTGGACACCGGGAATCATGCCCCACTACGGCGAACACCCTATCGAATCTCGGACCAGGTGCAGCAGGTTATGCGCCAGGAGATCAATGAGATGTTATGTTACAACTGGGGGTGATTTGACGGTCAAAGAGTGCATGGGCCTCACCTGTAGTTCTCGTGCCAAAGAAGGATTGGACCACCCGGTTCTGCGTGGACTACAGGGGGCTCAACGCCATCACAGCCTCTGATGCACACCCAATGCCACGCATAGAGGCGCTGCTTGAGAGGTTAGCTGGCGCAAACTAATTGACCATAATGGATCTGAGTCGAGGATGCTGGCAGATTCCCCTGAGCCGCGAGGTGCAGGAGAAGTCCGCCTTTAACACACCTTTCGGACTGTACGAGTCACCGGTCATGCCCTTCGGCATGAAGAATGCCCCAGCCACTTTCCAGCGGATGGTCAACCTCCTGCTTCAGGGACTGGAGGAGTACGCGGTGGCGTACTTGGATGACATTGCCATCTTCAGTTCCTCCTGGGATGAACACCTGCAGCATCTCGAGGAGGTGCTCAGGCGAATTCACCGAGCCGGACTGACTATCAAGCCAGGAAAGTGCCAGATGGGCATGAGTGAGGTCCACTACCTGGGGCATGGAGTAGGCGGGGGCACCCCAAAGCCTGAGAAAGTGGGAGCTATCGTGAACTGGCCCACTCCCAGGACCAAGAAACAGGTGATGTCCTTCCTGGGCACCGCAGGGTACTATAGGCTCTTCTTACAGCACTATAGCAGCCTGTCAAAACCCTTGACGGACCTCACCAGGAAGAAAGGACAGCAGTCGACTGTTCTTGGTGCAGACCGACGCCAGCGAGTTCGGCCTCGGTGCTGTGCTCAGCCAGGTTGACTCGGAGGACCAAGAGCACCCTGTGTTGTACCTGAGCTGGAAACTTCTGCCGAGGGAAGTGGCCTACTCCACCATCGAGAAGGAGTGCCTGGCCATAGTCTGGGCCCTGCAGCGCTTGCAGCCCTATTTGTACGGTCGCACCTTCACTGTGGTGACTGACCACAACTCTCTGCGCTTGCTAAATGCCATGTGCAGAACCAATAGAAAGTTTCTACGCTGGAGACTTACTCTTCAGCAGTTTGACTTCACCGTCGAACACAGAAGGGAGCATGACAATGCAGATGGGTTGTCCCGCCAGGGCGAACCTGCTGAGGTGCACATGGCAGAGTACCGAGAGGTCCTGCCTCCGTAGCGCACACCAGAAGGGGGAGGTGTGATGATAATGTATAATATGATTCTTAGTTGTCTCTGTTAGCACACCATTGTGGTCTCTGACCCACCCTGTGTTTCTCCAAAAACAAAGGAAAAAGTGAGCTGCACAGCCTTCCTTCTTCCGGCAGATCAGCAGCAGTGAGTGGTGACGGACTGACTTCAGTATAGGGGGTGCTCGCATGGAAGATAGATGCAAACATGTAGATCAGAACAGAAAATGCGGCAGCACTCACCCATCTGTGGTCCAATTCTTTATTCAAAACATGAAAAAGTACAGCCTTGCGATCCGAGGGAGTGCAGGTGGACGGGAGGTGAGCAGGTGAATGACGACAGCTGTTTCGCGCTGATCCAAGCGCTTCTACAGGTCTGGAAGCAGGGAAAGTGACGCCGACTTAAAACAGGTGAGTGAGAGCAACCCGCCCCCACCCCGCCGCACGCCCACGACCCCTGTACCAATAAAAACAGGTGCATAACAAACTACACATAAATTATGTTAAAAACAAAATCCCTGGAAAACAAACTATAGGACGAACCTCAACAAGACCAGACGATCAGGGAAATTAAGCCTCCGGTCTGAACGCATAATCCACCCTATCAAAATTATAATGAAGTAAACGAAAATCAATTCAAGCCAGAGAAAACCTATTGCAGGGGCATATTACAGCTCTTCCTACTCACGGTGACAGACCATTCCATAAAAAAAGAAAACAAAACAAAAAAACAAAAAACTAATGGGGAGAGAGGAAAAACGCAGAAATAAGCAAAATGATAAAGAAAGAGAGAAAAAAAGAAAAAATCATCAAAACTCATGCAGCATAACCAACAGAGGGGGCTATGAAAATACAGACATGTCAATTCTGTCATTGAAGCCAGCGGGACCAGTCGCGTTAGTGCGCATGATCCACCGCGCTTCTGCCCTTAATAGCAATTTATGTAGATCCCCCCCTCCCGCTGGTAACACAACCCGTTCTATGCCAGCAAACGTGAGAACATCCAATTTACCCTCATGCATTTCCCTTACATGATTAATAAGTCTGGGAACGCCTTTCCCCGTCTGAATGGATCGGACATGTTCCCTAAATCGCACGTACATCTGGCGTATCGTTTTGCCTATATAGAACATTCTACAAGGACAAAAGATGACATACACTACGTAATCAGTCTTACAGGAAATAAACTGACTTATCGTGTGTCTAATAGGGCCTATGCTCATACTCCGTCCAATGACATGGCGTGCGCAAAAGTGACAATGACCGCAACGGTAATTACCTCTAAGGGTCGACCGCTCCAACCAATTCCCCTGAGTTCCCAACAACCGATTGCGAACCAGAATGTCCCTAACCCGTGTACTCCTCCTATTAGAGATCAATGGACCCCCTGATGCCTTACCTGAGAGATCCCTATCCCTTTCTAGAACATGCCAATGGCGTCTTATCGACGCACGAATCTCCTGGTCCAACGGACCATACTTAAAGCAAAAGGTGAAACGTGGTTCAACTAGACTCTGCTCTCCTCTATTCTGCTTTTCAGTAGTAGAACCCACCCTATCCATAGCTGTATCCAGCAGGATTTTTGGATACCCCCTCTCACCTAAACGTTGGCAGAGTTCACCAGCTTGCTGTGTAAACCCCCTCTGCGTGTTGTTCACCCTCCGCGTACGTAGTAATTGACTATAGGGGAGAGAACGTTTGACATGCGCCGGATGGAAGCTATTAAAATGCAGAATGGCATTGGTGGCAGTGGGCTTACGATAGACAGATGTGCAAATATTGCCCTCCTCGATCGTGACCAGCACGTCCAGGAATTCTAAACGACATCCCCCAAACACTGAGGTAAATGACATACCCATCTGATTAGTGGTGTTAAGATAATTAACAAAACCTTCAAAATCCTCCTCCGTGCCGTCCCACACCAGGAACACGTCATCAACATATCTCAAAAATAATCTAATGTGCTTAAGGAAGGCATTACTGTCCGAATACACATAATCCTCCTCAAACACGGCCAAAAAAAGATTGGCGAAAGTGCATGCGACCGGGGTCCCCATGGCAGTCCCAGTGGTCTGATGATACCATGTATCCAAAAACGTAAAAGCGTTATGGGTAAGTACAAAACTCAACCCATCGCATACAAAATCGACAAAGGCCCGGCTCCTATCAGTAGTGCATAAAACACGCCTGATGCAGTCGACCCCAAGCGATTGTGGGATACTGGTATGTAGGTTAGCCACGTCAATGGACGCCAAGGAGAACCCCGGCCGCCATGCAAAATCTCGAATATGTTGCAAAAAAGACTTAGTGTCCCGGGTGTGGGACGGGACGGAGGCAAGCAAAGGATGTAGCAGCCATTCCAAATACTGCGAGAGGGGTTCGGTTAACGACCCAACCCCCGAGACAATGGGTCTACCTGGGTAACCGATTTATGCACCTTTGGAAGGTAATACCAATAGGGTTTGGTGGGAAAAGGTGGAAAAAGTTTTTCTGCTTTCGTCTGGGTAATCACTCCTTTCAACACCGAAGCCCTCAAAAATGATTGCAACTCAATCTTAAACTTATTCGTTGGATCTTTCAACAATCTCCGATATGTGCCACCATCTGAAAGCTGCCGCAACGCGACTGGTCCCGCTGGCTTCAATGACAGAATTGACATGTCTGTATTTTTATAGCCCCCTCTGTTGGTTATGCTGCATGAGTTTTGATGATTTTTTCTTTTTTTCTCTCTTTCTTTATCATTTTGCTTATTTCTGCGTTTTTCCTCTCTCCCCATTAGTTTTTTGTTTTTTTGTTTTCTGTTTTCTTTTCTTTTTTTTATGGAATGGTCTGTCACCGTGAGTAGGAAGAGCTGTAATATGCCCCTGCAATAGGTTTTCTCTGGCTTGAATTGATTTTCGTTTACTTCATTATAATTTTGATAGGGTGGATTATGCGTTCAGACCGGAGGCTTAATTTCCCTGATCGTCTGGTCTTGTTGAGGTTCGTCCTATAGTTTGTTTTCCAGGGATTTTGTTTTTAACATAATTTATGTGTAGTTTGTTATGCACCTGTTTTTATTGGTACAGGGGTCGTGGGCGTGCGGCGGGGTGGGGGCGGGTTGCTCTCACTCACCTGTTTTAAGTCGGCGTCACTTCCCCTGCTTCCAGACCTGTAGAAGCGCTTGGATCAGCGCGAAACAGCTGTCGTCATTCACCTGCTCACCTCCCGTCCACCTGCACTCCCTCGGATCGCAAGGCTGTACTTTTTCATGTTTTGAATAAAGAATTGGACCACAGATGGGTGAGTGCTGCCGCATTTTCTGTTCTGATCTACATGTTTGCACCCTGTGTTTCTGCTGGCAGAGATATGTGTATGTGGATACCAAATCCCTCATGGCCCCCCCACAAGAATTTTTATTGTGCTTGTAGCTGCACAAACCTCCCTTCAGCTGAAACTGGTCTGATCTGTCTCAAAAGACATGATGTTCTTTGTTCTATTATAATAAAATATTAGGCCACCGATTTGGGTTAGAAAAATAAGGAGTATATATTGCTAACTTCCATCGGTAGATCTGTCAGCCACTGTAACCACTAGCAGCTAAACACAACGAGTAAAAAGTACGATTATCTCCGGAACCATGTGGAGCAACTAGGACGAATTTGGTATCAATAGAGAGCTAATTTTAATACAAGATGGATGAGGTGTGTGCTATGACTCTGCCAGATTCTCGAGCGAAGATATGAGTTATAAGAATTGCTGTTGAAATCTGTATGTCTGAGGAGAGAGGAGGGTCCAGGTTAACTGTGCAGGCATGTACTACGGAGGACAGAGAATGAACTTCAATCCAATATTGCAGCCAGCATGCAGCCAGCGGGTAAGGAAAGGGTGAATCAAACACCCAAAAACCCCGCCTCCATGGCTGAAGATTGTTCCCTCCAAATTCAGGTGACAGTGTCCCTTTAAGTAGTCCAGTACTACAGTGTATTGATTAGTGACTATGATAAGTTAGTTTTGGACAGCAACAGTAGTATTAAGTATATCCAATATATCTCAAATTTGATCATCTGGATAATCTGTGGCCCTAAGCAATTTATCCCACATTTGTGTAATCATAGGGTAAATTAAAATAGAACTGACAATTTTTTTGTCTATACCCATCTGTACTACTAATCTTTCATGATATTGTACAAACTTATTATTCATGGATGTTGGAGAATTTAGGCTGTCCCATGCGGTTACCAATATTATTAAATGGAAATACGAAAGACTAAAACATTATGTTCCCTTATTTGCTACTAGTCTGTTTGACCAGCTTGCAGTGCGATACGTTGATCCACGTTGGCCTTCCTTCCAGCTTTACTGACATAGGAGTGATGAGGAGGACTTGGTAGGGACCATCATACAAGGGTTCTAGTCCGTGTTTTCTGATATAGCTTTTCACGACCATAAAACCATCAGGCTTCAAATTGTGACAAGTGTCGGTTTCTGCTGAATCTGGAAGGGAAGAAGAAACTAAAACATGGGTGTTAGCAACATTTTTACTAAGCTGAATAACATATTGAACAGCACAGTCAGTTTCTTCTGATAACTACTGAGGCTTGAAATTTGCAACTATGGGCCTAGCACCAAACAATATCTCATATGGGGACAGGCCACGTTTTGCAATAGGAGTAGTATGAATGTGTAAGAGCCCTGGCCATGGAGCCGTAGTTTCCTGCATCATTTTGGTCAATTGTCCCTTCAGTGTGCCATTCAGCCTCTTAACTTTCCCACTGGATTGTGGATGGTACGGAATCTGGAGAGCTACAGTGGATCCAAGCATTGTCAGAATCTCCTGACACACATGAGAAGAAAAGGCCGGGCCTTGGTCACTTTCGACAAATTCTGGAACACCATATCTGCATATAACTTCCATCACCAGTTTCTTCGCTGTGGTCTTTGCAGTCATGTTGGTACCGGGGAATGCTTCTGGCCAACTGGAGAACATGTCGACAACCACCAGACAATATTCATACCTTCCAGACTTAGGCAACGTGATGTGGTCCACCTGGAGCCTTTGGAAAGAATAGTCGGGCTTAGCAAGGTGCTTCGGGGGTACACGTTGAAGTTGACCGGGATTGCAGGTCTGACAGATATTACATGCACGGTTGAGTGCTGTCAGGACTGTAGAAATACCTGGAGTCCAGTAGAATTTTTGTACCAGGGCTAGGGCCTGTTTTCTCCTCGATGTGTTGGCCCATGTTCCCACATGGCAATACCAGGGTACATCCGCTTAGGGAGACACACAAGTTGGTCATTTTTCCTGAGACCATTGTCCATCAGCCTTCCACTGCTTCACTTCTTCCTTTGGGGACATTCTCTGCATCGTCATTAAGCGGTCTCGCGGGGTCCGACAGAAAACCTCAGTCTGTCGTGGATGATCAGGTTCCTGTAGAGTCAGTGTTTCTTGTAACTGTTTACTCTGAGAGTGTATGGTCACCATAGCTGGTATAGTCTGTTCAACGGGTAGGAGAGCAGCAGCTTTTGCTTGCATATCTGCAAAGGCGTTACCAACAGTCTTGTTATGATCTGGTGGCCTAGGAGCAGCATGAGACGGACTCTGGAGAAGGTGGTCCCTGTACTGACCGCAAACCCTGAAACTAGCAGCGCAACTAGAAGTAGCCGTGGGGGGTACCTAACACTCCCTAGACCCCTCGGCACAGCCTAAGATCTAACTACCCCTAAAGACAGAAACAGGAAACCTATCTTGCCTCAGAGAAAATCCCCAAAGGATAGATAGCCCCCCACAAATATTGACTGTGAGAAGAGAGGAAAATAACATACGCAGATATGAAATCATATTTTAGCATAGGAGGCCATACTAGCTAAAAAGAAAGAAAAGAACAGAGTACTATGCGGTCAGTATAAAAACGCTAGAAAATATCCACCACAGAAGATACGAATCACCACATCTGACTAAAGACATGGGGGGTATATCTGCATCTCCAGAGAAATAGCCAGGCTGCAAAAAATCCTTCACAGACAAAACTGGACAAGACAAAAACATGAACATACACAGAACTATTAAGGTCCACAGCAGGTGGATAGCAAAAATAAAGCCAGGACTTATCTTTGTAGAAAAGCACAGCAAACTGGAGAGACCAGCAGGGAAGTGAATCCTGCAAGAACAATGAACAACTGGCACTGACTAAAGGATCCTGCAAAGCTATATACCCCAGTCAGTCCTGCAATTAGTAGATACACATGTCCACTCCTGCAATCCAGGCACAACTGCATTACCCTCTACAACCACCGGAGGGAGCCCAAAAGCTGAATTCACAACAGTACCCCCCCCCCCTTGAGGAGGGGTCACCGAACCCTCACCAGAGCCCCCAGGCCGATCAGGATGAGCCCGATGAAAGGCACGAACCAAATCAACGGCATGGACATCAGAGGCAGAAACCCAAGAATTATCTTCCTGGCCTTAACCCTTCCACTTGACAAGGTACTGAAGCTTCCGCCTCGAAATACGAGAATCCAAAATCTTCTCAACAACATATTCCAACTCCCCATCGACCAGTACAGGGGCCGGAGGATCAACAGAGGGAACAACGGGCTCCACATATTTCCGCAACAAAGATTTATGGAAGACATTATGAATAGCAAACGAGGCCGGAAGCGCCAGGCGAAAGGACACCGGATTAATAATCTCAGAAATCCTATAAGGACCAATAAATCGAGGCTTAAACTTAGGGGAAGAAACCTTCATAGGAACATGACGGGAAGATAACTGTTGTGAATTCTGTTGTTAAGCTCCCTCCTGTAGTCATGAATGGTACTTCGGCTGGTTCTGTCCATGGGCTTCTTCTGGTGGTTGTGAGTGGGGCTGCGGCTTCTGAGGTTCCTTCCACAGGTGACGAGGTTAATTCGTTAGCTGGCTGCTCTATTTAACTCCACCTAGATCATTGCTCCATGCCACCTGTCAATGTTCCAGTATTGGTCTAGTTCGCTCCTGGATCGTTCTTGTGACCTGTCTTCCCAGCAGAAGCTAAGTTCCTGCTTGTTTTTCTCTGTTTGCTATTTTTTTCTGTCCAGCTATTGCTATTTTGAATTTTGTCTTGCTTGCTGGAAGCTCTGGGACGCAGAGGGAGCGCCTCCGCACCGTGAGTCGGTGCGGAGGGTCTTTTTGCACCCTCTGTGTGGTCTTTTTGTAGTTTTTTGTGCTGACCGCAAAGTTACCTTTCCTATCCTCTGTCTGTTCAGTAAGTCGGGCCTCACTTTGCTAAATCTATTTCATCTCTGTGTTTGTAATTTTCATCTTAACTCACAGTCATTATATGTGGGGGGCTGCCTGTTCCTTTGGGGAATTTCTCTGAGGCAAGGTAGGCTTTATTTTTCTATCTTTAGGGCTAGCTAGTTCCTTAGGCTGTGACGAGGCGCCTAGGGAGCGTCAGGAGCGCTCCACGGCTATTTCTAGTGTGTGTGATAGGATTAGGGATTGCGGTCAGCAGAGTTCCCACGTCTCAGAGCTTGTCCTGTATTATTAGTAACTATCAGGTCATTCCGTGTGCTCTTAACCACCAGGTCCATTATTGTCCTCACCACCAGGTCATAACAGATAACCAAACCAGATCCCCAATCCGAAGCCCGGAACCAACACACCGACGACGATTAGCAAAACGTTGAGCCTCCTCCTGAGGCAGCACCAAATTGTCCACCACATAAGCCCAAATCTGCTGCAACCTGTCGACCACAGAATCCACACCAGGAAGGTCAGAAGGCTCAACCTGCCCAGAAGAAAAACGAGGATGAAAACCAAAATTACAAAAAAAAGGCGAAACCAAAGTAGCCGAACTAGCCCGATTATTAAGGGCAAACTCGGCCATTGGCAAAAAAGCCACCCAATCATCCTGATCAGCAGACACAAAGCATCTCAAAAAGGTCTCCAAGGTCTGATTAGTTTGCTCAGTCTGGCCATTTGTCTGAGGATGAAATGCAGAAGAAAAAAACAAGTCAATGCCCAGCTTGGCACAAAAGGCCCGCCAAAACCTAGAAACAAACTGGGAACCTCTGTCAGACACAATATTCTCCGGAATACCATGCAAACGCACCACATGCTGAAAAAACAACGGAACCAAATCAGAAGAAGGCAATTTAGGCAAAGGCACCAAATGAACCATCTTAGAAAACCGGTCACAGACAACCCAGATAACTGACATTCTTTGGGAAACAGGAAGATCGGAAATAAAATCCATAGAAATGTGTGTCCAGGGCCTCTCGGGGACCGGTAATGGCAAAAGCAACCCACTAGCGCGGGAACAGCAAGGCTTAGCCCGCGCACAAATCCCACAGAACTGCACAAAAGAGCGCACATCCCGCGACAAAGAAGGCCACCAAAAGGACCTACTAACCAAATCTCTGGTACCAAAAATCCCAGGATGGCCAGCCAACACAGAACAATGAACCTCAGAAATCACTTTAGTAGTCCATCTATCAGGAACAAACAGTTTCCCCACAGGACAGCGGTCAGGCTTATCAGCCTTAAATTCCTGAAGAACCCGTCGCAAATCAGGGGAGATGGCAGAAAGAATCACCCCTTCCTTCAAAATGCCGACCGGCTCAAGAACCCCAGGGGAATCAGGAAAAAAAAACTAGAGAGGGCATCCGCCTTAACATTCTTAGTACCAGGAATGTACGAGACCACAAAATCAAAACGGGAGAAAAACAGGGACCATCGAGCCTGTCCAGGATTCAGCCGTTTGGCAGACTCGAGGTAAATAAGATTCTTATGATCGGTCAGGACCACAATACGGTGCTTGGCCCCCTCAAGCCAATGTCGCCACTCCTCAAATGCCCACTTCATAGTCAACAACTCCCGATTGCCGACATCATAATTGCGTTCCGCAGGCGAAAACTTCCGAGAAAAGAAGGCACACGGTTTCATCAAGGAACCATCAGAATTCCTCTGAGACAAAAAGGCCCCTGCCCCAATCTCAGACGCGTCAACCTCAACCTGAAATGGAAGAGAAACATCTGGCTGACGCAACACAGGGGCAGAAGTAAATCGACGTTTAAGCTCCTGAAAGGCAGAAACAGCCGCGGAGGACCAATTCGTCACATCAGCGCCTTTCTTGGTCAAATCGGTCTGAGGTTTAACCACACTGGAGAAGTTGGCAATGAAACGACGATAAAAATTAGCAAAGCCATTTCTATAGATGAGGGAGAAAAAATTAAACCCCAAAAAGAAACCTTCTGCACTCCAAAGAGGCACTTAGACCCCTTCACAAATAAAGCATTATTACGGAGGATCTGAAATACCATCCTGACCTGTTTCACATGAGACTCCCAATCATTGGAAAAAATCAAAATATCATCCAAATATACAACCATGAACTTATCAAGATAACTCTGAAAGATATCATGCATGAAGGATTGGAACACAGATGGGGCATTAGAGAGTCCGAATGGCATCACAAGGTATTCAAAATGGCCTTCAGGTGTATTAAATGCAGTTTTCCATTTGTCACCCTGCTTGATACGAATAAGATTATATGCCCCTCGAAGGTCAATCTTAGTAAACCAGCTAGCCCCCTTAATCCTAGCAAACAAATCAGTAAGCAAAGGCAAGGGGTATTGAAATTTGACCGTGATTTTATTCAAGAGGCGATAATCAATACAGGGTCTCAAGGATACATCCTTCTTGGCAACAAAAAAGAACCCCGCTCCCAACGGTTAAGAAGATGGCCGAATATGCCCTTTTTCCAAAGACTCCTTAATATAGCTCCGCATGGCGGTATGTTCAGGCACAGACAGGTTGAAAAGTCGGCCCTTAGGGAACTTACAACCTGGAATCAAGTCAATAGCACAATCACAGTCCCTATGCGGTGGAAGGGAACTGGACTTGGGCTCATCGAATACATCCTGAAAGTCTGACAAAAACTCAGGAACTTCAGAAGAGGGGGAAGAGGAAATTGACATCAAAGGAACCTGATCAGGAACCCCCTGACAACCCCAACCAGTCACAGACATGGATTTCCAGTCTAACACCGGATTATGTAGCTGTAACCATGGAAAACCCAGCACAATATCATCATGCAAATTATGTAACACCAGAAATTGACAATCTTCCTGATGGGCTGGCGCCATGCGCATGGTCAGCTGTGTCCAAAACTGAGGTTTATTTTTAGCCAACGGTCTAGCATCAATGCCCCTCAAAGGAATAGGGTTCTGCAAAGGCTGCAAGGGAAAACCACAACGTCTGGCAAATTCTAAGTCCATTAAGTTCAGAGCGGCGCCTGAATCCACAAATGCCATGACAGAAAATGATGATAATGAGCAAATCAAGGTCACAAATAACAGAAATTTAGGTTGTATAGTACTGATGGCAACAGAACTAGCGATTCTCTTAGTACGCTTAGGGCAATCAGAAATAACATGAGCAGAATCGCCGCAGTAAAAACACAACCTATTCTGACGCCTGAATGTTTGACGTTCAGCTCTAGAAAAAATCCTATCACACTGCATAGGCTCAGGGCTCCGCTTAGAGGACAACGCCACAGTGTGCACAACTCTGCGCTCGCGCAAGCGCCAATCAATCTGAATGGCCAGAGACATAGAATCACTCAGACCAGCAGGCGTGGGGAACCCCACCATAACGTCTTTAACGGATTCAGAAAGGCATCCTCATTCCATTTAGTCAGTACAGACCATTTTCTAAATTTCTGGCAATACGATTCTGCCGCTTCTTGACCTTGACACAGGGCTAACAAAATTTTCTCAGCCTGATCCACAGAATTAATAAATCAAAAAAATCCGGCACTCAAAATCGTCTGCAAAAAAGTTTTATTCCAGTGCAATCCCAAATTTATATATAACGTTTCGGTCTGTAACTTAGACCTTCCTCAGACTAGGATTGAAAAACATAAAAAACAGTCAAAATCAAACAGTAAATAAATACATGCCTTCAATTCAAGCAAAAAAGCAACGTCCTGATTTAAACATACAATATCACATGAGAAAAACATGCAATAAAATATATTCTAACATATAGCAAACCTAGGAACAGTTTCAACCCCTGTCGTATGTGGGCAAAGTTGTAACATTGTTTATTCAAATAGAATTGTGCATAAATAGAACAACTATAGTATTCCTAGGTCCATAAGATAATGTATAAACAGATACATTGTACCAAAAATGGCCATCATAGACACTTCTATACGACATCCAAGAAAGTGTGATGTAAGCAATGCGAACAATGTCCTCTAGGATCATAATAAAGTATGATATCTACCTAAGGGTTTCATGGAGATAAAAAAATCAAAAGAAAAAATATAAAATATGCGAAAAAATGAAAAATAAAAATAATAAAAATAAAAAATATATGGAAAAATAAAAAAATGAAAAAATTGAGAACGTGCACCTAAAACGGGGGCATCGTAAGATGAGAGAAAGAAAACAAAATACCAGCAACCATATTTGGGAAAAAAACAGATGCTTAAAAAAACAAACACAGTCTGAAAAATGACAAAAAATATGCATAAATAGAATGCTGCAATAATGCTGGCAGGATAGCTGCAGGGTAAGAAAAAATCCAATAAGATATGTGCATGGAAGTACTAAATAAGAGAGACAAGTTCCCCGCAATTATGACTGCACCAAAACAGTTTCTAGTGAGAGGACACTACATCCCAGGGGGGACAATAGGCAAGGGCGCTTACCGGATTGCTGCAGAGTAAAAGGAATCAGAAGTACAGCGCGTGGTAAAGGATAAGCTCCTGCTGATGATGGCGCTGACCAGTAGCCATCTAATGGGGCTATAAATAACCAGTGGGGGAGTGTCTCCTGCACCCGTAGTTGTGGAAGTGACGTGGCTATGCGCGTGGTGTTGCCGGTCTAACTACGCAAATAGCGCTAAGTTGGCGGCGTGAAGTAAGGCGCATGGCTGATACGTAAACATCGTCCCCACTATAGGACGTCAGGAAGGTGCGCAGGTTACGTGTTGCTGGGCGGTGACGAGAATGGAGCGCACTGCTGGAACGCATAGCAAATGCTGTGTAGAAGTGCGCATGTCCGGACAATGAATTGACATCGGTGTGAACAGCTAGAATAAGAAAACATGAGTTACTAAATGTGACGTGACAAATATGCAAATGAAGAGCAAAGTGAAAATGAAAGAATGAGATATAAAAGAAAAAAAGGATCAAATAAGGAGTGGGAATAAAATAATAAGAAAATAGAAAATAGAAGACATGACAATACAGCGAAAAAGAAATAAAAATAAAAATAAAAAGGAAAAAAGAGAAAAGGAAATACAAAGAAAGAAAAAGAAAAAAAGAAAAAGAAATGAAAATAAATAAAAACGAAAGTAAATAAATAAATAAAGATAAAAAAAGGTAAAATAAAATAAAAAATAAAAAATAAAAACAAAAACAAAAATAAAAAAATAAAAAATAAAAATTAAAAACTAAAAAATAAAAATTAAAAATAAATAAATAAAAAAATAATAAATAAAAAATAAAAAATAAACAATAATAATAATTTTTATGATAAAAATGATAAGCCGATAAATGGACTGAGAAAGAAAAATCGGAAAAAAAAAAAAAACTCCATACCCTTCTGGTGAGAAGATCAATTATGAGATAGAGCGAACTGTAAGAGAAGGAACATTATTTAAAAAAACCATAGACAACATTCTAATTTCTTAAATATTTGCAATATCATATTCTCTATTAAGTCCTTTAGGTTCCATACTTTGTAGATAATGTATCCAATAGGCCTCCCTTAATTTGAGTCGTCCGACCCGGTTACCTCCCCGTCTGCTAGGTAGAACCTGTTCCAGCACTAAGAACCTTAGTTGGGCTATTGTATGGCCCGCATTGTGAAAATGATGTGGGATGGGAAGATAATCCCTCCCACAGCGTATATCAGATTTATGGTGAGAGATACGATCTTTCACCGCCTGTGTAGTCTCCCCCACATATATTTTGCCACAAGGACACTTTATAGCATAAACGACATATTGAGAGTTACAAGTAAAGAAACCCTGTATGGGGATATCAGTCCCAGTGAGTGGATGTGAAATTTTGTGGCCCTTAAGGACATTGGCACATTGTGCACACTGTAGACAGGGAAATGTACCCTTCCTTTGAGTTTGCAGAAACACCTGTCTCGGTACCTTTTGAATAGATCCAATATCTGCTCTCACCAATTTGTTCCTAAGGTTGCTAGGTTTTCTAAAGCAGGGTAAAAAGGGTGTTCTAAACTCAGGTATATCTGGATAACTAGTCTGCAATAATGGCCAATGTCTACGGATTTTCCGGTGTAATTTGTAGGCAAAGGGGTGAAAGGTATGCACAAACGGTATTCTATGTGTAAGGCTTCTATCACCAATCGAAACAGGTCTACGGCGGCAATCTTGAAGCAGTTTCTTTGGATAGCCCCTTTGAATAAATTTTGTCTCCATTTCGTCAAGTCGGGTTCTACACGTGTCATCATTACTGACTATTCTCCTTACCCTTTGAAATTGTGAAATGGGAATTGATCTTTTGGTTGCCGTTGGGTGACAACTCTGGTACAATAATAGATTGTTCCGATCGGTGGACTTAGTGTATAGATCAGAATTTAAAGTCCCATCACTATCCTTTATGATAGTAGTGTCTAAAAAATTAATCTGGCTATAGTCATAAGTAATAGTGAATGTCAATTCCGGCCATATGCTGTTGATCTGCCTAAAGAATTCATCCAAAGTAGCCAGTGGCCCATCCCACATGCAAAACACATCGTCAATGTATCTAAGCCATAAACGGCAGTGTGTCTGATATAATACATTGGTGTACACGAACTCAGATTCAAAGTAAGACATAAATGTATTGGCGTAGGGGGGGCCACATTGGACCCCATGGCCGTACCCTGTACCTGGAGAAAAAACGTGTCCTCAAATAGGAAGAAATTCTCAGTTAATACCAAATTCAGTAAACCCATCAAAAAATCAATCGTCGTTGGATCCATGTCAGTATCTTCTAGAAGGAGCCTAGTTGCTCGTATTCCCTTATTATGTTCTATAGATGTATATAAATTGTTCACGTCCAGTGTAACTAAAATGGTGTCACTGGTAACCTTATTGATACTTTTTATAACATTTAGAAAGGCTCCTGTGTCTAGAATAAAAGATGGAGAATTCTTGACCAACGGTGTCAAGACCTTTTCGAGTAATATTGAAAGTGGCGATAAGATGGAATTAGTGGAAGCCACTATGGGTCTACCTGGGGGTCTGTCTAGTCTCTTGTGTATTTTGGGTAATGTGTAGAATACTGGTATTATGGGGTCTTTTTTGGTTAAGAATTCTTGTGTCTTTTTGTCAATAATACTGGAATGGAAGGCTTCGTTAAGTATTACTCTAATCTTAGATTCTATAACTAAACTAGGGTCATGGGATAAAGGCAAGTAAACCGTTCTATTATTGAGTTGTGTGAGGATTTCTTCCCGATATATGGAACGATCCATTACCACCGTGGCGCCCCCCTTATCCGCTGGTTTTATAACTATGTCCTTATCGGACATGAGGGATTGGAGTGCCATGTGTTCACTTTGATCTAGATTCTTCTGGAAGATTAGCTCGCCTTTGGTAATCTGTTTCGAAAATTTATCAACTTCTTTTTCTATCAAAGCGATAAATGTCTCGACCGGTGGACTATTTTTTGGTGGGTTAAATTGACTGGGAAGCCTAAGGCCTAGACTGGGTAGGTTAATAGGTGTAATCTCTGTAGTATTTCTGGTTGTTATATTGGTAGGAACCTGGTTATGAAAAAAAGTCTTCAACCTTAAATTTCTATAAAATCTCTGTAAATCGAGATCTAGCTGGAAAGTATTAAATTTGTATGTGGGACAAAAAGACAAACCTTTTTGTAGTAAGCGTAATTGAGTATGATTCAGAGTTTTAGAGGAGATATTAACCACTAAATTGGTAGTACTACCTGAGACCTCGTGTTCATCGTATGACGGTTGGTTTCTGCGGCATTGACCACCCCTCCTCGTCCTTTTCTTTGATTGTTTCTCCTGCCAGTGCCTAAAAAAGGAACTCTGTAGGTATCCGTTCTTTCGTTGTCCGAACTGGATGCAGATGAACCCTCGGTAAATCTTGGTCCTCTGTAGTTGTATCTGTAGGAGGTTGTGGAGCCACGCCATCTGTAAACCCTATTCTGCAGGTAGTCTTGTGTGTCCCGAATGAATTTCTGGCGTTTCCTCTTCTCCGTTTCTAGTCGGTAAGACTCCAAATTCTCCTTCATACGAGATTTGATGGAATCAAATTCCTCCTTTGATGATGAGTCTTTCAGTTGAGTTTCTATATTCTGTAACTTGTCTTGACTAATCTTTACCTCCTTATGTAGATAATCCAAGGTCAAAGTCATCAAATCTAGGGAGCACTTGTTGAGAATCTGTTCAAAACGTTGGCAAAAGTCTGTGTTGTCCTGGAATAAAGTTGGGCGTAGAGATACCCTTAATCCTCTAGGGATTCGTTGAGTCTTGATGTATTCTGCAATAGTTGCACTGTGTAGCTCAAGACCCATCAGATGTCGAGATTCCCTCTCAAAATCGCGTGACTTGAACTCATTGCTTGGAATCTGTAAAAAGTCACTAGATGTAGAAACTTGTGAAACTATGTTGGCCACTTCGGTTTCGTTGTATGAAAAGCCTGTAGCGGACATATCCAATTATGGTAGAAGAACAAGGCTTACAGGTGCTTGTGTAAAGGTACAGTCATATAAAATATAATGCACGTCACTCTGTAACCAGGAGGTGCTCGGAGAGGGATACCACTCCCTTGTATGTATAAATCAAAAAAATCCGGCACTCAAAATCGTCTGCAAAAAAGTTTTATTCCAGTGCAATCCCAAATTTATATATAACGTTTCGGTCTGTAACTTAGACCTTCCTCAGACGGATTGCTGCAGAGTAAAAGGAATCAGAAGTACAGCGCGTGGTAAAGGATAAGCTCCTGCTGATGATGGCGCTCACCACAGAATTAGGCTCATCATACAACAACCCCAATGCCTGAAAGAACGAATCAACATTAAGCAAAGCAGGATTGCCAGTTTCCAGGGAAAATGCCCAATCCTGTGGGTCACCACGCAGCAGAGATATGATGATTTTAACCTGCTGAATAGGATCACCAGAAGACCGGGGTCTTAATGCAAAAAAAAGAGTTTACCGTTATTTTTGAAACTCAAAAATTTGGATCTGTCACCAAAGAATAAATCAGGAGTGGGAATCTTAGGTTCTAAGGCAGGAGTCTGAACAATGAAATCTGAAATACCCTGTACCCTAGCAGCAAGTTGATCCACCCGAGAAACTAACTCCTGAACATTCATGTTAATACTAGATTCCGTAGCCACCCAGAGATAAAGAGGAAAAGAAAGACACAACAGACTACAGAAAAAAAAATGGCTCAGCACTTTCCTTCCCTTCTTCTGAGATGCGTTTAACTCATTTTTGGCCAGTTGTACTGTTATGATCTGGTGGCCTAGGAGCAGCATGAGATGGACTCTGGAGAAGGTGGTCCCTGTACTGACCGCAAACCCTGAACCTAGCAGCGCAACTAGAAGTAGCCGTGGGGGGTACCTAACATTCCCTAGACCCCTCGGCACAGCCTAAGATCTAACTACCCCTAAAGACAGAAACAGGAAACCTATCTTGCATCAGAGAAAATCCCCAAAGGACAGATAGCCCCCCACAAATATTGACTGTGAAAGGAGAGGAAAATAACATACGCAGATATGAAATCATATTTTAGCATAGGAGGCCATACTAGCTAAAAAGAAAGAAAAGAACAGAGTACTATGCGGTCAGAATAAAAACGCTAGAAAATATCCACCACAGAAGATACGAATCACCACATCTGACTAAAGACATGGGGGGTATTGTTATGATCTGGTGGTTTAGGAGCAACATGGGACGAGCTGTGAAGGAAGTGGTACCTGTACTGACCGCAGTCCCTAAGCTCAACACAACACTAGCAGTAGCCGTGGGATGCTCCTGACACTCCCTAGGCACCTCGTCACAGCCTGAGAACTAACTACCCCTAAAGATAGAAACAGGAAAGCTATCTTGCCTCAGAGAAAATCCCCAAAGGATAGATAGCCCCCCACAAGTAATGACTGTGAGTGGAGAGGGAAAAGACATACACAGAATGAAACCAGGATGAGCACAGGAGGCCAGTCTAGCTAGATCGATAAGACAGGATGGAATACTGTGCGGTCAGTATAAAACACTACAAAAAATCCACACAGAGTTTACAAAAATCTCCACACCTGACTAAAGGTGTGGAGGGTAAATCTGCTTCCCAGAGCTTCCAGCTACACAGAATTAATTCATACAGACAAGCTGGACAAACATAGAAAGCACAGAACGGATAAGTCCACAACCTGTGGACTGAAAAGAGCAAGCAAGGACTTAGCTTTGCTGAACTGGTCAGGATAACAGGGAAATCCAAAGAGATGTGAATCCAACCAGGAACCATTAACAAGTGGCACTGGCTGAAGAGAGAGCCAGGCATAGATAGCCGAGCAGAAAGACAATCAGTGGAAGCAGCTGCAGACTGCTAAATACAAGGAGCAGCCATAGCACTTAAAACCACCGGAGGGAGCCCAAGAGCAGAACTCACAAAAGTGCCACTTACAACCACCGGAGGGAGCCCAAGAGCGGAATTCACAACAGGGTATATCTGCATCTCCAGAGAAATAGCCAGGCTGCAAAAAATCCTTCACAGACAAAACTGGATAAGACAAAAACATGAACATGCACAGAACTATTAAGGTCCACAGCAGGTGGACAGCAAAAACGAAGCCAGGACTTATCTTTGTAGAAAAGCACAGCAAACTGGAGAGACCAGCAGGGAAGTGAATCCTGCAAGAACAATGAACAACTGGCACTGACTAAAGGATCCTGCAAAGCTATATACCCCAGTCAGTCCTGCAATTAGTAGATACACATGTCCACTCCTGCAATCCAGGTACAACTGCATTACCCTCTACAACCACCGGAGGGAGCCCAAAAGCTGAATTCACAACACTGTCTGTGGACTGTTCCTAGGACCGTGCGCCTTAACTTTGATAATGGCCACCTGGGTAGGTAATTTGATTGAGTCCATGAGGGTTTTAACAGCTTCAGCACTCTTCACTGGAGTCCCGGCGATAGTAACAAACCCTCGATTGGCCCATAGGGCTGCAAAATCATGAGCAATACCAAATGCATACTGTGAGTCCGTGTATATATTAGCCCGCCTGTCTTTGGCCAGAGTACATGCAGTAGACAGAGCCTGAAGTTCTGCTTCTTGTGCTGACAGTGAAGGAGGGAGTGCAGCTCCGGGCACTACAGTGTCTTCTGTAGTAACAGTGTATCCGGTGTGGAATCTGCCAAAATCATCAGCATATCTTGAACAGTCTTTCAGGGCATTGTAGAGAGGTTGCATTATACGGGATGCGTCCGGTATCCACTGACGACAATAAGTACATAGTCCAAGAAAATGCTGGAGTTCAGTCTCATCTTTTGGGAAAGGAAGGGCGCTGACTGCTATTTTTCTTTCTTCTGTGAGGTGTCTGGCACCCTGAAGGAGACAGTGACCCAAAAATATCACTTGACCAAGGCAGAACCGAAGTTTTGAGGCCGAAACCCGACAGTTCAGATATGCCAGATACTTGAGAAGGCTAACAGTGGCAACAATGGTTTCCTGCTCTGTCTGTGCACACAACAAAAGATCAGCCACATACTGAAGCAGCGTGACATAAGGATATTCTAACTGCCAGGGTAAAAGACACTCGCCCATATTTTTTGCAAACTGATTGGGACTGTTTTGGGCCCCTTGTGGCATAACTGTCCATGTCAATTGTCGTCCCTGATAAATGAATGCAAACAGAAACTGGCAATCTGGGTGTAAGGGAATGCTGAAGAAGGCATTGGCAAGGTCGATGAGTGTGAACCAAGCAGCATCCCGAGATATCTGGGACAAGAGAGTATGTGGATTAGGCACCGGAGTTTCTAGAACAGTAGCTGCATTAAATGCCCGTAGATCTTGTACCAGCCAGTACACAGGGGGTTGGCCGGGTGGGGTCTTTTTCTTAATGGGAAACAAGGGCGTGTTACATGGAGAAACACAGGTTACCAGGGCACCATTATCGAGTAACATTTGTATTTGTCCCTTGAGGCCCTGCTCCTGTTCATATTTCAAAGGGTACTGATGGACTTTGGGAAAAGGGGCACCAGGTTTGAGAAACACTTTTACTGGTTCTACAGGCATTATTGGGGGTGAATCTGGGCCTATCAGGGCCATCATAACCGTGGAAAGGGCGTGTAAGATACACATCTCATTGTGTTCATCTGCATAGGGGTTATAATGTAAGGACCATCTGACCATCATCTTGGAATTATATTCTGGAGCGGAACTGTGATAATAAATCTGCCCCCAGTAAATTTACCGGACATGTGGGAGAGATTACGAATTTAGCAGTAACTTCAGGGAAAGGTCCCACAGGGATGGGTTTTGTGAGAGTATATTTATTGGGTTTGCCATCTACTCTAATTAAAACAAGCTCTTGATCTGAGAATTGACATGGCAGGGCTTGGGAGGGAGATTCCCAGACATAGGGTTAAAATGGATATTGGAGTATGGGACTGGATTTGTGTAAGGTGGGAGGACAGGAGCTAAAGTCTGTTGCTTGGGCCACTGATAAGGAACGGAGCTGTGTCCTTGAAGCTGCGGCTCCTTGAAGCTGCGGTGGGGGCTAGAGAGCGAGCAAAAATTGCTGCAGCTGCTGATTTAACCTCTAATTTCCCTGCTGATGCAGAATGGGTTAAGTTCTTCTGAAAACTTTGTACTACTTTTTTTCAATGCATCGTCCAGAATGGAAGTCTCAATATCGGGTCTGACTGACATTATTGCCTTGTTCAATTCAGATTTAAGGCCGGACATTAAAGCTGCCACAAAAAGGTGTAATGTAAATGGGCTTTATTATACAGTGAAAACCGAAAATCTTTAAATACTACCATAAGACGCCCATAGAACTTCTCGGCAGTCCAGGATATATTGGTGCCTTGGGATTAAGGGGCATAGGGCTTACAGTCGGGAGAAGAGGCTTAATTTCCTGGGGAGGGACCATATTATCTAGCAGGGAGCCCCCCTGTACCAATTTTTTTTATTGTTTGCTTTCCCAACTTATTAATCTCAGTCACTTTCTCAGTTCCTTCCTGCACCACAAAACATTCAGCCACTTTCTCATAGTAATACACAACTTTCCTTTTTCAACGTAACAAAAAACAAATCAGAATTCACTTCCTCTGTTAATCCTTAATTTGCTATATATCAACCACTCAACTTGAAGCAGGTGAATCTTTTACCAATCTTTCAATTACACTGATAACCAAACTATCACTTACAAGTTTCCTTCTAACACAAGACACCATATTTTACTTTAAACTCACAATATTTCTTTCTAATTCAATACAACATTGTTGTTTTAAACAAAACACAGATCTCCCAGCGCGTTCTACACCAAGGACATAAAATTCCAAGAGAACGCAGCGACTTGCCCCCTCCATACCAGAGACACAGAACAGATAAGAACATCACAGCATTCCTCATCTAACTTGTGGGGCACGGACTTCTTCTGCTTTAAGAGACGCAACATGACTCACAGAATACTACGCCCTGCTGCAGCTCAGGCCGCTGACAACGACAATCAACACTGTGTCCTAAAGCACGGAACCTCGCATTCAACGTACTATGAATATAGAGCCTCGCGCTCGATATTTCCTGTCCCTAACCTGAACAACAGTGATTACAGACTGTCCTGTCACGATATTCCAAACCGTTGGGAGGCGTTCTCCTAATGAGAGCCCTCCACTGAAATACAGGTGGTCCCCTCTCGGGACGTCTTAGTTACCTATCTATACAATATCACAGAGGCTGCGTCTCCTATCCCTTTCTCTAAGCCGCCCCCCAATCTACAACTTTCTCAATCTTTCACTCTATTTCGCTACTACACAATAGTCACGGGTAGGGTGGTTGAATGGAGTACGATGACCGGTGGAGGAGGTATGGTGTACACGAGGACGCGCAGAATGCGACGTCTCTCAGTTGCTGGTTCGAAGCGTGGCACGGGATCGCGCTCGGTCTCACCACTCGACCGGTCACCCCTTGGACTCAAGGAGACCACAGACAAACCAATAACGACTGAAACACTAGCAAGTGTGACAGATACAGAGTATATGATCTCCACTTACCGTGTTTGGAGGGTGATCAGTCCTCGAGGTCAGCCACTACGGGTGTCGTCCATGGACGTCCAGGGATGGGTCCAAGGGGTCTCGGATCGCTGGCCACGCCCCACGTTGTTTGGGCCATATTGTCGGGGTCGTCACGACAATACCCTTCATTCACCAGTCATTACAAATTAGACTATGAGTATTGGTACCGGGTAAGAATGAGTCAGGCAAAGTGCTGGTTCAATCTCAGTGCATGCTCGTGCTTCTACAAGTATTAGCAACGATCACAGCAACTGACCTTTATTTCCTGATACACAGCATTATATAGTGTATTAGGGGAAGGCGTGCAATAGGCGGGGTTAGGCGAGGTTTAAGCAATATATGTCTAGTATCCGGTCTTTTTGGTTAGTCCTGACGTCATCTGGTGGATCCTCCTCTCTCCACATATCTCAAGTTTCGACTTCAGCAGAAACGATACTTAGCTTCTCAGAAACAAAACTAGGGCATATGTGAATACTGGCAGCCATTTTAAATACAGTTACATTTGCATCAGCAAGCAAAGGGGAAAACTTATTGTTTCACAGCATAAGAATATAAAAGTACAAAAATGTATAAAGATATATCTTTTCACCCTGACAATGTCACAAGGCTGCAGTTAGAAGTTTCTGAACTTCACCCAGCATTTAGTCTTGCCTAAGGAGCTGTTACTGCCAGACCTTCTCATGAATTGGGATATTTGGCTCCGCCTATCAGCATGGTTTTGCCTACGATGATCTGAGCACATGTGAGTTTTATCTTTCTTCTTTAATCCATGTTATTTTATAATTACTTTGTATATACATACTTTGTCTCATATTGTAACATCTTTATATACCTTTTTATAAACACTGCCTGATATTTATGGAGTAAAATATTTAAAATACTAGCTTTGTTCTCCTGCTCTAAAATGTACCCCAAGTCTTCTGCAAGGAATTATTCTACTGTTTTGGGTTAGCTTCGGACTCGTTAATCGAAGCTGGTGGCGGAATACCTTGTCCTGCGCTTTTGGGAGTCGTTGTAGCCATGGCGGCATTGATAATTATTGTTCCTGCCTGAGTGGGAGTAGTTATATCGCCCTCGCTGCAGCATGCCCAATAGCCAGTACATAGCAGGCAGCCTTTATGGCAACTAATTACCCTAGGTGCAGTACCTAATCTGACCTGAGGGTAAGGGGGCACCAGAGTGCTGCAAGTTTTCAAGCGGAACTGTAAAGCGGGATATACATAAATCTCTGCAGTTCGTGTTATATTGCAGAGCAGTGGGATAACTAAAATAAGCCCCTGCGTACAGGACTGAGCTGCAGCTCCAAGGAAAGGAAGTGAAACCGAGGGTGGTGAGAGTGGTGGAGCATCTGAGGATAGAAGCACAGTGGAGGAAGCAAGGGGCTCAGTGGGGAACGGTGACCGGGCACCCTCAGGGCTGAAGCGCAGGAATCGGGCATCGGGAGCCCAAGGCTGTGTTGTACTCAAGGACACATAGCAGAACCGGAGGGCATAGGACTGTATGTTATTTGCCCACACCACGCCTGGAGGCGAAGCAGCACCTAAAGAGCCCGGGTCATGATAGAGACCCTATAAAATGGTTCAAGCCGCCCACCATACAGGTACCTGTCTCAGGACAGGAGGGAGAGTGTTGTGAATTCCGCTCTTGGGCTCCCTCCGGTGGTTGTAAGTAGCATTTTCGTGAGTTCTGCTCTTGGGCTCCCTCCTGTGGTTTTGAGTGGTATGGCTGCTTCTTGGATTTAGCTTCAGCAGCTGTTTTCACTGATCGTCTTTCTGGCTCGGCTATATTAGTCTGGCCTTATCCCTCATTCAATGCCAGTTGTTAATTGTTCCTGCCTGGAGTCATTGCTCTTAGGATTTTCCTGACACTCTGACCAGTTCAGCAAAAGCTAAGTCCTTGCTTGTCCTTTTGCAGTTCACTTGTTGTGGACTTTTTTGTTCAGCACTTTCTATGTTTTGTTCTTTTGTCCAGCTTATCAGTATTGATCTATTCAGCTAGGCTGGAAGCTCTGGGCAGCAGAGTTTGCCCTCCACACCTTTAGTCAGGTGTGGAGATTTTTGCATTCCTCTGCGGTGGACTTTTTCTAGTTTTTATTACTGACCGCACAGCGTTCTGTCCTGTACTATTTCTATCTAGCTAGAAGTGGCCTCCTGTGCTAAATCTTGTTTCATACTACATATGTCATTTCCTTCTCCTCTCACAGTCATTATTTGTGGGGGGCTAATCTATCCTTTGGGGATTTTCTCTGAGGCAAGATAGTTTTCCTGCTTCTATCTTTAGGGGTAGTTAGCTCTTAGGCTGTGACGAGATGCCTAGGCAGAGTTAGGAGCATTCCACGGCTACTTCTAGTGTTGTGTCGAGCTTAGGGACTGCGGTCAGTATAGTTACCACCTGCTCAGAGCTAGACGCATGTCGCTCCTTAATCACCAGATCATAACAGGAGAGGACTTTGACAGCAAGCTACAGGCAGTAGGGACCTCGCATACTAGCGCCAGTAGGAAGGCTTACGGACCTCACCTGAGAGAGGTATCCACTATTGCCTCTAGGTCAACCGGACCACATCACCACCTGTGCCTTTTACCCTGGACTGTGGACTGCTACCACCAGTAAACCAAGTAAAGACGTTACAACTCTGTGTCATCAATTATTTACCGGCAACCCACCATCCTTGCCATACACCTTGGGAGTCCTGGGGACCCCGCTTCAACTGTGGGAAGCGTCACCATCTTGCTGCAACAACATCACCCCAGAGGATTAGCAGCGTCGGTCCTTCTGACCAAGAAACAAAGGTGGCAAGAATAGACTTTATAACCAAAATCCCCGTAATGAACTTTCCCTTTTTATTTAGTGCCCAGGGCCATGGACCGGGTCGCAGCCACCGTGACATAACTTTAAGAGCTACCGGACCCGGTACCGAGTATCCCCATTGCCCTGGTGGGCAACTCATGTTTTGGCATCACGAACAGGATGGACTGACCCATAGGAATGGGTCCTGTGCGCCATGGACTAATGGACTGTGTGAAATTGTTTAATGGCCGCCATTGCTGCACCACAAGGCGGATAAAGGAGGAAGAAGATGTGTTGCCATGGGTGGAGTTCAAGAACCGGCGCGAAAGCTGGATCCACACACTACAGAGACTCTAATGCCAACTAAACATATCCATTACCAAGATGGATCTGTCCCCCGAAGATGGCTGGTGGGAAAGTGGAGAAGTGGAACAGATGCCGCCCACGAAGTGAGAGGAGGGAGCAGGACGAGGGAAAGCGTGGCCGTAGCATGACTGTACCATGCTACCCGGTAAATACATTGGCGGGCAGCAGTGGAGAGCCGCCGGGCCCTGCCGGCACCAGAGGAGAAGTCCCCGGTCCACAGCAACAAGAAATCTCGGACCTAAAGCCTACCCTAGACCCGGAGCTCCTTGGAGTGGTGATGGAGGAGCTGGCCCAACGACTCCTGTGGTCTGAGATGACAGTGGTGGCCACCTGGAAGGAGTCCCTGATCTGGAGGATGATGACCACACAGCCGCAAACCACACCTCCAGCGCTCATAGCCCCAGCTAAGCTGGAGGGAGCAAAGCTGCTGCAGGAGATGGCACCAACAGGAGATCCGGAACCTGTGCCTTTGACCCAGCGAAGCCAGAAAGTAAGGCACTGCTGAAAACGATGGTGACGCCGATGGAGAACCTGGAGCCCGCACCTGTGACCTCAGCAGAGTCGGAACGCGAGACGCTGCCAACGGAGATGACAACGCCGCAGCACCAGGCCCTGCAGCCAGCGGAAAAGGACACCGGCACTGGTGAGACAGGTACGCAAACTGCCCCGGTAGCTGAAGACATCCTGGTGCGACCCCTAGAATCCCCGCCGACTTTACCACCTGGCCAGTCAGTCACAGTTACCATAACCTGGGATAACATGACAGACAAGACACGATTTAACAGACCCAATGACACCTGAATCATCGCCCCCGGGGGCATGCAGGCCAAAGGAAACTTTGTATTGGAGGTACCCTAGGGCTGTGTTCACATTGCGTTATAGGCGTCGGTTAGACGGACTACAATACACCGCAGCATAACGCGGTGTAACGCAGTTCATTTAACGCCGCCATTAAGTCCTATGTCGGACGCATCGCTAGCGCATGCACAATGGGCGTACGCTAGCGATGGGCCATCATTGAGTGATGGACCCTGGGACGCGGGCTGCAGCATTTCCGGGGCCGTCACTGCTAGCGCAGATAGAGCTAGCAGATGCTCTATCTGTGATAGCACGATGATATATCGGCACTTGCGTTAACAGCAGCCCGCTAACGCATGTGTTGAACGGGCTGCTGTTAACGCAATGTGAACCCGGCCTAAAGGTACCGTCACACTGAACGATATCGTTAACGATATCGTTGCTTTTTGTGACGTAGCAACGATATCGTTAACTAAATCGTTCTGTGTGACAGCGACCAACGATCAGGCCCCTGCTGGGAGATCGTTGGTCGCTGGGGAAAGTCCAGAACTTTATTTCGTCTCTGGATCTCCCTCTGACATCGCTGAATCGGCGTGTGTGACACCGATCCAGCGATGTCTTCACTGGTAAACAGGGTAAACATCGGGTAACTAAGCGCAGGGCCGCGCTTAGTATCCCAATGTTTACCCTGGTTACCATTGTAAATGTAAAAAAACAAACAATACATACTTACATTCCCGGTGTCTGGTCATGTCCCTCGCCTTCAGCTTCCCGCACTGACTGGTGAGCGCCGGCCAGCCGTAAAGCAAAGCACAGCGGTGACATCACCGCTGTACTTTACGGCGGGTGCTCAGTCAGTGCTGGAAGCTGAAGGCGAGGGATGCTTCAGAATAGCGATGCTTCAGAATAGTAACCATAGAGGTCCTTGAGACCTCTATGGTTACTGATCGCCGGTAGCTGTGAGCGCCACCCTGTGGTCGGCGCTCACAGCACACCCGCATTTCTGATTCATAGCAGCGAACAGCAGATCGCTGCTATGTAGCAGAGGCGATCGTGCTGTGCCTGCTTCTAGCCTCCCATGGAGGCTATTGAAGCATGGCAAAAGTTAAAAAAAAAAGTTAAAAAAAATGTGAAAAAAAATAAAAAAAAATATAAAAGTTTAAATCACCCCCCTTTCGCCCCAATCAAAATAAATCAATAAAAAAAAATCAAATCTACACACAATTGGCATCGCCACGTTCACAATCGCCCGATCTATCAATTAAAAAAAAGCATTAACCTGATCACTAAACGGCATAGCGAGAAAAAAAATTCGAAACGCCAGAATTACGGTTTTTTGGTCGCCGCGAATTTGAATTAAAATGCAATAACGGGCGATCAAAAGAACGTATCTGCACCAAAATGCTATCATTAAAAACGTCATCTCGGCGCGCAAAAAATAAGCCCTCAACCGACCCCAGATCATGAAAAATGAAGACGCTACGAGTATCGGAAAATGGCGCAATTTTTTTTTTTTTTGGCAAAGTTTGGAAAAAATTTTCACCACTTAGGTAAAAAATAACCTAGACATGTTAGGTGTCTATGAACTTGTACTGACCTGGAGAATCATAATATCAGGTCAGTTTTAGCATTTAGTGAACCTAGCAAAAAAGCCAAACAAAAAACAAGTGTGGGATTGCACTTTTTTTGCAATTTCACCGCACTTGGAATTTTTTTCCCGTTTTCTAGTACACGACATGGTAAAACCAATGATGTTGTTCAAAAGTACAACTCGTCCCGCAAAAAAATAAGCCCTCACATGGCCAAATTGACGGAAAAAATAAAAAAGTTATGGCTTTGGGAAGGAGTCATGAAGGTCATGAAGGGGTTAAAACTGGCCACAGAGGAGAAACAACACAGAGCTAGATGGGAGGCTATGGAGGAACGTAATATGCTAGCTAAAGCCAGATCTCACAACTGTAACCCAGAGGACAGGACCAATAAGATCTGGAACTGTTGTTACGTTCAACCTGGACAGAGGATGGGGATATATTACAGAGCAAGGAGGACATAAGGAACTATTTGTTAACCACAAAGAAGTTGAGTCACATCTCTTAAGGGGACATCCTGACCGTGACCTGTATCCAGGAGACAAAGTGACCTTTACCCGGCACCATGGGGAAAGGGGATACTACGCCCTACATGTAAAAAGGTGCCCAGGACAGCATGCCCATACCCGTGTAGCCACGAAAGTGGAACGCAAACCCTGGTGTCAGGGTTCACACAGTGCTGCCAACACTATGTCACGGATCCCAGCAGTGTATCAGGGATCCCAGGGAAGATACCTTTATCGTCCCCACAACTCACAACAATTTGTCACAAACCGGGGTTGTTTGGTTGCCCCTGGTTCTTTCTGAAGGGGATTTATCTATATCCCACTTCCCAGTTCCAGTTTGTAACTTGCAGCTCTCTGGCGCCCCCCTTACCCTCAGGTCAGTCTAGGTACTGCTTATAGGATAAATAGTCACCAGATAGGCTGCCTGCTCTGTACTGGCTATTGAGCACGCTGCAACAAGGGCAATATAACTACTCCCACACAGGCGGGAACAATAATTATCAACACCGCCATCGCTGCAAAGATTCCCAATCACACAGAACAAAGTACGCTGCCACCAGCTCCGATTCAACCAAAGGTTAATGGGTCCGGAGTGTGGTACGGTGACCCATGTTGCAGCCAGGGGGCACTGTGTGTGTGCTTCAGGATGCACTTGGAGGCATAATTATGGTGATGAGACAAAGTCCAGCAGGATTGTAAATGGCCGGTATGTGTCGCAGAGGTGCTCTACGCTGTAAGCCCAAAATGATATGGTTATGCTGGGACTTATAGTTCCACAAGAGTTTGTTGTGTTTACTTATAAGGACGGGCTTATAGGGTTAGCTGGTGAGCTGGGCGGGACTGGCTAACCACACACACTCTCATCTAGGGGACTGAGGTCTGGTCACATGGTCAGAGTGTATGGATCTGTTTGGTCTATGTGCAAGGTCCTGGATGGTCGGTGTTGGAAGCTCCTGTGATTGGAGTCTTCCTGGAAGCACCTGAGAGACTGTGGACCTGGTGGTCTGTGTTAGAGTCTCCTGTAAGTGGAGACGTCCTGGAAGCACTTAGAAAGACCGTGGACCTGAACGCTCAGGGTGTTGGATCGTCCTCGGATGGACTGGAGTCCTGCAAGCACCTGGTGAGAGTGTGAGTCCTGGAATGGTCAGGGTGTTGGATTGTCCTGGGATGGACTGGAGCCTGTAAGCACTTGGTAAGATCATCGACTGATGGCCTGTGTGTTGGAAGTGCCTGTGAGTGGACTTCCTGGAAGCGCATGGAGAGGCCGTATCTGCAGAGCCTGAGACAGTTTCTGTGTTGGGGAAGCTACAGTTCCTACTGTGGGTCTGGACTATCCGAGGTGCCCTGGTCCCAAGGATGGTGATCCCAGTGAGACAGCTTTTCCCTGGGAACCAGCACTGGCAGGAGTCAGTGTGTGGAGCCGGAGCTCCTGAAAGGTAACTCCAGGTAAAAAGGGGTTACGGGCAGACACGGGTCTGCCATTGGAACAGACTGTCGATGGTTAAATGTGTTCCGTTGATCTATGTAATAGACTGTATGTTATGTGGTTTATGACGTTTAATAAACCGGAATAAGACTGTTTAAGTGAAGAAACCGTGCCTGAGTGCTTAAAGGGACTCTGTCACCTGAATTTGGAGGGAACAATCTTCAGCCATGGAGGCGGGGTTTTTGGGTTTTTGATTCACCCTTTCCTTACCCGCTGGCTGCATGCTGGCTGCAATATTGGATTGAAGTTCATTCTCTGTCCTCCGTAGTACATGCCTGCATAAGGTGCAATCTTGCCTTGCGCAGGCATGTACTACGGAGGACAGAGAATGAACTTCAATCCAATATTGCAGCCAGCATGCAGCCGGCGGGTAAGGAAAGGGTGAATCAAACACCCAAAAACCCCACCTCCATGGCTGAAGATTGTTCCCTCCAAATTCAGGTGACAGTGTCCCTTTAAATCCCGTGCCAAGTGAGTGTTCCCCAACCCACTCAGGTAGCGTTTCACCACAGGAGCCAACTTAAATCAGTAGCGCAATTCACTTCAGAGGGCGCACAGTCGTATAGAGCAGAAGAGACAAGCTAGCAATTAAATATTTTACTCCATCAAAAATTAGGCAGTGCTTACAAAAATATTAAAAAGATATTATAAAGGAGACGATTCTTATACACATTACAGATTACAAAATAAAATAAGGATTAAAATAGATTACACTCACATTTTGCTTAAAGGGACACTGTCACCTGAATTTGGAGGGAACAATCTTCAGCCATGGAGGCGGGGTTTTTGGGTGTTTGATTCACCCTTTCCTTACCCGCTGGCTGCATGCTGGCTGCAATATTGGATTGAAGTTCATTCTCTGTCCTCCGTAGTACATGCCTGCACAAGGCAATCTTGCACAGCGCAGGCGTGTACTATGGAGGACAGAGAATGAACTTCAATCCAATATTGCAGCCAGCATGCAGCCAGCGGGTAAGGAAAGGGTGAATCAAACACCCAAAAACCCCGCCTCCATGGCTGAAGATTGTTCCCTCCAAATTCAGGTGACAGTGTCCCTTTAAGTCATTGCGACTAACCATGCTGGTTGAGGATCCAGACATCACAATGCATGACAAAAGGTCTTCATGCATTAAGGTCCCAGGCAAGAATGAATTCCTGAGTGAGAAGGGTGGGACAATGGGTGGCTTTACAGGATTGGTCACCTGCAGTTTAACCCATTAATTCCATATGAAGTACTATCCCGTCAAGGTGACCTGGGACTTAATTCACAGTGACAGGATAGTACGTCATACTGTTTAATGCGACATCGCGACTTAAGTCGCAGTGATCGCATTAAATTTCCGGTGCCATCTTACCTGGAGGAAGATGGCGTTGGCATCCCAGGGCCTGGCTCCACCCCCCAGGCCTCTCGATCGCTGTGATTGGCTGTTCAATTCTGAACAGCCAATCACAGCGTTTCTCATTGTTTCAGCCAATTGGACCGGCTGAAACAATGAGGTCCCAAGCTAGGATCGAGTACCGACAAAACACGCCCGGATTGGCGCGATCGCCGATCATATCGATCACGCCAATCGCAGGGCACAGCGGTATTACTGCGCTGTGCTCTGCTGTACTGGCCTGGATCGGTGCTGCAATAACACCGATCGTAGGCTAGAGCCTAGTGCAGGCCAAGCTGGGCCTGCAGGAGCTGATTGGCGCGATCAATGCTATCGACGATCGCGCCGATCACAAGGCACAGCGGTGGTCATGTTGTGACCACTGTGTGCCCTGCTGGTGACCTGGCTGTGACCTGCCTAGGATCGTAGGGATCCTAGGCAGTTGCCATGATCACCAGGGCCTGCAGGGATTGGTGGGATCGATGTTATCATTCGATCCCACCAATGACAGCTCACAGCAGCGGTGTGACCGCTCTGTGACCTGTCTGTCACCTGCAGGTGACCTGTCTGACCACTCTCCAGGGGTCCCCACTCTAGCTGAGGACTCCTGCAGAGCTGTCACACAGCCAGATTTACTCTTGCTGGGCCTTGTGGTGCTACAGAAGCCTGTAACACCACAATCCCTGCATTAGAAAAGAAAGAAAGAAAACCGTTTTCCTTTTTTTTACCACACCTGTGCGCACACCCAGCAGCCGCCGAACTTTGATAAGTGACACGGTTCACTTATCAAAGCTCTCGTGCCTACCGTTTTCTTTTTTTTTCACATCTCCGAGCGCTCACCCAGCCACCGCGTCTAACCCATGCCTTCCTTTTCTTTTTTTTCCCATCCCCGTGCGCTCACCCAGCCTCCGCGTCTAACCCATGCCTTCCTTTTCTTTTTTTTTCCCATCCCCATGCGCTCACCCAGCCGCCGCGTCTAGCCCGTGCCTTCCTTTTCTTTTTTTTTCCCATCCCCGTGCGCTCACTTAGCCGCCGCGTCTAGCCCGTGCCTTCCTTTTCTTTTTTTTCCCATCCCCGTGCGCTCACCCAGCCGCCGCGTCTAACCCGTGCCTTCCTTTTCTTTTTTTTTCCTATCCCCGTGCGCTCACCCAGCCGCCGCATCTAACCCGTGCCTTCCTTTTCTTTTTTTTTTTTTCACATCTCCAAGCGCACACCCAGCAGCCGCTGAACTTTGATAATTAACACGGTTCACTTATCAGAGCTCTAGTGCCTGCCGTTTTTTCTCCCATCCCCGTGCGCTCACCCAGCCGCTGCGACTAACGCGTGCCTTCTTTTTCTTTTTTTTCCCCACCCCGTGCACTCACCCAGCCGCCACGTCTAACCCGTGCCTTCCTTTTCTTTTTTTATCCCATCCCTGTGCGCTCACCCAGCCACCGCGTCTATCCCGCGCCTTCCTTTTCTTTTTTTCTCACATCTCCGTTCGCACACCCAGCAGCCACTGAACTTTGATAAGTGACGCGGTTCACTTATCAGAGCTCTCGTGCCTGCCGTTTTTTTTTCACATCCCCGTTTGCACACCCAGCAGCGGCCTAACTTTGATAAGTGACGCGGTACACTTATCAGAGCTCTCGTGCCTGTCGTTTTTTTTTCACATCCCCGTTCGTACACCCAGCAGCCGCCGAACTTTGATAAGTGACACGGTTCACTTATCAGAGCTAGGGCCTGCTGTTTTAGACTTTTCTTTCACAGGTATTTTTTTTCCCTATTTGCTTTTTTTTCCTTTAGCTTTTTCTTTTCAGAGTAGTTGGCACCAAGCACTATCCCCCCATACTTAGACATAGTTACCAACAAAGTAAACCCAAGCACCATACTTACAAAAAAAATGTCCTGCTTGTCCCATTCATCCCAACAGCGCTATTCAGCGGAGGAGGCACATTCTTTCCTTGCCTCCGACACTGATAGCGAGGGAGAGGATGCCACTTTTCTTTATTTTTCCGATTCTTCCTCATCCTCTTCCCACTCCTCATCTTGCTCCTCTGGCCCTGCGGAACCAACACGGAGACGCCGCAGGACAGAAGATGAGGCAGCGCCCATCATTGATGAAGATGATGAAGCGCCCACCATTGCCGATGACGAACCAGCGCACCCCTCTTCGGACCCCGTATGGACCTCGCCACCGGAAAATTACAAGCCACTGATTCCTTATTTTGTGGCAGAATCAGGAATCAAGTTTGACACCAACGGCCTCACAGAACTAGACTTTTTCAAAGTATTTTTCTCTGAGGCTTTCGTTAACCTCATGGTGGAGCAAACTAACTTGTATGCTCGGCAATTTTTGGACCAAAACTCGGGTTCATAATATTCTAACTGGTCTCCTGTAGACGCAGTTGAACTGATGCAGTTTTGGGGCCTGGTCCTCCACGTGGGGATCCTGAAGAAGCCTGAACTTCGGCAATATTGGAGTGTTGATATTTTATATAACACTCCAGTGTTCCGAATGGTCATGACCCGGACGTGTTTTGAGGCTATCCATAAGTTCCTGCATTACAACGATAATGCACGGTGTCCCGCACGAGATGACCCACAAAAAGTTTGCTGAAGTGTACGTGCCTCAAAGGGACATCTGCATGGATGAGTCCTTAATTCATTTCAAGGGGCGGCTCAGATTCTGTCAATACCTGCCCAGCAAAAGGGCCAGGTACGGAATCAAACTCTACAAGCTGTGTGAGAGTACCTCAGGGTACACCCACAGCTTTAGAGTCTACGAAGGGAAGGACACCAGGATTCAACCGCCTGAGTGTCCTTCTATCCTGGGAGTGAGTGGGAAAATTGTGTGGGATTTGGTGCACCCGCTGCTGGATAAAGGTTATCACCTCTATACTGATAACTTTTACACCAGCATCCAACTCTACAAATCTTTCTCTGCGCGACGTACCGCAGCCTGCAGTACTGTCCGCAAAAATCAGAGAGGCCTCCCGAAGATGCTACTTGGGCAGACTCTCAGAAAAAGTGAGAGCAACTCCCAATGTAGCGACCACCTACTGGTGGTCAAGTACAAGGACAAAAGGGATGTCCTTCTATTGACCACCATACACGGTGATGGCAGCGTCCTCAGCACTGTAAGGGGTACCTCTACAGAGGTCAGCAAACCGACCTGTGTACTGGGGTATAACTAAAACATGGGGGGCGTTGATCTCTCTAATCTATTCTTCCAACCGTACAGTGCTTTGAGAAAGGCCAGGGTGTGGTACAAAAAGCTGTCTGTGCACATTGTACAAATCGCAATGCTCAAAGCTTTCCTGTTGTCACGATGTGCACACAAACCGACACGTTGTACCTTCATTTCCAGGAGGTAGTGGTTAAGGCCCTAATGTTTGGCAGGAGGGAAGGAGCGGGCCCCAGTACTTCAGGAACTGAAGGTGCACGTATCGTACCAGGTCAGCATTTTCCGGGGGAGGTCCCGCCAACTGGAAGAAAAGGTAAGCCGCAAAAATGGTGCCGAGTGTGCTACAAAAGAGGAATACGCAAGGACATCATCTATCAATGCAACACCTGCCCCGAAAAACCTGGCCTGTGTACAAAGGATTGCATTAAATTCAGGGGCTGACTGGCAAATTTTGGCCTGGGGGGCAAGCACACAGCAGTGGCCCATGAGTAGCGGCTCATCCTTAAAGGGGTTGTCGGATCTTATGCTACATGTCTACAGACACTATGTGGGAATCCTCATATCGTGCGCTGTGAAGATTCTCTGGTGCCGGCAACAGGTGGTCTTGTGACTGCAAGCATGCGATATATATATTCCCAGCCACATTTCGACTAGACTGTTTTGGCCTTGTTCAATACAGTTGCATTAGGCCATGCAAGTCTAGTCGGCATGTGACCGCATGTATGCAAATCACAAACTTACAGCCACACACCCGCCGAATAACCACAGCACTGCCAGCAATGTGAGAAGCACAAGTCTGCAGTCCAAAGAATGACAGAGTGAATGCACCAATGACTGACACACGCACAGCCCCACTGTAATGACAGACACATGCACAGCCCCACTGTATAATGACACACACGCACGGCCCCGCTGTATGATGACACACAGCCCCACTGTATAATGACACACACGCACAGCCCCACTGTATAATGACACACATGCACAGCCCCACTGTATAATGACACACACACGCACAGCCCCGCTGTATGATGACACACACGCACAGCCCCACTGTATAATGACACACATGCACAGCCCCACTGTATAATGACACACACACGCACAACCCCACTGTATGACAGGCACATGCACAGTCCCACTGTATAATGAAAAACACACACAGCCCCACTGTATAATGACACACACACACAGCCCCACTGTATAATGACATAGCCACACAGCCCCACTGTATAATGACATAGCCACACAGCCCCACTGTATAATGACACACACACACAGCCCCACTGTATAATGACATAGCCACACAGCCCCACTGTATAATGACATAGCCACACAGCCCCACTGTATAGTGACACACATGCACGGCCCCACTGTATGACACGCACACGCACGCAGCTCACACACACGCAGCTCACACACACATATGCACAGACCCACTGTATATTGACATACCCACACAGCCCCACTGTATAATGACAGGCACACGCACAACCCCACTGTATAATGACACACATGCAGCTCACACACACACGCACGCAGCTCTCACACACACACGCACGCAGCTCTCACACACACGCAGCTCACACACGCACGCAGCTCACACACACGCACGCAGCTCACACACACACGCACGCAGCTCACACACACGCACGCAGCTCACACACACGCACGCAGCTCACACACACGCACGCAGCTCACACACACATGCACGCAGCTCACACACACACATCTCACACACACACATGCACAGCCCCACTGTATAATGACATACCCACACAGCCCTACTGTATAATGACACACACATGCAGCTCACACACATGCACGCAGCTCACACACACACGCACCTCACACACACACGCACACAGCTCACACACACACACATGCACAGCCCCACTGTATAATGACATACCCACACAGCCCCACTGTATAATGACAGGCACACTCACAAGCCCACTGTATAATGACACACACATGCAGCTCACACACACACGCACGCAGCTCTCACACACACACGCACGCAGCTCTCACACACACACGCACGCAGCTCTAACACACACACGCACGCAGCTCACACACACACGCACGCAGCTCACACACACACGCACGCAGCTCACACACACACGCACGCAGCTCACACACACACGCACGCAGCTCCCACACACACGCACGCAGCTCCCACACACACGCACGCAGCTCACACACACACGCACGCAGCTCACACACACACATGCACAGCCCCACTGTATAATGACATACCCACACAGCCCCACTGTATAATGACAGGCACACGCACAAGCCCACTGTATAATGACACACGCACGCAGCTCTCACACACACACGCACGCAGCTCTCACACACACACGCACGCAGCTCTCACACACACGCACGCAGCTCACACACACACGCACGCAGCTCACACACGCACACGCACAGCCCCACTGTATAATGACAGGCACACGCACAACCCCACTGTACAATGACACACACATGCTGCTCACACACACACGCACGCAGCTCACACACACACACGCACGCAGCTCACACACACATGCACGCAGCTCACACACACGCACGCAGCTCACACACACACGCAGCTCACACACACACGCACGCAGCTCACACACACACACATGCACAGCCCCACTGTATAATGACATACCCACACAGCCCCACTGTATAATGACAGGCACACGCCCAAGCTCACTGTATAATGACACACGCACGCAGCTCTCACACACACGCTCGCAGCTCTCAGACACACACGCACGCAGCTCTCAGACACACACGCACGTAGCTCACACACACACGCATGCAGCTCACACACACACACGCACAGCCCCACTGTATAATGACAGGCACACGCACAACCCCACTGTATAATGACACACACATGCAGCTCACACACACACACACGCACGCAGCTCACACACACACGCACGCAGCTCACACACGCACCTCACACACACGCACGCACCTCACACACACACGCACGCAGCTCACACACACACGCACGCAGCTCACACACGCACTGCCCCACTGTATAATGACAGGCACACGCACAACCCCACTGTACAATGACACACACATGCTGCTCACACACGCACGCAGCTCACACACACATGCACGCAGGTCACACACACACGCACGCAGCTCACACACGTAGCTCACACACACGCACGCAGCTCACACACACACGCACGCAGCTCACACACACACATGCACAGCCCCACTGTATAATGACATACCCACACAGCCCCACTGTATAATGACAGGCACACGCCCAAGCTCACTGTATAATGACACACGCACGCAGCTCTCACACACACACGCACGCAGCTCTCACACACACGCTCGCAGCTCTCAGACACACACGCACGCAGCTCTCAGACACACACGCACGTAGCTCACACACACACACACGCACAGCCCCACTGTATAATGACAGGCACACGCACAACCCCACTGTATAATGACACACACATGCAGCTCACACACACACGCACGCAGCTCACACACGCACCTCACACACACGCACGCACCTCACACACACACGCACGCAGCTCACACACACACGCACGCAGCTCACACACACACATGCACAGCCCCACTGCATAATGACATACCCACACAGCCCCACTGTATAATGACAGGCACACGCACAAGCCCACTGTATAATGACACACACATGCAGCTCACACACACACGCACGCAGCTCTCACACACACACACGCAGCTCTCACACACACACACACACACGCACGCAGCTCTCACACACACGCACCTCACACACACGCACGCACCTCACACACACACGCACGCAGCTCACACACACACATGCACAGCCCCACTGTATAATGACATACCCACACAGCCCCACTGTATAATGACAGGCACACGCACAAGCCCACTGTATAATGACACACACATGTAGCTCACACACACACGCACGCAGCTCTCACACACACAAACGCACGCAGCTCTCACACACACACACACACACGCAGCTCTCACACACACACGCACGCAGCTCTCACACACACACACGCACGCAGCTCACACACACGCACGCAGCTCTCACACACACACACGCACGCAGCTCTCACACACACACGCACGCAGCTCTCACACACACGCACGCAGCTATCACACACACACACGCACGCAGCTCTCACACACACACACGCACGCAGCTCTCACACACACACACGCACGCAGCTCTCACACACACACGCACGCAGCTCTCACACACACACACACACACACACACGCACGCAGCTCTCACACACACACATCACACACACCAGTTACCTCATACACACATCACACACTCTCCTCACTCATACACACACTCTCCTCTGTGGTGCAGGGGCGGCTGATGTCCATGTGCAGCTCTTCAGTTTCTCCTGCTCACAGCTCTGCACTGTCCCGGGCCCTGGCACCTCCCCCGTCTCTCCTTCTCTGCCGCCTGCCGGGATAGCAGATAAGAGCAGGAGAAGCCGGAGCTCCGTGCACACACAGGCCGGTATGCCGGTATGCTGACCTTTCATCTTGGCTGCTGGCTCTCTTCCCTCAGAGTGGCAGTGGTGCATAGGAGCTTGCTCATCACATACCCCTGCAGCCTGCATGTCAGGGCTGCTGGCGGGATGACACCACCGCGCACTACAGGTGTGCTATGTATTAGTCACTGCCAGTCCTCCAGCGGCCCTGTGCAGCTGCTTAGACACCGGCCCGGGGGGCATATGCATTTCTGCAGCCCTGCCCAGCCCGCCTCTGATTAAATTGTAACACACCTCCATGCACTACTAATTTACAGGAAACAGATTTATTACAAAGGAGGCACATCTACATAAGTTCTTTGGGGGTCTACTTTCCAAAATGTTGTCACTTGTGGGGTTTTTCCTGTTTAGGCACATCAGAGGCTCTGCAAACGGAACATGACGCCTGCAAACGATTCCATCAAAGTCTGCATTCCAAAACGTCAGTACTTCCCTTTCGAGCCCCAACGTGTGCCAAAACAGTTTTTTCCCACATATGGGGTACCAGCGTAACATAGTAACATAGTAACATAGTAAGGCCGAAAAAAGACATTTGTCCATCCAGTTCAGCCTATATTCCATCATAATAAATACCCAGATCTACGTCCTTCTACAGAACCTAATAATTGTATGATACAATATTGTTCTGCTCCAGGAAGACATCTGTTGTGAATTCTGTGGCTGAGTTCACTTCTGTGGTCACAAGTGGTATTGCAGTCTCTGGGCTTCCTCCCTCAGGTGTTTTGGTGAGCTCGTTGGCTGCCTTGCTATTTAGCTCCACCTGAGTCTGTCTTCCTTGCTCCTTGTCTATGTTCCAGTGTTGGATCTGAGCTACTGCATCTTTCCTTGGGCCTGCTGCTCTGCTAGATAAGTGCTTCTAGTTTGTTTTCTGTTTTTTCTGTCCAGCTTGCTATTAACTTTTGCTGGAAGCTCTGAGAAGCAAAGGGGTGCACCGCCGTGCTGTTAGTTCGGCACGGTGGGTCTTTTTTGCCCCTTTGCGTGGTTTTCGTTTTAGGGTTTTTTGTAGACTGCATAGTTCTCTTTGCTATCCTCGCTCTGTCTAGAATATCGGGCCTCACTTTGCTGAATCTATTTCATTCCTACGTTTGTCTTTTCATCTTGCTAACAGTCATTATATGTGGGGGCTGCCTATTCCTTTGGGGTATTTCTCTGAGGTAAGTCAGGCTTGTATTTCTATCTTCAGGCTAGTCAGCTCCTCAGGCAGTGCCGAGTTGCATAGGTAGTGATAGGCGCAATCCACTGCTGCTTATAGTTGTGTGAGGATAGATCAGGTACTGCAGTCTACAGAGATTCCACGTCTCAGAGCTCGTCCTGTTGTTTTTGGTTATTGCCAGATCTCTGTATGTGCGCTGATTACTGCACGCTGTGTTGCCTGATTGCCAGCCATAACAGTACAAGGAGCCAATTCAATGATTTCCAATAGAGGGAAAAAAGAAATCCTGACATCATTTTTTTTTCTTAGCTCTGTCTTCAGTCTTTTTTTTCCCCTAGACATTAGAGTGCTTCAGGACACAGCTGTGGACATGGATATTCAGGCTCTGTGCTCCTCAATGGATAATCTCGTTGTAAATGTACAAAAGATTCAAGATACTATTGATCAGAAATCGATGCTAGAACCAAGAATTCCGATTCCTGATTTGTTTTTTGGTGACAGAACTAAGTTCCTGAGCTTCAGAAATAATCGTAAGCTATTTTTGGCCTTGAAACCTCATTCTTCTGGTAATCCTATTCAACAGGTTTTGATTATTATTTCTTTTTTGCGCGGCGACCCACAGGACTGGGCGTTTTCTCTTGCACCAGGAGATTCTGCATTGAGTAATGTTGATGCATTTTTCCAGGCGCTCGGATTGCTGTACGATGAGCCTAATTCAGTGGATCAAGCTGAGAAAAATCTGCTGGCTTTATGCCAGGGTCAGGATGATGTAGAAGTATATTGTCAGAAATTTAGAAAATGGTCAGTACTCACTCTGTGGAATGAATCTGCACTAGCGGCTTTGTTCAGAAAGGGTCTCTCTGAAGCTCTTAAGGATGTAATGGTGGGATTTCCTATGCCTGCTGGTTTGAATGAGTCTATGTCCTTGGCCATTCAGATCGGTCGTCGCTTGCGCGAGCGTAAATCTGTGCACCATCTGGCGGTATTGTCTGAGAGTAAGCCTGAGCCTATGCAGTGCAACAGGACTATGACTAAAGTAGAACGGCAAGAACACAGACGTCTGAACAGACTGTGTTTCTATTGTGGTGATTCTACTCATGCTATTTCTAATTGTCCTAAACGCACTAGGCGGTTCGATAGCTCTGCCGTTATTGGTACTGTACAGTCCAAATTCCTTTTGTCCATTACCTTAATGTGCTCTTTGTCATCATATTCTGTCATGGCGTTTGTGGATTCAGGCGCTGCCCTGAATCTGATGGATTTGGATTATGCTAAACGTTGTGGATTTTTCTTGGAGCCTTTGCGGTGTCCTATTCCGTTGAGAGGAATTGATGCTACACCTCTGGCCAAGAATAAGCCTCAGTACTGGGCCCAGCTGACCATGTGCATGGCTCCTGCACATCAGGAAGTTATTCGCTTTTTGGTACTGCATAATTTGCATGATGTGGTCGTGTTGGGGTTGCCATGGCTACAAACCCATAATCCAGTATTGGATTGGAACTCTATGTCGGTAACCAGCTGGGGTTGTCAGGGAGTACATGGTGATGTTCCATTTTTGTCTATTTCGTCATCCATTCCTTCTGACATCCCAGAGTTCTTGTCGGACTTTCAGGATGTATTTGAAGAGTCCAAGTCTGATGCCCTTCCTCCGCATAGGAATTGTGATTGTGCTATCGATTTGATTCCTGGTAGTAAATTCCCTAAGGGTCGTTTATTTAATTTGTCCGTACCTGAACACACCGCTATGCGCAGTTATGTGAAGGAGTCCCTGGAGAAGGGACATATTCGCCCATCGTCGTCACCATTGGGAGCAGGGTTCTTTTTTGTAGCCAAGAAGGATGGTTCGCTAAGACCGTGTATTGATTACCGCCTTCTTAATAAGATCACTGTTAAGTTTCAGTATCCCTTGCCATTGATTTCTGACTTGTTTGCTCGGATTAAGGGGGCTAGTTGGTTTACTAAGATTGATCTTCGTGGTGCGTATAATCTGGTGAGAATCAGGCAGGGAGATGAATGGAAAACGGCATTTAATACGCCCGAGGGTCATTTTGAGTATCTGGTGATGCCGTTCGGACTTGCCAATGCTCCATCTGTTTTTCAGTCTTTTATGCATGACATTTTCCGTGAGTATCTGGATAAATTCTTGATTGTTTACTTGGATGACATTTTGATCTTCTCAGATGATTGGGAGTCTCATGTAAAGCAAGTCAGAATGGTTTTCCAGGTACTGCGTGCTAATTCCTTGTTCGTGAAGGGATCAAAGTGTCTCTTCGGTGTGCAGAAAGTTTCATTTTTGGGGTTCATCTTTTCCCCTTCTACTATCGAGATGGATCCGGTTAAGGTTCAGGCCATCCAGGATTGGACTCAGCCGACATCTCTAAAAAGTTTGCAGAAATTCCTGGGCTTTGCTAATTTTTATCGTCGCTTCATCTGTAATTTTTCTAGCATTGCCAGACCATTGACCGATTTGACCAAGAAGGGTGCTGATTTGGTTAATTGGTCTTCTGCTGCCGTGGAAGCTTTTCAGGAGTTGAAGCGTCGTTTTTGCTGTGCCCCTGTGTTGTGTCAACCTGATGTTTCTCTTCCGTTCCAGGTCGAGGTTGATGCTTCTGAGATTGGTGCAGGGGCGGTTTTGTCACAGAGAGGTTCTGGTTGCTCAGTGTTCAAACCATGTGCTTTCTTTTCCAGGAAATTTTCTGCTGCTGAGCGTAATTATGATGTGGGCAACCGAGAGTTGCTGGCCATGAAGTGGGCATTCGAGGAGTGGCGTCATTGGCTTGAGGGTGCTAAGCATCGCGTGGTGGTTTTGACTGATCATAAGAACCTTACTTATCTTGAGTCTGCCAAGCGCTTGAATCCTAGACAGGCCCGTTGGTCGTTATTTTTTGCTCGTTTTGATTTTGTGATTTCATACCTTCCGGGCTCTAAAAATGTGAAGGCGGATGCTCTGTCTAGGAGTTTTGTGCCCGACTCTCCGGGGTTATCTGAGCCGGCGAGTATCCTCAAGGAAGGAGTCATTGTGTCTGCCATCTCCCCTGATTTGCGGAGAGTGTTGCAGAAATTTCAGGCTAATAAACCTGATCGTTGTCCGGCCGAGAAACTGTTCGTCCCTGATAGGTGGACTAGTAAAGTTATCTCTGAACTTCATTGTTCGGTGCTGGCCGGTCATCCAGGAATCTTTGGTACCAGGGAGTTGGTTGCTAGATCCTTCTGGTGGCCATCTCTGTCGCGGGATGTGCGTGCTTTTGTGCAGTCCTGTGGAATTTGTGCTAGGGCTAAGCCCTGCTGTTCACGTGCCAGTGGGTTGCTTTTGCCCTTGCCGGTCCCGAAGAGGCCTTGGACACATATTTCGATGGATTTCATTTCTGACCTTCCCGTTTCTCAAAAGATGTCTGTCATTTGGGTGGTCTGTGATCGCTTTTCTAAAATGGTCCATCTGGTGCCCTTGGTTAAATTGCCTTCCTCCTCTGATTTGGTGCCTTTGTTCTTCCAGCATGTGGTTCGTTTACATGGCATTCCTGAGAATATTGTTTCTGACAGAGGTTCCCAGTTTGTCTCGAGGTTCTGGCGAGCCTTTTGTGGTAGGATGGGCATTGACCTATCTTTTTCCTCGGCCTTCCATCCTCAGACTAATGGCCAGACCGAACGAACCAATCAGACCTTGGAAACATATCTGAGATGTTTTGTTTCCGCTGACCAGGATGATTGGGTGTCATTTTTGCCGTTGGCTGAGTTCGCCCTTAATAATCGGGCCAGCTCGGCTACCTTGGTCTCTCCATTTTTCTGCAATTCTGGGTTCCATCCTCGTTTCTCTTCAGGACAGGTTGAGTCTTCGGACTGTCCTGGTGTGGATTATGTGGTGGACAGGTTGCAGCAGATCTGGACTCAGGTAGTGGACAATTTGACCTTGTCCCAGGAGAAGGCTCAGCTTTTCGCTAATCGCAGACGCCGTGTGGGACCCCGACTTCGTGTTGGGGATCTGGTTTGGTTACCTTCTCGTCATATACCTATGAAGGTTTCCTCTCCTAAATTTAAACCTCGTTTTATTGGTCCGTATAGGATTTCTGAGATTCTCAATCCGGTGTCTTTTCGTCTGACCCTCCCAGACTCCTTTTCCATACATAATGTATTCCATAGGTCGTTGTTGAGGAGATACGTGGCACCTATGGTTCCATCTGTGGAGCCTCCTGCCCCTGTTTTGGTGGAGGGGGAATTGGAGTATATTGTGGAGAAGATTTTGGATTCTCGTGTCTCTAGACGGAAACTCCAGTATCTGGTCAAATGGAAGGGTTATGCTCAGGAAGATAATTCCTGGGTTTTTGCCTCTGATGTCCATGCCCCAGATCTTGTTCGTGCCTTTCATGTGGCTCATCCTGGTCGGCCTGGGGGTTCTGGTGAGGGTTCGGTGACCCCTCCTCAAGGGGGGGGTACTGTTGTGAATTCTGTGGCTGAGTTCACTTCTGTGGTCACAAGTGGTATTGCAGTCTCTGGGCTTCCTCCCTCAGGTGTTTTGGTGAGCTCGTTGGCTGCCTTGCTATTTAGCTCCACCTGAGTCTGTCTTCCTTGCTCCTTGTCAATGTTCCAGTGTTGGATCTGAGCTACTGCATCTTTCCTTGGGCCTGCTGCTCTGCTAGATAAGTGCTTCTAGTTTGTTTTCTGTTTTTTCTGTCCAGCTTGTTATTATCTTTTGCTGGAAGCTCTGAGAAGCAAAGGGGTGCACCGCCGTGCTGTTAGTTCGGCACGGTGGGTCTTTTTTGCCCCTTTGCGTGGTTTTCGTTTTAGGGTTTTTTGTAGACTGCATAGTTCTCTTTGCTATCCTCGCTCTGTCTAGAATATCGGGCCTCACTTTGCTGAATCTATTTCATTCCTACGTTTGTCTTTTCATCTTGCTAACAGTCATTATATGTGGGGGCTGCCTATTCCTTTGGGGTATTTCTCTGAGGTAAGTCAGGCTTGTATTTCTATCTTCAGGCTAGTCAGCTCCTCAGGCAGTGCCGAGTTGCATAGGTAGTTGATAGGCGCAATCCACTGCTGCTTCCAGTTGTGTGAGGACAGTTCAGGTACTGCAGTCTACAGAGATTCCACGTCTCAGAGCTCGTCCTATTGTTTTGGGTTTTTGCCAGATCTCTGTATGTGCGCTGATTACTGCACGCTGTGTTGCCTGATTGCCAGCCATAACAGACATCCAGGCCTCTCTTGAACCCCTCGACTGAGTTCGCCATCACCACCTCCTCAGGCAAGCAATTCCAGATTCTCACTGCCCTAACAGTAAAGAATCCTCTTCTATGTTGGTGGAAAAACCTTCTCTCCTCCAGACGCAAAGAATGCCCCCTTGTGCCCGTCACCTTCCTTGGTATAAACAGATCCTCAGCGAGATATTTGTATTGTCCCCTTATATACTTATACATGGTTATTAGATCGCCCCTCAGTCGTCTTTTTTCTAGACTAAATAATCCTAATTTCGCTAATCTATCTGGGTATTGTAGTTCTCCCATCCCCTTTATTAATTTTGTTGCCCTCCTTTGTACTCTCTCTAGTTCCATTATATCCTTCCTGAGCACCGGTGCCCAAAACTGGACACAGTACTCCATGTGCGGTCTAACTAGGGATTTGTACAGAGGCAGTATAATGCTCTCATCATGTGTATCCAGACCTCTTTTAATGCACCCCATGATCCTGTTTGCCTTGGCAGCTGCTGCCTGGCACTGGCTGCTCCAGGTAAGTTTATCATTAACTAGGATCCCCAAGTCCTTCTCCCTGTCAGATTTACCCAGTGGTTTCCCGTTCAGTGTGTAATGGTGATATTGATTCCCTCTTCCCATGTGTATAACCTTACATTTATCATTGTTAAACCTCATCTGCCACCTTTCAGCCCAAGTTTCCAACTTATCCAGATCCATCTGTAGCAGAATACTATCTTCTCTTGTATTAACTGCTTTACATAGTTTTGTATCATCTGCAAATATCGATATTTTACTGTGTAAACCTTCTACCAGATCATTAATGAATATGTTGAAGAGAACAGGTCCCAATACTGACCCCTGCGGTACCCCACTGGTCACAGCGACCCAGTTAGAGACTATACCATTTATAACCACCCTCTGCTTTCTATCACTAAGCCAGTTATTAACCCATTTACACACATTTTCCCCCAGACCAAGCATTCTCATTTTGTGTACCAACCTCTTGTGCGGCACGGTATCAAACGCTTTGGAAAAATCGAGATATACCACGTCCAATGACTCACCGTGGTCCAGTCTATAGCTTACCTCTTCATAAAAACTGATTAGATTGGTTTGACAGGAGCGATTTCTCATAAACCCATGCTGATATGGAGTTAAACAGTTATTCTCATTGAGATAATCCAGAATAACATCCCTCAGAAACCCTTCAAATATTTTACCAACAATAGAGGTTAGACTTACTGGCCTATAATTTCCAGGTTCACTTTTAGAGCCCTTTTTGAATATTGGCACCACATTTGCTATGCGCCAATCCTGCGGAACAGACCCTGTCTCTATAGAGTCCCTAAAAATAAGAAATAATGGTTTATCTATTACATTACTTAGTTCTCTTAGTACTCGTGGGTGTATGCCATCCGGACCCGGAGATTTATCTATTTTAATCTTATTTAGCCGGTTTCGCACCTCTTCTTGGGTTAGATTGGTGACCCTTAATATAGGGTTTTCATTGTTTCTTGGGATTTCACCTAGCATTTCATTTTCCACCGTGAATACCGTGGAGAAGAAGGTGTTTAATATGTTAGCTTTTTCCTCGTCATCTACAACCATTCTTTCCTCACTATTTTTTAAGGGGCCTACATTTTCAGTTTTTATTCTTTTACTATTGATATAGTTGAAGAACAGTTTGGGATTAGTTTTACTCTCCTTAGCAATGTGCTTCTCTGTTTCCTTTTTGGCAGCTTTAATTAGTTTTTTAGATAAAGTATTTTTCTCCCTATAGTTTTTTAGAGCTTCAATGGTGCCATCCTGCTTTAGTAGTGCAAATGCTTTCTTTTTACTGTTAATTGCCTGTCTTACTTCTTTGTTTAGCCACATTGGGTTTTTCCTATTTCTAGTCCTTTTATTCCCACAAGGTATAAACCGCTTACACTGCCTATTTAGGATGTTCTTAAACATTTCCCATTTATTATCTGTATTCTCATTTCTGAGGATATTGTCCCAGTCAGCGTACTCAGGATAAATTGTACAACAACTTTTGCAGTCCAATTTCTCCTGTTACCTTTGGGAAAATAAAAAAATTGTTGCCAAAAGATCGTTTTCATGACTAAAAAGTTAAATTTTCATTTTTTCCTTCAACATTGCTTTAGCTCTCATGAAGCACCTGAAGGGTTAATAAACTTCTTGAATGTGGTTTTGATCAGCTTGAGGGGTGCAGTTTTTGGAATGGTGCCACATTTGGGTATTTTTTGCTATATAGACCCCTAAATGTGACTTCAAATGTGAGGTGGTCCCTAAAAAAAGGTTTTGTAAATTTTGTTGTAAAAATGAGAAATTGCTGGTCAACTTTTAACCCTTATAACTCCCTAACAAAAAAAAATTGTTTCCAAAATTGTTCTGATGTAAAGTAGACTTGTGGGAAATGTTACTTATTAAGTATTTTGTGTGACATATCTCTGTGATTTAAGGACATAAAAATTAAAAGTTGGAAAATTGCAAATTTTTTGCCAAATTTCTGTTTTTTTCCCAAATAAACGCAGGTAATATCAAAGAAATTTTACCACTATCATTAAGTAGAATATGTCACAAGAAAACAATCTCAGAATCGCCAAGATCCGTTGAAGCGTTCCAGAGTTATAACCTCATAAAGGGACAGTGGTCAGAATAGTAAAAATTGTCCCGGTCATTAACGTGCAAACCACCCTCGGGGCTTAAGGGGATAAAGCCACACCCTGCTCACCACTAGTATCAGGTTGCCCAGTCTCTGCCATAAGCTGTGTTTCGGGTAGGAGTGAAGCAGGGGGGGAGAAAGCAGGGGGGTTGCAGCTGCATTTGTGCCTGTGACATGGTACTCTCTAGAACTAAACTCACAATATGACATTTTTGGCATTATCCTGACACCTCCCCTTTTTGGACTGCGCTATGGAGACAGAACCTCTCGGTACTCCTCCATGCGCACCTCAGCCGCTTTACCCTGATGGTACAACCCATCAACATTGCCATGTTCCCTGCCAGTTTTGTGCTCAATGTTGAAGTCATACTGCTGGAGGGCAAGGCTCCAGCGTAGCAACCTTCCGTTGGTTCCATACGTGGCGTTTAGCCAGTGCAGAGGGTTGTGGTCGGTCAACACAGTGAAGGTGTGACTGTACAAGTTGGGCTGCAAGCGCTGCAGGGCCCAGACTATGGCCAGGCGCTCCTTCTCGACGGTGGAGTAGGCCACTTCCCTCGGCAGACGCTTCCAGCTCAGGTACAACATGGGGTGTGTTATGATCCGGTGACCTTGGAGCCGCATGAATAACTTTCACTGGAGTAGGTGGTAACTGTACTGACAGCAAATCCTGATCTGACACCGCAACTAGAAGTAGCCGTGGGGTGTGCCTAACAAACCCTAGACACCTCGTCACAGCCGGAGAACTAAATACCCCTATAGATGGAAATAAGAATACTATCTTGCCTCAGAGCAGAACCCCAAAGGATAGGCAGCCCCCCACGAATATTGACTGTGAGTAGGAGAGGAAAGACACACGTAGGCAGAAAACAGGATTAAGCAAAAGAGGCCACTCTAGCTAAAATAGGAAAGGATAGGACAGAGTTCTGTGCGGTCAGTATTAAAACCCTTCCAAAAATATTCACAGCAGATTATACAAAAAATTCCTCCATCTAACTAAAGACGTGGAACGTATATCTGCAACTCCAGAGAATCCTACACACAGAGCAGAAATACAATCAAAAATCCAGCACACAGCATGTGTGCCATAGAAAAAAAAACAGACACTTATCTTTGCTGAATTGGCAGCTACGCAGGAGAAACCAGACAGAGGTCCAACACCTCCCAAGAACCATTGACAACTGGCAAGGACTAATGAATCCAGCAACCCTAAATACCCCAGTCAGAATTGCAATCAGCAGAAACACCTGACCATGACTGCAGCCCTGGGACAACTGCATTACCACCTACAACCACCGGAGGGAGCCCAAAAGCAGAATTCACAACAGGGGTGCTCTTGGTCCTCCGAGTCAACCTGGCTGAGCACAGTACCTAGGCCAAACTCGCTGGCGTCGGTCTGCGCCAAGAACGGTCGACTGCTTTCAACACAGGGACATTGCACAGTGCTGTTTTCAATGCCTGGAAGGCCCCCTCACAGCTGTCGGTTCAGTTGATGATGTGGGGTAGCTTCCTCCTGGTGAGGTCCGTCAAGGGTTTTGCCATGCTCCTATAGTTCTGAACAAAGCGCCTATAGTACCCTGCAGTGCCCAGGAAGGACATGACCTTCTTCTTGGTCCTGGCGGTGGGTCAGGACACGATCGCGCTCACTTTCCCAGTCTCTGGCTTTATGGACTTCCCACCTGCCCGGTGCCCCAGGTAGTGGACCTCTCTCATGCCTATCTGGCACTTTCCCGGCTTGATAGTCAGACCGGCTCGGTGAAGTCGCTTGAGCACCTCCTTGAGATGCTGCAAGTGTTCGTCCAAGGAGGAACTGAAGATGGCAATGTCATCCAGGTACGCCACTGTGTACTTCTCCAGTCCCTGAAGCAGGTGGTTGACCATCCGCTGGAAAGTGACAGGGGCATTCTTCATGCCAAAGGGCATAACCGTGGACTCGTACAGTCCGAAGGGGGTGATAAAGGCGGACTTCTCCTGAGCCTCGGGGCTCATGGAATCTGCCAGTGTCCTCGACTCAGATCCATTGTGGTCATGTATTTTGCGCCAGCTAACTTCTAAAGCAGCTCCTCAATGTGTGGCATTGGGTTTGCGTCAGAGGCTGTGATGGCGTTGAGCCCCCCTGTAGTCCATGCAGAACTGGGTGGTCCGATCCTTCTTTGGCATGAGAACTACAGGTGAGGCCCACGTGCTCTTGGACCGTTGAATCACCCCCAGCTTTAACATCTCATTGATCTCCTGGTGCATAACCTGCTGCACCTCGTCGGAGATCCGATATGGTGTTCGCCGTAGTGGGGCATAATTTCCGGTGTCTACCTGGAGTTTGGTTAGCGAGGCACTTACCTCTACGTCCTCCATGGACCCATTGGCCTTGGCTTGGGCCAGCATATCCAGGAGGGGGTCTTCCTTCCATCTTCGGGCAGGCTGCAGACCGGCAGGACGAAAGGTTCACGTTCATGATGAGCCTTCATCATATTGATGTGAAAGGCCTTTCGCCTACCCCGTGCGTGGTAAAGCGTGACTACCTAGGTGACCGGGTTGAGCTGTTGGTGGACGACATACGGGCCTTCCCAGGCTGCCTGAAGCTTACCCTTTGGTACGGAGACTAGCACCCACACCTTTTGACCCACGTGGTAGGTCCGCTCCCGAGCGTTCTGATCGTACCAGTGCTTCTGGTCAGCCTGAGCCTGCATCATGTTGTCATGCATTAACTGTGTCAAGGTCTGCATCTTGTCACTGAAGCGCATGACATACTCCACTATGAACACTTTAGAAGGGTTCGGCTCCTCTTCCCAGGATTCCCTTACCAACCCAAGGGGTCCCCGGACTCGCCTGCCATGCAGGAGCTCGAAGGGGGAGAACCCTGTCGAGGCCTGCAGAACCTCTCGGTAAGCGAACAGCAGGTGTGGGAGGTACCACTCCCAGTCACGTCCTTGGGTGTCAACCAGCATGCGCAGCATCTGTTTGAGGGTACCATTGAAGCGCTCACACAAGCCATTGGTCTGTGAGTGATACGCACTCGATACCAGGTGCTTCACCTGCATTTTCTTACAGAGAGCCTCCATTAGGCGAGACATGAATTGGGTCCCTTGATCAGTAAGCATTTCCCTGGGAAACCCTACACGTGAAAAGATGGCCAACAGGGCATCTGCCACCTTATCTGCCCTAGTTGAGGACAGAGCCACTGCCTCTGGGTACCGGGTAGCGTAGTCTACCACAGTAAGGATGTATTGCTTTCGAGAGCTGCTGGGGACGGCCAGCGGGCCCACAATGTCCACCGCGATCCTCTGGAAAGGCTCCTCTATCACTGGCAAAGGGATCAGGGGAGCCTTAAGAGCAGGCCCCGCCTTCCCCACTCTTTGACAGGTGACACAGGAGCGGCAGTAGTTTGACACATCTGTCCCCATCTTAGCCCAATAGAAGTGTTGAGACAGCCGGGCCTTAGTTTTGCTCATCCCCAAGTGTCGTCTAACATAGAAAAAACTCAGAAAAAATACATACCAAGAGATACAGCCTTCCCAAAACCCTGTCTGATGACAAATGCACACTTAGCAGGATGCAGCAGGCCTCCACTGATAAAGACATGGGGCGGCACAGGTGCAAACTACTTGATAAAAACAGCCACCCCCGCACCAGCCAGACATTGCAGGGGTTGGCTGCCTAGTAGAAAAAATGCACATTGATATAACTCGCATAGGACGCCAGTCACACAGGTAAGTGTGATGCACAGTGTCTGGTATGCAGCCTATTAATGACGCCCCTGTTTTAACAGGCGGGCTGCCCAGCACTATAATATGCAGCAAACAGTGATAGACGCCCCAGAAAAACCTAACCAACAAAAAGAGGCCTGGCCACATCCTGCAAAAAAAGATATGATATAGTGCAAAAAAATAATGCATATGATAAACACATACATTATATGAGGTATTGGTTTAATATTTTGGCCAAAATAAAGTAAGCCCGCAACCCAACGTCAAGGGTCATCATAATCTTGCGAGTCCTACCACTAATATCAAAAAATGGCTAACATAGAAAAAACTCAGAAAAAATACATACCAAGAGATATGGCCTTCCCAAAACCCTGTCTGATGACAAATGCACACTTAACAGGATGCAGCAGGCCTCCACTGATAAAGGCAAGGGGCGGCACAGGTGCAAACTACTTGATAAAAACAGCCATCCCCGCACCTTGGAAAATGTCCAAGTCCCTGTCCTTTTCCATCACTGGAATGTGCTCTGGCTGGGGTTTTGGGATCTGAGCGCCGTTGGGCTCATGGCTGGACTGGGACAACCCGTGCATTTGTAGTCGGGCTAACTCCAGCTGGTGCTCCCACTCCGCTTGCCGCTCGGCTCTCTCAGCCTCCTGCTGTGCCTCTTCGAATTGCAGGACCAGCTGCAGACGTCTCTGTGTCATCTGCGGAGCATTGTTGCAGAGCCAGCTGCAGGTGGTGGTTCGCGCTCCCCTGGTTGCAAGTAGGGCCGGAATTCAGCGGTTGGACCTCGGCAGCAGCACCACCTGCGCTGGTGCTGGCTTCTGCGTCTACTGGGCTCTGTGGCCTGGCTTGGTCTGCTTCAAATTTCAAGAGTTCAGCAACCATTTGAGCCTTGGATCTACCCTGGGGGTTCAGGCCATGGTACATGATACTCCAACAAGAGTGTCCTTCTGCTGGGTGTGCCAGGCTTCTCCTTTTGCGGCCAACATTGCCAAATAAAATGTAGGATAGAAAAGATGCAGAGTCCTAGCAAGAACTTCGCAAGTTTTTAGTGAGAGGAATGATTGCTCAAACCAGATCACTAATGCTCTATTATCCCACCGCTCTGCAACCAATATGTCACGGTTCACACCGTGCTGCCAACACTATGTCACAGATCCCAGCAGTATATCAGGGATCCCGGGGAGGATACCTTTATCGTCCCCACTACTCACACCAATTTGTCACAAACCGGGGTTGTTTGATTGCCCCTGGTTCCTTCTGAAGGGGATTTATCTACTTCCCACTTCCCAGTTCCGGTTGGAACTTGCAGCTCTCTGACACCCCCTTACCCTCAGGTCAGACTAGGTACTGCATCTAGGGTAATTAGGTGCCAGAAAGACTGCCTGCTATGTACCGGCTATTGGGCACACTGCAGCAAGGGCAATATAGCTACTCCCACACAGGCAGGAACAATAATTATCAACACCACCGTCGCTGCAAAGATTCCCAATTGCACAGAACAAAGTATGCTGCCACCAGCTACGATTCAACCAAAGGTTAATGGGTCCGGAGCAAACCGAAATCAGTAGTGCAATTCACTTGAGAGGGCGCACAGTCGTATGGAGCACAAGAGACAAGCTAGCAATTAAATATTTTACTCCATCAAAAATTAGGCAGTGCTTACAAAAATATTAAAAAGATATTATAAAGGAGACGATTCGTATATACATTACAGATTACAAAATAAAATAAAATAAGGATTAAAATAGAAGATTACACTCAAATTTTACTTAAGTAATTGCGGCTAACCATGCTGGTTGAGGATCCAGACATCACAATGCATGACAAAAGGTCTTCATGCATTAAGGTCCTAGGTAAGAATGAATTCCTGAGTGAGAAGGGAGAAACAACGGGTGGCTTTACAGGATTGGTCACCTGCAGTTTAAAGCCACACCCTGCTCACCACTAGTATCAGGTTGTCCAGACTCTGCCACAGTTTTCCATGGAGTCACCAGTTGTGATGCACACCAAAGAACTTCCCCAATTAGGAAGCTGTGTACACCAAGACCTGCCCTGGAAAAATAATTAAAGAGATCTTCACCTGCGTGAAAGTAATATTGTTAATTTGTTGATGTTTTCTTTCAGTTTACAAGGACAATGGGGTAATGGACAATAATTACCTGAGAACTTTTGCCCTGTAAATAGTTTGGCACCTCTTTTGGTTTTGCCACATGCTGGTAGCGTACGACTGTGTATACCTTGTTTTGCTTTACAGACCTGAAGCAGAACTGCATGGTGCAGCGGAGACCAGGACTGGTCAATACGCCTTGCTATTCAAATGTTTGCACTTTTACCTGTGTTCACTTATGATAAATAGTTTTGTTATGCAACGTTCAAGAAACCGTACCTCCCGTAAAGTGATGCCTTAGTTTAACCAGTTAACCTGTTGACATACATGTCTAAAAATATTTGATGTCGTTAACCTGTACTGTATGTTTGTTACGCGTCCCGCATCTCCCTCTGGCTCTTTTCATACTTACCTGTCCCGGCGTGCCACTGCTGCCGCTTCTGCTGGGTCTTCTTCCGGCTCCTGACGTGTGTGTCCATCTCTGCGCACTCTTGGACTGTCCGCGCGTCACCTGGACTCTTCTCTTCCTTTCTCTGTGCTGAATCCTGGTCCTCAGCGCTGGCACGTGCGCACTTCACCTTCTTGCTCTGGCGGCGCACGCGCACTCCCACAGGCTGGTCTTCACTCTCTCTGCTCCTCCCCTTCCTGATCCTGGAGGTTCCTGACCCGGAAGTGCTCACTACTCCTTCTATATCAGGTAGCCTCTCCCCATACTCCTTGCCTGATTGTCATTTGTCCTCATTTGACCCATGTCCTCCATACCTTGCTCTGTCCTGTGCTCCTTACCTTGCTCTATCCTGTGCGTCCGTTATATCCAGTCCGTCCTGTGTCTCCGCCATTCCCTGCCAGTCCTTGGCGTCCACCATATCCAGTCCGTCCTGTGTCTCCGCCATACCCTGCCAGTCCTGGTCGTCCGCCTTATCCAGTCCGTCCTGTGTTTCTGCCATACCCTGCCTGTCCTGGTCGTCCGCCATATCCAGTTCACTTTCTTTTAGTCACTGTCACTCAGTACTGTGTCTCCGCTTTAGCCACTTACGCGTCTTTCCTCTCCTGCTTCCTTTTCCCGGGTATCAGCTTTCGCGGCAATAGTCTCCCTCGGGCCTGCCCCTAACGCTCCCTGTATAGGGTGTGGTCCATCTGCTTAGCTCACCCTTGGGAGGTTCATTGTCGCGGTGCTGTGGGTCCACTCTAGGGGTTCGGAAGTTCTGACAATGTTTTTCTTTTCCCAGTCCGGGAGTACTGGAGTTAACGGGGGGAGTGTAACACCCCAGGTAACCGGTTGTTACAATGATGTTACCTTACTTTCGGGGAGGGTGTTATCATGCTTGGAGGCAAGGATGATTCCCTTTACCAGGTAACGCACCCACATTCAGAATCTAGGCCAGAAAGGGGAGCTCAGGACCTGGATTCAGGGGAGCTTCTCCAGCTTCAAGTGTTCTGGTCTGGAGGAGGAGTTAGGGTAGTTGGTGAGAGACAGTGGACAGAGAAGGAAGTCTGGAAGAGAGAGCAGACAGCAGAGCCGTGCAGCCAGGACTGAGCTGCAGCTCCAGGGAAAGGAAGTGAACCCGAGTGGTTGAGAGTGGTGGAGCAACTGAGCAAAGGACCACAGTTAAGGAAGCAAGGGGCTCAGAGGGGAACTGTGACTGGTCACCCTCGGAGCCGAAGCGCAGGAATCGGGAGCCCGAGGCTGTGTTGTACTCTGGGACACATAGTAGAACCAGAGGGCATTGGACTGTATGTTATTTGCCCACACCACGCCTGGAGGCGAAGCAGCACCTGAAGATATCGAGCCATGATACAGATCCTATAAAATGGCCCACCATACAGGTACCTGTCTCAGGACAGGATGGAGAGGACTTTGCCAGCAAGCTACAGGCAGCAGGGACCTCGCATACTAGTGCAAGTAGGAAGGCTTACGGACCTCACCGGAGAGAGGGATCCACTATTGCCTCCAGGCCGGCAGGACCACATCACCACCTGTGCCTGTTACCCTGGACTGTGGACTGCTACCACCAGTAAACCAGGTAAAGACTTTACAACTCTGTCTCATCCGTTATTTACCAGCAAGCCACCATCCTTGCCATACACCTTGGGAGCCCTGGGGACCCCGCTTCACCTGTGAGAATCGTCACCATCTTGCTGCAACAACATCACCCTAGAGGACCCCTTTAAGCAGCATTGGTCCCTCTGAACGAGAACCACAGGTGGCGTCACAAATAGACTTTATTCCCAAAATCCCCCTAAAGACCTTTCCCCTTTTATTGAGTGCCTAGGGCCACGGACCGGGTCGCAGCCACCATGACATCCCGAGTATCCCCATTGCCCTGGTGGGCGACTCAGTACCATGTGTCTGACTCTTGAACCTTGACACTATCTGACGTGTTTTTGGTCACCAGATTTGAATGTTTCGTCTTTTTAAACAATATGTAGTGTGATTGTACACCTATAACATCTCCTGAAGAAGAAGTCTTTGGACTTCAAAACGAATTGAGAGTTATTAAGAGCCATTAAACATTATTTGTTCAGAGCGGCCTATCACGTTCCCTAATCAATGTCTTTGTGTGTGTGTGTGTGTGTGTGTGTGTGTGTGTGTAGCCCATTCACTATCTCCATCTATCCCCCATCCTCTGAAGATGGCTGGACCCTCATTGTAAATACATCATTGTAGATACAAACCTGTACTTTGTATCTCCCCCACCTCATTGTAGATTGTAAGCTCTCACGAGCAGGGGCGGCTTATTGTGCTTTAATTATTGTATTTTTAACGTTGTTACCTGTTATGTTTGAAACTGTTAACCTGTAAAGCGCTGCGGAGTTTGTTGGCGCTATATAAATAAAGATTATTATTATTATTATTATTAAGATTATTATTAAACCATCAATTATTAAACCATCATCTTCATCCCAGGCGGGCTAAAAGGTTATTATCGGTGCCTACCAGGACTTTAGAGCCAGACAAGTATTACACAAACTTCTCGGTCAAGGCCCATACTAATGCCAACAGCTCCAGTTTGAACGAACTGTAATTGTCTGGATTCCGTTCAGAGTCATGGAGAGACCGGCACGCGTAGGCGATCACTCGCTCTTTTCCATCCTGAATCTGGGACAACACAGCTCTGAGTCCATGCAGGCTTCCATCGGTGTGAAGAATAAATGGTTGGGAGAAGTCTGCATAGGCTAACACCGGCGCTTAAATTAAAGCCAGCTTGAAGGCTCGAAACACTTTCTCCTGGTGATTTCCCCACGGGATAGTCCTGTTTTTTTGTGCCAGATGGCACCCCTTTCAGCAGCTCCAACAGTGGGTTCGCAATGTGCGTGAAGTTCTTCACGAATCGCCGATAGTACCTGGTGAGCCCCAAGAAGCTCCAAACACCTTTCACAGTCTTCGTGGTGCACCAATCTTGTACTGCTGCAATTTTCTCATGGGGTGGTCTCACTCCGTCAGCACTCAACCTGGGTGCGAAACAGATGACACTTCTGAGGCTTCACTTTCAAACCATGTTTCTGAAGACGACTGAAGACTTGTTCCTATCTCTGCAGATGTTCCTCGAATGTGGTGGCATACATGATGATATCGTCCAGATAGATGAGAGTGGCCTCAAAGTTCAAATCGCCTAAGCACCTCTCCATGAGTGGTTGGAAAGTGCCAGGAGCATTAGCTAAATCCAACGATGAGAAGTATTTTGCGCTTCCCAGTGCAGACAATGATTCCTCAATCCTTGGTAAAGGATATGAATCTCACACAGTAGAGGCACTTAATTTGCGATAGTCCACACAGAAATGTAGAGTTCTATCCTTCTTACCTACAATGGGGGCTGCCCACGGGCTTTGACTCTCTCGAATAACACCATTCTGTAGCATCTGTGTCAGCATCCCCTTCTGTTATGAACAGGTGATTCAGAACCACAATGGACCTAGTGGTTAAGAGCACACAAAGTGACCTGATAGTTACTAACATAGGACGAGCTCTGAGACGTGGGAACTCTGCTGACCACAATCCCTAATCCTATCATACCACACTAGAGGTAGCCGTGGATTGCGCCTAACGCTCCCTATGCAACTCGGCACAGCCTGAGAAACTAACTAGCCCTGAAGATAGAAAAATAAGCCTACCTTGCCTCAGAGAAATTCCCCAAAGGAAAAGGCAGCCCCCCACATATAATGACTGTGAGTTAAGATGAAAATACAAACACAGAGATGAAATAGATTTAGCAAAGTGAGGCCCGACTTACTGAATAGACCGAGGATAGGAAAGATAGCTTTGCGGTCAACACAAAAACCTACAAACAACCACGCAGAGGCGCAAAAAGACCCTCCGCACCGACTAACGGTACGGAGGTGCTCCCTCTGCGTCTCAGAGCTTCCAGCAAGCAAGAAAAACCAATATAGCAAGCTGGACAGAAAATATAGCAAACAAAAGTAACACAAGCAGAACTTAGCTTATGCTGGGCAGACAGGCCACAGGAACGATCCAGGAGAAAGCCAGACCAATACTGGAACATTGACTGGAGGCCAGGAACAAAGAACTAGGTGGAGTTAAATAGAGCAGCACCTAACGACTTAACCTCGTCACCTGAGGAAGGAAACTCAGAAGCCGCAGCCCCACTCACATCCACCAGCGGAAGCTCATAGACAGAACCAGCCGAAGTACCACTCATGACCACAGGAGGGAGCTTGACCACAGAATTCACAACACCCTTCACTTCTTGGTACATTTGCAATGGGATTTGTCATTATTGTTCTCTTATGGGTGCGGCATTTCCAGTTGTAATCTCATGGGTGATTGCTGTAGTGCAGCCGAAATCATCCTCATGGCATGCAAATACGTCCTAATATCGCCCTAGTAAGGCTTCCACCTGTTTTACCTGTTGCGGTGTGAGTTCTGTTAACTCGGCCAGCATTTGCTTCAGTATGCAGCAGGTGCTGGGGTTCTGGTACCGAAGACGCGTCTACAACCACTGTCCAAGGGTCTCGATGTATCACTGTCAATTGAACGGCCTGTCGTGGTACCAGCTTTTCTGACATGCCCAGAATTTGCGCTACTTCACTCATGGGTGGGAGCATGAGATTGCCTTCCCCCAGATTTACACATCGCACTGGAACCGTCCCGTCGCGCACAGTAGCTAACGTCTGCGCAACGAGGAGCCCTGGAGGTAGTTGCTCCATAATAGCTGGCTCTATCTGTATCTCTACTCCTTCCAGAGGGGTGCAAGCCCGGATGGGCAGGGTGAGGACAGCTTGGCCTGGTGGCAGAACAAGGTTGGCTGTGGCTGGGACGATCACTTTCCCCAGCGTCTTCCTATCACTAGAGGTTTCCTGGGCTTGGGCCGCACAAATTAGCCACTGAAACATTTTCTTTGGGGAGTGTGAGGGATCCACTCTTTCAGGAACACATCTGGGGACTCGATGAGGAGGCTTCCAAATTCCTTTAGCACTTTCATCCCTAGAGTGACAGTATGCCCGCTACCTGTGTCTCCGGCAGTCAACACCACTCCCCTCCAACCCAGGTCTTGGAACCTCCTAGTTTAACGGACGGTGCTGAAAGGGCCGCCCTCATCGTACACATCCCCGAGCCAAATGTCCAGTCTCTCCACAGTTGTAACATGTAGGGAATTCTTCTCTGCAGAATGTTCTCACTTTTTGACGAGGTTCAGGACCAGTCCTACCCCCGAGCGGGTTTAATGATGCTACTGGTTTCTTCCTTGAATCGGACAACTCTTCTCGAATATCCTGGATTTCTTTTCGCAACTCATCCACCCATCTCGGTTAGGTGGCCATTGTCACAGAAAACTCTCTGCTCCGGACCTTCCCCAGTGGGACTATCACTCCCTGGTCCTGCTCGCTCCCGACTTCTGAAAAGGTCATGCGTGGACATACCCGCAAGCGCTCTCGCAAGGCTTGTTTCAGCATGTATGTCCCTTAAGCCTGTCACCAACTGATTCCGCAGTACTATGTCAGTCGGCTCTACCCCTATGCCCTCTTTTTTAGCAGTATGGATCTCCTGTAACCCGTTCATGTACTGTGTCTGTTATGACCTGGTGGTCAGGACAATAATGGACCTGGTGGTTAAGAGCACACGGAATGACCTGATAGTTACTGATAATAAAGGACGAGCTCTGGGACGTGGGAACTCTGCTGACCGCAATCCCTAAACATATCAACCACAATAGAAATAGCCGTGGATTGTGCCTAACGCTCCCTATGCAACTCGGCACAGCCTAAGAAACTAGCTAGCCCTGAAGATAGGAAAATAAAGCCTACCTTGCCTCAGAGAAATTCCCCAAAGGAAAAGGCAGCCCCCCACATATAATGACTGTGAGTAAAGATGAAAATACAAACACAGAGATGAAATAGATTAAGCAAAGTGAGGCCCGACTTACTAAACAGACCGAGGATAGGAAAGGTTGCTTTGCGGTCAGCACAAAAACCTACAAAAAGACCACGCAGAGGGCGCAAAAAGACCCTCCGCACCGACTCACGGTGCGGAGGCGCTCCCTCTGCGTCCCAGAGCTTCCAGCAAGCAAGACAACAAACCAAATAGCAAGCTGGACAGAAAAATAGCAAACCAAAGAAATACAAGCTGTAACTTAGCTTCTGATGGGAAGACAGGTCACAAGAACGATCCAGGAGTGAACTAGACCAATACTGGAACATTGACAGGTGGCGTGGAGCAAAGATCTAAGTGGAGTTAAATAGAGCAGCAGCTAACGAATTAACCTCGTCACCTGTGAAAGGAAACTCAGAAACACCCACCAGAGGAAGTCCATGGACAGAACCAGCCGAAGTACCATTCATGACCACAGGAGGGAGCCCGACAACAGAACTCACAACAGTACCCCCCCCCCTTGAGGAGGGGTCACCGAACCCTCACCAGAGCCCCCAGGCCGACCAGGATGAGCCAAATGAAAGGCACGAACCAGATCGGCAGCATGAACATCAGAGGCAAAAACCCAGGAATTATCTTCCTGACCATAACCCTTCCACTTGACCAGGTACTGGAGTTTCCGTCTCGAAACACGAGAATCCAAAATCTTCTCCACCACATACTCCAACTCCCCCTCGACCAACACCGGGGCAGGAGGATCAACGGATGGAACCACAGGCGCCACGTATCTCCGCAATAACGACCTATGGAACACATTATGGATGGCAAAAGAAGCAGGAAGGGCCAAACGAAATGACACAGGATTGATAACCTCAGAAATCTTATATGGACCAATGAAACGAGGCTTAAACTTAGGAGAGGAAACCTTCATAGGAACATAACGAGACGACAACCAAACCAAATCCCCAACACAAAGTTGGGGACCCACACAGCGCCGGCGGTTAGCGAAACGTTGAGCCTTCTCCTGGGACAATGTCAAATTGTCCACCACATGAGTCCAAATCTGCTGCAACCTATCCACCACAGTATCTACACCAGGACAGTCTGAAGACTCAACCTGCCCTGAAGAGAAACGAGGATGGAAACCAGAATTGCAGAAAAACGGCAAAACCAAAGTAGCTGAGCTGGCCCGATTATTAAGGGCGAACTCAGCCAACGGCAAAAAGGACACCCAATCATCCTGATCAGCAGAAACAAAGCATCTCAGATATGTGTCCAAAGTTTGATTAGTTCGTTCGGTTTGGCCATTTGTCTGAGGATGGAAAGCCGAGGAAAAAGACAAATCAATGCCCATCCTAGCACAAAAGGATCGCCAAAACCTTGAAACAAACTGGGAACCTCTGTCAGAAACGATGTTCTCCGGGATACCATGTAAACGAACCACATGCTGGAAAAATAATGGCACCAAATCAGAGGAGGAAGGCAATTTAGACAAAGGTACCAAATGGACCATCTTAGAAAAGCGATCACAAACCACCCAAATGACCGACATCTTTTGAGAGACGGGGAGATCCGAAATAAAATCCATAGAAATATGCGTCCAGGGCCTCTTCGGGACCGGCAAGGGCAAAAGCAACCCACTGGCACGAGAACAGCAGGGCTTAGCCCGAGCACAAGTCCCACAGGACTGCACAAAAGAACGCACATCCCGTGACAAAGACGGCCACCAGAAGGATCTAGCCACCAAATCTCTGGTACCAAAGATTCCAGGATGCCCAGCCAACACTGAACAATGAATCTCAGAGATAACTCTACTAGTCCATCTATCAGGGACAAACAGTTTCTCCGCTGGGCAACGGTCAGGTCTATCAGCCTGAAATTTTTGCAGCACCTGCCGCAAATCAGAGGAGATGGCAGACAAAATTACCCCCTCTTTGAGAATACCCGCCGGCTCAGGAACACCCGGAGAGTCAGGCACAAAACTCCTTGACAGGGCATCAGCCTTCACATTCTTAGAGCCCGGAAGGTACGAAACCACAAAATCAAAATGGGAGAAAAATAACGACCATCGAGCCTGTCTCGGATTCAACCATTTGGCAGACTCAAGATAAGTCAAATTCTTGTGATCTGTCAAGACCACCACGCGATGCTTGGCTCCTTCCAGCCAATGACGCCACTCCTCGAATGCCCACTTCATGGCCAACAATTCACGATTACCAACATCATAATTACGCTCAGCAGGCGAAAACTTTCTAGAAAAGAAAGCACATGGCTTCATCACCGAGCCATCAGAACTTCTTTGCGACAAAACAGCCCCTGCGCCAATCTCAGAAGCATCAACCTCAACCTGAAACGGAAGCGAAACATCTGGCTGGCACAACACAGGTGCAGAAGAAAAATGACACTTCAACTCCTGAAAAGCCTCTACAGCTGCAGAAGACCAATTGACCACATCAGCACCCTTCTTGGTCAAATCAGTCAACGGTTTAGCAACAGTAGAAAAATTAGCGATGAAGTGCCGATAAAAATTAGCAAAGCCCAGGAACTTTTGCAGGCTCTTCACAGATGTCGGCTGAGTCCAATCGTAAATGGCCTGGACTTTAACAGGGTCCATCTCGATAGTAGAAGGGGAAAAAATGAACCCCAAAAATGAAACCTTCTGAACTCCAAAGAGACACTTTGACCCCTTCACAAACAAGGAATTCGCACGAAGGACCTGGAACACCATTCTGACCTGATTCACATGAGACTCCCAATCATCCGAAAAGACCAAAATATCATCCAAATACACAATCAGGAATTTATCCAGGTACTCTCGGAAGATGTCATGCATAAAGGACTGAAATACTGATGGAGCATTGGAAAGCCCGAATGGCATAACCAGGTACTCAAAATGGCCCTCGGGTGTATTAAATGCTGTTTTCCATTCATCGCCTTGTTTAATACGCACAAGATTATACGCCCCTCGAAGATCTATCTTGGTGAACCAACTAGCCACCTTAATCCGAGCAAACAAATCAGACAGCAGCGGCAAAGGATACTGAAATTTGACTGTAATTTTATTAAGAAGGCGGTAATCAATACAAGGTCTCAAAGAACCATCCTTCTTGGCCACAAAAAAGAACCCTGCTCCTAACGGTGTTGACGACGGGCGAATATGGCCTTTCTCCAAGGATTCCTTTATATAACTCCGCGTAGCGGCGTGTTCTGGCACAGATAAATTGAACAATCGGCCCTTAGTAAAACTTACTACCAGGAATCAAATTAATTGCACAATCGCAATCCCTATGGGGAGGTAGGGCACCGGACTTGGGCTCATCAAATACATCCCGGTAATCCGACAAAAACTCCGGGACTTCAGAAGGAGTGGATGACGAAATAGACAAAAATGGAACATCACCATGTACCCCCTGGCAACCCCAGCTGGACACAGACATAGATTTCCAGTCCAATACTGGATTATGGACCTGTAGCCATGGCAACCCCAAAACGACCACATCATGCAGATTATGCAACACCAGAAAGCGGATATCCTCCTGATGTGCAGGAGCCATGCACATGGTCAATTGTGTCCAATACTGAGGCTTATTCTTGGCCAAAGGCGTAGCATCAATTCCTCTCAATGGAATAGGATACTGCAAGGGCTCCAAGAAAAAAACCACAGCGCCTAGCATACTCCAAGTCCATCAAATTCAGGGCAGCGCCTGAATCCACAAATGCCATAACAGAATAGGATGACAAAGAGCAAATCAGAGTAACAGACAATAGAAATTCAGACTGTACCGTACCAATGGTGGCAGACCTAGCGAACCGCTTAGTGCGCTTATGACAATCGGAGATAGCATGAGTGGATTCACCACAGTAAAAACACAGCCCATTCCGACGTCTGTGTTCTTGCCGTTCAGCTCTGGTCAAAGTCCTATCACATTGCATAGGCTCAGGCCCATGCTCAGATAGTACCGCCAAATGGTGCACAGCTTTACGCTCACGCAAGCGTTGATCGATCTGAATGGCCAAGGACATAGACTCATTCAGACCAGCAGGCATGGGAAACCCCACCATGACATCCTTAAGGGCACAGACCACTTTCTAAACTTCTGACAATATATCTCTACCTCATCCTGACCCTGACACAGAGCCAGCAAGATTTTCTCTGCCTGATCCACTGAATTAGGTTCGTCATAAAGCAATACAAGCGCCAGGAAAAACGCATCAACATCACGCAATGCCGGATCTCCTGGCGCAAGGGAAAATGCCCAGTCTTGAGGGTCCCCACGTAACAAAGAAATAATGATCTTTACTTGTTGAACAGGGTCACCTGAGGAGCGAGGTTTCAAGGCAAGAAACAATTTACAATTATTTTTGAAATTCAAGAACTTAGATCTATCACCAAAAAACAAATCAGGAATAGGAATCTTAGGCTCTGACATCGGATTCTGAACCACAAAATCTTGAATGTTTTGTATCCTTGTAGTGAGATTATCCATCCAAGAGGACAGACCTTGAATGTCCATGTTTACACCAGTGTCCTGAACCACCCAGAGGTAAAGGGGAAAATTGAGACAAAACACACTGCAAAGAAAAAAAAATGGTCTCAGAACTTCTCTTATCCCTCTATTGAGATGCATTAGTACTTTGGGCCACCTGTACTGTTATGACCTGGTGGTCAGGACAATAATGGACCTGGTGGTTAAGAGCACACGGAATGACCTGATAGTTACTGATAATAAAGGACGAGCTCTGGGACGTGGGAACTCTGCTGACCGCAATCCCTAAACCTATCAACCACAATAGAAATAGCCGTGGATTGCGCCTAACGCTCCCTATGCAACTCGGCACAGCCTAAGAAACTAGCTAGCCCTGAGGATAGGAAAATAAAGCCTACCTTGCCTCTGAGAAATTCCCCAAAGGAAAAGGCAGCCCCCCACATATAATGACTGTGAGTAAAGATGAAAATACAAACACAGAGATGAAATAGATTAAGCAAAGTGAGGCCCGACTTACTAAACAGACCGAGGATAGGAAAGGTTGCTTTGCGGTCAGCACAAAAACCTACAAAAAGACCACGCAGAGGGCGCAAAAAGACCCTCCGCACCGACTCACGGTGCGGAGGCGCTCCCTCTGCGTCCCAGAGCTTCCAGCAAGCAAGACAACAAACCAAATAGCAAGCTGGACAGAAAAATAGCAAACCAAAGAAATACAAGCTGTAACTTAGCTTCTGATGGGAAGACAGGTCACAAGAACGATCCAGGAGTGAACTAGACCAATACTGGAACATTGACAGGTGGCGTGGAGCAAAGATCTAAGTGGAGTTAAATAGAGCAGCAGCTAACGAATTAACCTCATCACCTGTGAAAGGAAACTCAGAAACACCCACCAGAGGAAGTCCATGGACAGAACCAGCCGAAGTACCATTCATGACCACAGGAGGGAGCCCGACAACAGAACTCACAACAGTGTCACCATCTCCCCTTCCCTTTGAACACGGCAAAATAAACGTATGTGTAACTCCCCTACGTCCGTGTGGATAGAGGTCCCCGTGTGCTTCCTCCAGTATGTGTAACACCTTGTCAAAAGTGTCCCGTTCTCGAGGGGGTCGTAGCATGACTGAATCCCTTGTGTAGGATGGGGAAGCCAGTGCAGTAGTCATGACCCATAGCCTTTCCCTTTATCACTCTCTGGCATTCCCCCTCCATACAAACATGTGTACCTCTTTGAATACCTCGGTGCTGTTCCTCTGCACCATCAGGATCTTCTCGGCACGGGACAGTTACCTCTGCAGACGATTGCAAGAATAAAGAGTCACAGTCCAGTTTTGCATCAACTTCAACATTTTTACTCAGCAACTTGTCATCCAGGGCACACTCTGTTACAGCATCGGGCATCGGTGTCTCTGACCCTTACCTGTCACTAAGCCTGCATTCGGGACAGTCCATACTATACGGTCCCACAGTGTCCTTAATGTTCAGTATTTCTGCCTTTCGTTAGGGCATACCCTGCCATTTCACCACAGTCCTGAGAATGGCGGCCCACTCAAAAACCTGCCACATCTTGGTGCACTTTCTCCCACTTTGCTCAGCCTTCTTCTGTCCAGCAGCTGTAGTCCCACTATTACTGCACTGCTGTTTCTGTAGTTGCTGTACTCTCTGTTCTTAATTCTGGCCCCCTGGATACTACTGCTGGTCCCACTCTTCTTAGAAGAACGATGCGGGGCACAAAACGCCCTGGGCTAGCTAGCCCTCTGTGAGCTGTACGGGCGCCCAGGCCCCAACTGACCTAAAGCAGGAAGCTCTTACTAACTTATTCCCAACGCTCCCCTCCTATTCTAACTATTTGCTATAATGCCCCATCTAGTAACATAGTAACATAGCTATTAAGGTTGAAGGAAGACTTTAAGTCTGTTGTGAATTCCGCTCTTGGGCTCCCTCCGGTGGTTGTAAGTAGCACTTTTGTGAGTTCTGCTCTTGGGCTCCCTCTTGTGGTTTCAAGTGGTATGGCTGCTCCTTGGAGTTAGCTGTCTTCAGCTGCTTCCACTGATCGTCTTTTCTGCTCAGCTATTTATGCCTGGCTCTGTCCTTCAGCCAGTGCGCCTTGTAATTGGTTCCTGGTTGGATTCACATCTCTTTGGATTTCCCTGTTATCCGGACCAGTTCAGCAAAGCTAAGTTTTTGCTTGCTCTTTTCTGTTCACAGATTGTGGACTTATCCGTTCTGTGCTTTCTATGTTTGTCCAGCGTTAGCAGTATGAATTAATTCTGTCTTGCTGGAAGCTCTGGGAAGCAGATTTACCCTCCACACCTTTAGTCAGGTGTGGAGATTTTTAGTAAACTCTGCGTGGATTTTTGTAGTGTTTTATACTGACCGCACAGTATTCCATCCTGTCCTATCTATCAAGCTAGACTGGCCTCCTGTGCTCATCCTGGTTTCATTCTGTGTATGTCTTTTCCCTCTCCACTCACAGTCATTATTTGTGGGGGCTAATCTATCCTTTGGGGATTTTCTCTGAGGCAAGATAGTTTTCCTGTTTCTATCTTTAGGGGTAGTGTCACGATATGGTATGAAATATCATAAGTAGTTCTCTTGCTAGCCTGCGTGGGCTAAGCCTCCCTTCTTGGAGTGATGCTGCAACAGTTTGTAGCTTCAAATTCCTGACATTCAACTCCCAAGCCCCCCTTCCCTTTCACTCAGCCAAGAGCTGCTTTGCCAATGTACTGGGGGGAGTTTTATGGCCGAAAGGTATTTACGACCAGGTTAGAATCTTCCTCCAGCTGGAACTGGAAAAATGGCTCCAAAATTCATGAAAGATTCTTTGTTTGGTTTTTGTACGATATTATGCACAATGTTTACGTTAAGAACACGAAAATATATATTCGTATTCCCACTCGGTGTATCTACCCATCCCTTGAAACTCGGGCTTCTATCTCCGTCTGGTAAAGAAGTAGGGTTCTCTCTGTAAATATGTATCCCAGATAGGACATATTTGATCTCATTAGCATGCTCACGGTAATCCGAGATGAATGATGGGTTTGTTAGGACTATGACATGTTTTGTAGCGGAGTTATCGAAATTAGATATAGATTAGAATAAAATGAGTTAACTGAAGAGGTAGGAGGGACGAGGTGATCCAACCCCTTTCTGGGATGTTACAGGCTTTGCTATAACTGTCTGCACACATCCCCAGCTTCCTTCTTGTCCTATTTTCCTGGAAGAGCTGAGCACATCCCATGAGCTGGGACGTATGAAAAGCTGCACCAGCCTGGGGGCCTGCCATGCTTTGAACATGTGAGTGTTATCTTTTCTCCTTTATTCCCTTTATGTTATAATAACCCGTGTACATATTTGCAATTGTCTCATTTGTAACATCTTTATAAAATATTTTTGATAAAGCACTGCCTAATTTTTATGGGATATAATATTTAATATTAGTTCGTTCTCCTGTTCTAAACCGTACCCTAAGTCTTCTGAAGGGAAATACGCTACTGTTACTGTTGTGTTGGGTTAGCTTCGGACCCGTTTAATCGAAGCTGGTGGCAGTGATACCGTGTGCAGACTGTTGAGTGATGCTGTAGCGGCTGCGGCGTTGATAATTATTGTTCCTGCCTGAGTGGGAGTAGTTATCGCATCGCTGCAGCGTGCCCAATAGCCAGTACATAGCAGGCAGCCTTTCTGGCGACTAATTACCCAGGGTGCAGTACCTAATCTGACCTGAGAGTAAGGGGGGCGCCAGAGAGCTGCAAGTGTCAAGTGGAACTGTAAGCGGGATATACATAAATCCCTGCAGTTTGTGGTATATTGAAAGCAGTGGGATACCTAGAATAAGCCCCTGCTGTAAACTAAGAGGTCAATAGCCTTGTGTGTGTTTTCTCATCACATTGTTAGCAGTGGAGGGATAACTAAGATAAGCCCCCCTGCACATGTGATAGCCGTCTGTTGGCCCAAAGTCACCCCGACCCGTGATGTAGGGGTGACGGTCACGGTGTGAATCGTGACGAATTGGTGGCAGCGGTCAGGGGATTCCTGACAGTTAGCTCTTAGGCGGTGACGAGGTGCCTAGGGAGAGTTAGGAGCATCCCACGGCTACTTCTAGTGTTGTGTTGAGCTTAGGGACTGCGGTCAGTACAGTTACCACTTCCTTCAGAGCTCGTTCCATGTTGCTCCTAAACCACCGCATCATAACAGTACAAGTGGCCAAAAATGAATTAAATGTATCTCAAAAGAAGGAAAAGAAAGTTCTGAACCATTTTTTTTTTCTGTGCTCTGGTTTGTCTTTTTTTTCCTCTTGATATCTGGGTGGTTCAGGATATATGCTCTGGCATCGATGTTCAGGGTTTGTTTTCTCGTGTGGATCAACTTGCTGCAAGAGTACAGAGTATCCAGGACTATGTTGTCCAGACTCCGGCTTTAGAGCCCAGAATTCCTACTCCGGATTTGTTCTTTGGGGACACATCCAAGTTTTTGAACTTTAAAAATAACTGCAAATAGTTTTTTGCTTTGAAACCCCGTTCTTCGGGTGATCCCATTCAGCAAGTAAAAATCATCATATCCTTGCTGCGTGGTGACCCTCAAGACTGAGCCTTTTCTCTTGAAACAGGGGATCCGGCATTATTGAATGTAGATGCATTTTTTCAAGCGCTCGGATTATTGTATGACGAACCTAATTCTGTGGATCATGCAGAAAAAACCCTATTGGCCTTGTGTCAAGGTCAGGAAGCGGCAGAATTATACTGCCAGAAATTTAGAAAATGGTCTGTTCTCACTAAATGGAATGAGGAGGCTCTGGCTGCTATTTTCAGAAAAGGTCTTTCTGAAACCCTTAAAGATGTTATGGTGGGCTTTCCTACGCCTGCCGGTTTGAGCGAATCTATGTCTCTAGCCATTCAGATTGATCGGCGTCTGCGCGAGCACAAAGCTGTGCACCATATGGCAGTGTCCTCGGAGCAGAGTCCTGAACCTATGCAATGTGATAGGATTTTGACTAGAACAGAACGGCAGGAATTCAGACGTCAGAATAGGCTGTGTTTTTACTGTGGTGATTCGGCTCATGTTATCTCTGATTGCCCTAAGCGTACTAAGAGAGTCGCTAGGTCTGTTACCATTAGTACTATACAGCCTAAATTTCTCTTATCTGTGACCCTGATTTGCTCATTGTCGTCCTTTTCTGTCATGGCATTTGTGGATTCAGGCGCTGCCCTGAACTTAATGGACTTAGAATTTGCCAGGCGCTGTGGTTTTTCCTTGCAGCCTTTGCAGAGCCCTATTCCTTTGAGGGGTATTGATGCTACACCCTTGGCCAAGGATAAACCTCAGTACTGGACGCAGATGACTATGTACATGGCCCCAGCACATCAGGAAGATTGCCGTTTTCTGGTGTTGCATAACCTGCATGATGTTGTTGTACTGGGTTTTCCATGGTTACAGGAACATAATCCGGTGCTGGATTGGAAAACTATGACTGTGACTAGTTGGGGTTGTCAAGGGGTACATAGTGACGTTCCTTTGATGTTAATTTCCTCTTCCCCTGTTATGCTGTGCTATCAGGCAACACAGTGTGCAGTAATCAGCGCACATACAGTGATATGGCAATAACCCAAAAACAATAGAACAAGCTCTGAGACGTGGAAACTCTGCAGACTGCAATACCTGAACCTATCCTCACACAACTAAAAGCAGCAGTGGATTGCGCCTAACACTACCTATGCAACTCGGCACTGCCTGAGGAGCTGACTAGCCTGAAGATAGAAATACAAGCCTGACTTGCCTCAGAGAAATACCCCAAAGGAATAGGCAGCCCCCCACATATAATGACTGTTAGCAAGATGAAAAGACAAAACGTAGGAATGAAATAGATTCAGCAAAGTGAGGCCCGATATTCTAGACAGAGCGAGGATAGCAAAGAGAACTATGCAGTCTACAAAAAACCCTAAAGCAAAACCACGCAAAGGGGGGCAAAAAGACCCACCGTGCCGAACTAACGGCACGGCGGTACACCCTTTGCGTCTCAGAGCTTCCAGCAAAAGAGAATAGCACAGCTGGACAGAAAAAACGGAAACAAAAACAAAGTAACACTTATCTAGCAGAGCAGCAGGCCACAGGAAAGATGCAGTAGCTCAGATCCAACACTGGAACATTGACAAGGAGCAAGGAAGACAGACTCAGGTGGAGTTAAATAGCAAGGCAGCCAACGAGCTCACCAAAACACCTGAGGGAGGAAGCCCAGAGGCTGCAATACCACTTGTGACCACAGGAGTGAATTCAGCCACAGAATTCACAACAGTACCCCCCCCTTGAGGAGGGGTCACCGAACCCTCACCAGAACCCCCAGGCCGACCAGGATGAGCCACATGAAAGGCACGAACAAGATCTGGGGCATGGACATCAGAGGCAAAAACCCAGGAATTATCCTCCTGAGCATAACCCTTCCATTTGACCAGATACTGGAGTTTCCGTCTAGAGACCCGAGAATCCAAAATTTTCTCCACAATATACTCCAATTCCCCCTCCACCAAAACAGGGGCAGGAGGCTCCACAGATGGAACCATAGGTGCCACGTATCTTCTCAACAACGACCTATGGAATACATCATGCAGATTATGCAGTACCAGAAAGCGAATAACTTCCTGATGTGCAGGAGCCATGCACATGGTCAGCTGGGCCCAGTACTGAGGCTTATTCTTGGCCAAAGGTGTAGCATCAATTCCTCTCAACGGAATAGGACACCGCAAAGGCTCCAAGAAAAACCCACAACGTTTAGCATAATCCAAATCCATCAGATTCAGGGCAGCGCCTGAATCCACAAACGCCATGACAGAATACGATGACAAAGAGCATATCAAGGTAATGGACAGAAGGAATTTGGACTGTACAGTACCAATGACGGCAGAGCTATCGAACCGCCTAGTGCGCTTAGGACAATTAGAAATAGCATGAGTGGAATCACCACAGTAGAAACACAGCCTGTTCAGACGTCTGTGTTCTTGCCGTTCAACTTTAGTCATAGTCCTGTCGCACTGCATAGGCTCAGGTTTACTCTCAGACAATACCGCCAGATGGTGCACAGATTTACGCTCGCGCAAGCGACGACCGATCTGAATGGCCAAGGACATAGACTCATTCAAACCAGCAGGCATAGGAAATCCCACCATGACATCCTTAAGAGCTTCAGAGAGACCCTTTCTGAACCAAGCCGCCAGTGCAGATTCATTCCACAGAGTGAGTACTGACCACTTCCTAAATTTCTGACAATATACTTCTATATCATCCTGACCCTGGCATAAAGCCAGCAGATTTTTCTCAGCCTGATCCACTGAATTAGGCTCATCGTAAAGCAATCCAAGCGCCTGGAAAAACGCATCAACATTACTCAATGCAGGGTCTCCTGGCGCAAGAGAAAACGCCCAGTCCTGTGGGTCGCCGCGCAAAAAAGAAATAATAATCAAAACCTGTTGAATAGGATTACCAGAAGAATGAGGTTTCAAGGCCAGAAATAGCTTACAAATATTTTTGAAGCTCAGGAACTTAGTTCTGTCACCAAAAAACAAATCAGGAATAGGAATTCTTGGTTCTAGCATAGATTTCTGATCAATAGTATCTTGAATCTTTTGTACATTTATAACGAGATTATCCATTGAGGAGCACAGAGCCTGAATATCCATGTCCACAGCTGTGTCCTGAAGCACTCTAATGTCTAGGGGAAAAAAAAACAAAAAACTGAAGACAGAGCTGAGGGAAAAAAAAAAAAAAATGATGTCAGGACTTCTTTTTTCCCTCTATTGAGAATCATTGGTATGGCTCCTTGTACTGTTATGCTGTGCTATCAGGCAACACAGTGTGCAGTAATCAGCGCACATACAGTGATATGGCAATAACCCAAAAACAATAGAACAAGCTCTGAGACGTGGAATCTCTGCAGACTGCAATACCTGAACCTATCCTCACACAACTAAAAGCAGCAGTGGATTGCGCCTAACACTACCTATGCAACTCGGCACTGCCTGAGGAGCTGACTAGCCTGAAGATAGAAATACAAGCCTGACTTGCCTCAGAGAAATACCCCAAAGGAATAGGCAGCCCCCCACATATAATGACTGTTAGCAAGATGAAAAGACAAAACGTAGGAATGAAATAGATTCAGCAAAGTGAGGCCCGATATTCTAGACAGAGCGAGGATAGCAAAGAGAACTATGCAGTCTACAAAAAACCCTAAAGCAAAACCACGCAAAGGGGGGCAAAAAGACCCACCGTGCCGAACTAACGGCACGGCGGTGCACCCTTTGCGTCTCAGAGCTTCCAGCAAAAGAGAATAGCACAGCTGGACAGAAAAAACGGAAACAAAAACAAAGTAACACTTATCTAGCAGAGCAGCAGGCCACAGGAAAGATGCAGTAGCTCAGATCCAACACTGGAACATTGACAAGGAGCAAGGAAGACAGACTCAGGTGGAGTTAAATAGCAAGGCAGCCAACGAGCTCACCAAAACACCTGAGGGAGGAAGCCCAGAGGCTGCAATACCACTTGTGACCACAGGAGTGAATTCAGCCACAGAATTCACAACATTCCCCCTCTTCTGAGGTCCCTGAGTTTTTGTCGGATTTCCAGGATGTATTTGATGAGCCCAAGTCCAGTTCCCTTCCTCCGCACAGGGACTGTGATTGTGCTATTAACTTGATTCCTGGTTGCAAGTTCCCTAAGGGCCGACTTTTCAATCTGTCTGTGCCAGAGCATGCCGCCATGCGGAGTTATGTTAAGGAGTCTTTGGAGAAGGGGCATATTCGGCCCTCTTCGTCACCATTGGGAGCAGGTTTCTTTTTTGTTGCTAAGAAGGATGGCTCCTTGAGACCCTGTATTGATTATCGTCTTCTTAATAAGATCACGGTTAAATTCCAATATCCCTTGCCTCTGCTTACTGATTTGTTTGCTCAGATTAAGGGGGCTAGTTGGTTTACTAAGATTGACCTCCGAGGGGCATATAATCTTGTTCGTATTAAACAGGGTGACGAATGGAAAACTGCATTTAATACGCCCGAAGGCCATTTTGAATACCTTGTGATGCCATTCGGGCTCTCTAATGCTCCATCTGTGTTCCAGTCTTTCATGCATGATATTTTCCGCAATTATCTTGATAAATTCATGGTCGTATATTTGGATGATATTTTGATTTTTTACGATGATTGGGAGTCTCATGTGAAGCAGGTCAGGATGGTGTTCCAGATCCTTTGTGATAATGCTTTGTTTGTGAAGGGGTCTAAGTGCCTATTCGGAGTTCAGAAGGTCTCTTTTTTGGGTTTTATTTTTTTCTCCCTCGTCTATAGAAATGGATCCTGTTAAAGGTCCAAGCTATTCATGACTGGATTCAACCCACATCTGTGAAGGGCCTTCAAAAATTTTTGGGCTTTGCTAATTTCTATCGCCGTTTCATTGCCAACTTTTCCAGTGTGGTTAAACCCCTTACTGATTTGACGAAGAAAGGCGCTGATGTGACGAATTGGTCCTCTGCGGCTGTTGAGGCCTTTCAGGAGCTTAAACGCCGATTTACTTCTGCCCCTGTGTTGCGTCAGCCAGATGTTTCTCTTCCTTTTCAGGTTGAGGTCGACGCTTCTGAGATTGGGGCAGGGGCCGTTTTGTCTCAGAGGGAGTCTGATGGTTCTTTGATAAAACCGTGTGCCTTTTTTTCCAGAAAGTTTTCGCCTGCGGAACGCAATTATGATGTCGGCAATCGGGAGTTGTTGGTTATGAAGTGGGCGTTTGAGGAGTGGCGACATTGGCTTGAGGGAGCTAAGCACCGCGTTGTGGTCTTGACTGATCATAAGAATCTGGTTTACCTCGAGTCGGCCAAGCGGCTGAATCCTAGACAGGCTCGATGGTCTCTGTTTTTCTCCCGTTTTGATTTTGTGGTCTCGTATCTTCCGGGATCCAAGAATGTTAAGGCTGATGCCCTCTCTAGGAGTTTTTTGCCTGATTCTCCTGGAGTCCTTGAGCCGGTTGGCATTCTTAAGGAAGGGGTGATTCTTTCTGCCATCTCCCCTGATTTGCGGCGGGTGCTTCAGGAATTTCAGGCTGATAGGCCTGACCGCTGTCCTGTGGGGAAGCTGTTTGTTCCTGATAGATGGACGAGTAAGGTGATTTCTGAGGTTCATTGTTCTGTGTTGGCTGTTCATCCTGGGATTTTTGGTACCAGAGATTTGGTTGCTAGGTCCTTTTGGTGGCCTTCCTTGTCGCGCGATGTCCGTGCTTTTGTGCAGTCCTGTGGGACTTGTGCCCGAGCCAAGCCTTGCTGTTCCCGCGCTAGTGGGTTGCTTTTGCCTTTGCCGGTCCCTGAGAGGCCCTGGACGCATATTTCCATGGATTTTATTTCGGATGTTCCTGTTTCCCAGAAGATGTCTGTTATCTGGGTTGTTTGTGACCGGTTCTCTAAAATGGTCCATCTGGTACCTTTGCCTAAGTTACCTTCCTCCTCAGATCTGGTTCCATTGTTTTTTCAGCATGTGGTTCGTTTGCATGGCATTCCGGAGAATATTGTGTCTGACAGAGGTTCTCAGTTTGTCTCTAGATTTTGGCGGGCCTTTTGTGCTAGGATGGGCATTGATTTGTCTTTTTCTTCAGCGTTTCATCCTCAGACTAATGGCCAAACTGAGCGAACTAATCAGACCTTGGAGACCTATTTGAGATGCTTTGTGTCTGCTGATCAGGATGATTGGGTGTCTTTCTTGCCGTTGGCTGAGTTTGCCCTTAATAATCGGGCTAGTTCGGCTACTTTGGTTTCACCTTTCTTTTGTAATTTTGGTTTTCATCCTCGCTTTTCTTCTGAGCAGGTTGAGCCTTCTGATTGTCCTGGTGTTGATTCTGTGGTGGACAGGCTGCAGCAGATTTGGACTCATGTGGTGGACAATTTGACGTTGTCTCAGGAAAGGGCTCAACGTTTTGCTAACCGCCATCGGCATGTTGGTCCCCGGCTTCGTGTGGGAGATTTGGTTTGGTTGTCTTCTCGTCATGTTCCTATGCAGGTTTCGTCTCCTAAGTTTAAGCCTCGGTTTATTGGTCCTTATAAAATTTCTGAAATTGTTAATCCGGTGTCTTTTCGTTTAGCCCTTCTAGCCTCTTTTGCCATTCATAATGTTTTCCATAGATCTTTGTTGCGGAGATATGTGGTGCCCGTTGTTCCCTCGGTTGACCCTCCTGCCCCGGTGTTGGTTGAGGGAGAGTTGGAATATGAGGTTGAGAAGATTTTGGATTCTCGTTTTTCGAGGCGGAGGCTTCAGTATCTTGTCAAGTGGAAGGGTTATGGTCAGGAGGATAATTCTTGGGTTGTTGCCTCTGATGTCCATGCCACCAATTTGGTTTGTGCTTTTCCCTTGGCTCGTCCTGATCGGCCTGGGGGCTCTGGTGAGGGTTCGGTGACCCCTCTGTTGTGAATTCTGTTGTCGGGCTCCCTCCTGTGGTCATGAATGGTACTTCGGCTGGTTCTGTCCATGGACTTCCTCTGGTGGGTGTTTCTGAGTTTCCTTCCACAGGTGACGAGGTTAATTCGTTAGCTGGCTGCTCTATTTAACTCCACTTAGATCTTTGTTCCATGCCACCTTTACCTTTGGGGAATTTCTCTGAGGCAAGGTAGGCTTTATTTTTCTATCTTCAGGGCTAGCTAGTTCCTTAGGCTGTGCCGAGTTGCATAGGGAGCGTTAGGCGCAATCCACGGCTATTTCTAGTGTGTTGATAGGATTAGGGATTGCGGTCAGCAGAGTTCCCACGTCCCAGAGCTTGTCCTTTATTATCAGTAACCATCAGGTCATTCCGTGTGCTCTTAACCACCAGGTCCATTATTGTCCTGACCACCAGGTCATAACACCCCTCCTCGGGGGGGGGGGGGGGGGTACTGTTGTGAATTCCGCTCTTGGGCTCCCTCCGGTGGTTGTAAGTGGCACTTTTGTGAGTTTTGCTCTTGGGCTCCCTCTTGTGGTTTCAAGTGGTATGGCTGCTCCTTGGAGTTAGCGGTCTTCAGCTGCTTCCACTGATCGTCTTTTCTGCTCGGCTATTTATGCCTGGCTCTGTCCTTCAGCCAGTGCCACTTGTAATTGGTTCCGGCTGTAATTGGTTCCTGGTTGGATTCACATCTCTTTGGATTTCCCTGTTATCCGGACCAGTTCAGCAAAGCTAAGTTTTTGCTTGCTTTTTTCTGTTCACAGATTGTGGACTTATCCGTTCTGTGCTTTCTATGTTAAGCAGTTAATATGTATGTAAAGCAGTTAATACAAGAGAAGATAGTATTCTGCTACAGATGGATCTGGATAAGTTGGAAACTTGGGCTGAAAGGTGGCAGATGAGGTTTAACAATGATAAATGTAAGGTTATACACATGGGAAGAGGGAATCAATATCACCATTACACACTGAACGGGAAACCACTGGGTAAATCTGACAGGGAGAAGGACTTGGGGATCCTAGTTAATGATAAACTTACCTGGAGCAGCCAGTGCCAGGCAGCAGCTGCCAAGGCAAACAGGATCATGGGGTGCATTAAAAGAGGTCTGGATACACATGATGAGAGCATTATACTGCCTCTGTACAAATCCCTAGTTAGACCGCACATGGAGTACTGTGTCCAGTTTTGGGCACCGGTGCTCAGGAAGGATATAATGGAACTAGAGAGAGTACAAAGGAGGGCAACAAAATTAATAAAGGGGATGGGAGAACTACAATACCCAGATAGATTAGCGAAATTAGGATTATTTAGTCTAGAAAAAAGACGACTGAGGGGCGATCTAATAACCATGTATAAGTATATAAGGGGACAATACAAATATCTCGCTGAGGATCTGTTTATACCAAGGAAGGTGACGGGCACAAGGGGGCATTCTTTGCGTCTGGAGGAGAGAAGGTTTTTCCACCAACATAGAAGAGGATTCTTTACTGTTAGGGCAGTGAGAATCTGGAATTGCTTGCCTGAGGAGGTGGTGATGGCGAACTCAGTCGAGGGGTTCAAGAGAGGCCTGGATGTCTTCCTGGAGCAGAACAATATTGTATCATACAATTATTAGGTTCTGTAGAAGGACGTAGATCTGGGTATTTATTATGATGGAATATAGGCTGAACTGGATGGACAAATGTCTTTTTTCGGCCTTACTAACTATGTTACTATGTTACTATGTATGTTTGTCCAGCGTTATCAGTATGAATTAATTCTGTCTTGCTGGAAGCTCTGGGAAGCAGATTTACCCTCCACACCTTTAGTCAGGTGTGGAGATTTTTAGTAAACTCTGCGTGGATTTTTGTAGTGTTTTATACTGACCGCACAGTATTCCATCCTGTCCTATCTATCAAGCTAGACTGGCCTCCTGTGCTCATCCTGGTTTCATTCTGTGTATGTCTTTTCCCTCTCCACTCACAGTCATTACTTGTGGGGGGCTATCTATCCTTTGGGGATTTTCTCTGAGGCAAGATAGTTTTCCTGTTTCTATCTTTAGGGGTAGTTAGTTCTCAGGCTGTGACGAGGTGCCTAGGGAGTGTCAGGAGCATCCCACGGCTACTTCTAGTGTTGTGTTGAGCTTAGGGACTGCGGTCAGTACAGTTACCACTTCCTTCAGAGCTCGTTCCATGTTGATCCTAAACCACCGCATCATAACATAAGTCCATCTAGTTCAAATCATAGCCTAACCTAACATGCCCTAACATGTTGATCCAGAGGAAGGCAAAAAAAAACCCATGTGGCAGAGTAAGCTCCACATTGGGGAAAAAAATTCCTTCCCGACTCCACATACGGCAATCAATCTAGTTCCCTGGATCAACACCCCAAGGCCTGTCCCACACGTCCAGATAATTCCGGTACCGGAAAAATCGGTACCGGAATTATCCGTGTCCGTGTACTTACGGAGCACATCAGTGTGGCACATGTGCGGCAGCCGTGTGCCGCCCATGTGCCGACTGAGGACCACAGGAGACAGCGCTACAGTTAAGCGCTGTCCCCTGCGTGCGGTGCTGAAGCCGGTATTCATCCCTTCTTCCCAGCAGCGATCGCTGGAGAGAAGGAATGAATAATCTTTTTTCTTTTCTTTCCCCTTAAAAATAAAGTTTGTGCATCCCCTCCCGCCGCCCATCCCCTGTGCGTTTCCCCCCCCCCCCCCCCGCTTGCCAGTAAATACTCACCGACACCCAGCTCCAGCGATGTCTCCTCTCAGTGGCTGCAGCAGGCCTTATGTGAGCGGTCACGTGGTCCTGCTCATTACAGTAAGGAATATGCGCATATTCCTCGCTGTAACTTACCTCTTCATAGAAGCTGATCAGATTAGGTCCCTAGTAAACCCGTGCTGATACTGGGTCATGAGGTTCTTCCTCTTCAGATACTCCAGTATAGCGTCCCTTAGAATGCCCTCCAGGATTTTACCCACAGTAGAGGTTAAGCTTACTGGCCGATAATTTCCGAGTTCAGTTTTTGTCCCCTTTTTGAATATTGGCACCACATTTGCTAAACGCCAGTCCTGTGGTACAGACCCTGTTTTTATGGACTCTTTAAAGATTAAAAATAATGGTCTATCAATGACTGTACTTAATTCCTGCAGTACTCGAGGGTGTATCCCATCCGGGCCCGGAGATTTGTCAATTTTAGTGATTCCTGACTGACTGTAGAGTCCTTGGTTCAAACGGCTCCAGCGCAGTTAGTGCTTGGTGAGTCTGGTGTCATCCTGAAGGCGTTGATGATCTGGTTTCCGGCGGTGACGGTGGGTCCTTTTCGTCTTGGACGGGGTCCTGGATCTAGGGTTCGTTGTGCGGTATGAAGTCTAGCTCGACAGATGTAAGCGGGTGAGATGGGGCACAGTTCACGGTGAGTCTCTCAGTCCTTTCTAAACGGCACGCTCATAGAACTTACTGACCCAGAGCGTTTGGCACCTTCAGCTGGTGGAGCCAACGGGCACACGGAATGACTCTCGTCACTGTCTCTGTACATTGTCGCAGGAAATCTATTGGACCTGCGCTGTCACGGTGCTCAGAGCCTAATATTATTAGAAAACTGGAGCACAACCATTAACAGGTCAATATTGCAAGGGTGCAAACAAGTGGTCACAAGGCATAATTGAAAAAAAAAGAGGAAAGAACCACTCAAGAGAAATGCACACCACCGCTCTATATAAGGTGGTGTGCAGAGGACAGAGCACCAACTGTTCCCTGCTGCGCGCTGCTTGTTCCCGCCAGGACTGACTGCTTCCGCTCTGGCCTTTTTAGCTTAGCCAAGTGCAAAGGTCGGTCCGGGCTTCTAAGCTTTTCCCCAGACAACAGAGGGGACAGCCCTGACAGTTGCAAACCCGGCGCAAGAGAGGTTCCCCGGTACGGTCCTTCTTCGTACATCACCATCATTTGGGGGGCAGCAGTTCAGCCTCCATCGCTGTCATTTTGCAGTATAGCCATCCTGTCATTATTGCTATCATTTTGGGGACAGCAGTCCGGGCTTGTCACCATCATTTGATGGGAAGCAGTTCGGCCTCTATTGCTGTCATTTTGGGGGCAGCAGACCAGGCTCTGGCACTATAATTTTGGGGGGTAGCAGCAGTCCATTCCTCATCACTATCATTTTGGGGTCAGCAGTCCAGGCCCTGTTGCTATCAATTTTGGGGCAGCAGTTGTGCCTTGTCACTATCATTTTAGGAGGCAGTAGTCCATGCCTTGTCACTATCATTTTAGGGGGCAGTAGTCCGTGCCTCATCAATATCATTTTAGGGGGCAACAGTCCATACCTTGTCACTATCATTTTAGGAGGCAGTAGTCCGTGCCTCATCACTATCATTTTAGGAGGCAGTAGTCCGTGCCTCATCACTATCATTTTAGGAGGCAGTAGTCCGTGCCTCATCACTATCATTTTAGGAGACAGTAGTCCATGCCTCATCACTATCATTTTAGGAGGCAGTAGTCCGTGCCTCATCACTATCATTTTAGGAGGCAGTAGTCCGTGCCTCATCACTATCATTTTAGGGGGCAGTAGTCCGTGCCTCATCACTATCATTTTAGGAGGGAGTAGTCCATGCCTCATCACTATCATTTTAGGGGGCAGTAGTCCATGCCTCATCACTATCATTTTAGGAGGCAGTAGTCCGTGCCTCATCACTATCATTTTAGGGGGCAGTAGTCTGCCTCATCACTATCATTTTAGGAGGCAGTAGTCCGTGCCTCATCACTGTCATTTTAGGGGGCAGTAGTCTGTGCCTCATCACTATCATTTTAGGGGGCAGTAGTCCGTGCCTCATCACTATCATTTTAGGGGGCAGTAGTCCATGCCTCATCACTATCATTTTAGGGGGCAGTAGTCCATGCCTCATCACTATCATTTTAGGGGGCAGTAGTCCGTGCCTCATCACTATCATTTTAGGGGGCAGTAGTCCGTGCCTCATCACTATCATTTTAGGGGGCAGTAGTCCGTGCCTCATCACTATCATTTTAGGGGGCAGTAGTCCGTGCCTCATCACTATCATTTTAGGAGGCAGTAGTCCGTGCCTCATCACTATCATTTTAGGAGACAGTAGTCCATGCCTCATCACTATCATTTTAGGAGGCAGTAGTCCGTGCCTCATCACTATCATTTTAGGAGGCAGTAGTCCGTGCCTCATCACTATCATTTTAGGGGGCAGTAGTCCGTGCCTCATCACTATCATTTTAGGAGGGAGTAGTCCATGCCTCATCACTATCATTTTAGGGGGCAGTAGTCCATGCCTCATCACTATCATTTTAGGAGGCAGTAGTCCGTGCCTCATCACTATCATTTTAGGGGGCAGTAGTCTGCCTCATCACTATCATTTTAGGAGGCAGTAGTCCGTGCCTCATCACTGTCATTTTAGGGGGCAGTAGTCTGTGCCTCATCACTATCATTTTAGGGGGCAGTAGTCCGTGCCTCATCACTATCATTTTAGGGGGCAGTAGTCCATGCCTCATCACTATCATTTTAGGGGGCAGTAGTCCATGCCTCATCACTATCATTTTAGGAGACAGTAGTCCGTGCCTCATCAGTATCATTTTAGGGGGCAGTAGTCTGCCTCATCACTATCATTTTAGGAGGCAGTAGTCCGTGCCTCATCACTATCATTTTAGGGGGCAGTAGTCCGTGCCTCATCACTATCATTTTAGGGGGCAGTAGTCTGTGCCTCATCACTATCATTTTAGGGGGCAGTAATCCGTGCCTCATCACTATCCTTTTAAGAGGCAGTAGTCCGTGCCTCATCACTATCATTTTAGGGGGCAGTAGTCCGTGCCTCATCACTATCATTTTAGGAGGCAGTAGTCCATGCCTCATCACTATCATTTTAGGGGGCTGTTGTCCGTGCCTTGTCACTATAATTTTAGGGGCAGAATCCATTCGTCATCACTATTATTTAGGGAGGCAGAAGTCCATTCCTCATCACAATCATTTTAGGGGGCAGCAGTTTGTGCCTCAACACTATCATTTTGAGGGGCAGTATTCCAGTCATCGTTGCTATAATTTTGAGGGACAGCAATCTGGGCTCGTTGCCAGCACTTTGGGGGCAACATTTCAGGCCCCGTCGCTATCATTTCTAGGGGCAATGTTTTCTAATTTTCTTGCTTTATTTTTGGGGTATATACATATTGACTGTGTGGGAATGTATTGGGTGTCCCCTGTGTGATTTCTCAGACGTGGGTGCCCCAGTAGAGGGGTGTCATTAACCCTTTAGTAGCTGACTGCTGTGATTTATTGTGCATTGTACATGGGTTGGAGCTTGTCGGGGGCCCCGGGAGGACTCTGGTATTTCGGGGTGCCGGTCCCTCCAGAATACACACAACGTCTTTCTGGGATGGTGGCAACATGGAGCTGGAATGTGTGCTGCCCAGCAGAGGACAATGGTGGCTTTGTGCCTTCAGATGTAGAATCCAGAATCTGATTAACAGGAAATAACGAGGAATGAAGACCCCATAACGACCCTTTCAAATCTGACACAGCCCCTCCCACTGTCAGCGCACAGACATAGCCACGCCCACTGCCAATATACACAGCAGATCATCAGCAAACTTCACTGCAACACCGGGGATATATACAGAGGGGACAGAAAGTATTCAGACCCCTTTGTTTCATTGCAGCCATTCGGTAAATTCAAAAAAGTTATTTTTTTTTTCTCATTAATGTACACTCTGCACCCCCTGAAAAATGTCCAGAGGGTCCAACAAGACAATGACCCTAAGCACACGGCCACAATAACAAAGGAGCGGCTTCAGAACAACTCTGTGACCATTCCTGACCGGCCCAACCAGAGCCCTGACCTCAACCCAACTGAGCATTTCTGGAGACCTGAAAATGGCGTCCACCAACGTTCACCATCCAACCTGACGGAACTGGAGAGGATCTGCAAGGAAGAATGGCCGAGGATCCCCAAATCCAGGGGTGAAGAACGTGTTGCATCATTCCCGAGAAGACTCATGGCTGTACGAGCTCAAAAGGGGCTTCTACCCAATACTGAGCAAAGGGGCTGAAGACTTATGGCCATGGGAGATTTCAGTTTTTCTTTTTTAATAGATTTGCAAAAATTACTACATTTGTTTTTTTTTCAGTCAAGTCAAAGACCGCCCGTCACCTCCATCATCAGTATCTGGTGACAGCCCGTCATCTCCATCATCAGTATCTGGTGACAGCCCGTCATCTCCATCATCAGTATCTGGTGACCGCCCGTCACCTCCATCATCAGTATCTGGTGACCGCCCGTCATCTCCATCATCAGTATCTGGTGACCGCCCGTCTCCTCCATCATCAGTATCTGGTGACCGCCCGTCTCCTCCATCATCAGTATCTGGTGACCGCCTGTCTCCTCCATCATCAGTATCTAGTGACCGCCCGTCTCCTCCATCATCAGTATCTGGTGATCGCTCGTCACCTCCATCATCAGTATCTGGTGACCGCTCGTCACCTCCATCATCAGTTTCTGGTGACAGCCGGTCATCTCCATCATCAGTATCTGGTGACCGCCCGTCACCTCCATCATCAGTATCTGGTGATCACTCATCATCTCCATCATCAGTATCTGGTGACCGCCTGTCTCCTCCATCATCAGTATCTGGTGACCGCCCGTCTCCTCCATCATCAGTATCTAGTGACCGCCCGTCTCCTCCATCATCAGTATCTGGTGACCGCTCGTCACCTCCATCATCAGTATCTGGTGACCGCCCGTCATCTCCATCATCAGTATCTGGTGACCGCCTGTCTCCTCCATCATCAGTATCTGGTGACTGCCCGTCTCCTCCATCATCAGTATTTGGTGACCGCCCGTCTCCTCCATCATCAGTATCTGGTGACCGCCCGTCTCCTCCATCATCAGTATCTGGTGACCGCCTGTCTCCTCCATCATCAGTATCTAGTGACCGCCCGTCTCCTCCATCATCAGTATCTGGTGACCGCCCATCACCTCCATCATCAGTATCTGGTGACCGCCCGTCTCCTCCATCATCAGTATCTGGTGACCGCCCGTCTCCTCCATCATCAGTATCTGGTGATCGCTCGTCACCTCCATCATCAGTATCTGGTGACCGCTCGTCACCTCCATCATCAGTATCTGGTGACAGCCCGTCATCTCCATCATCAGTATCTGGTGATCGCCTGTCTCCTCCATCATCAGTATCTGGTGACCGCCCGTCTCCTCCATCATCAGTATCTGGTGATCGCCTGTCTCCTCCATCATCAGTATCTGGTGATCGCCTGTCTCCTCCATCATCAGTATCTGGTGACCGCCCGTCACCTCCATCATCAGTATCTGGTGATCGCCTGTCTCCTCCATCATCAGTATCTGGTGACCGCCCGTCTCCTCCATCATCAGTATCTGGTGACCGCCCGTCTCCTCCATCATCAGTATCTGGTGACCGCCTGTCTCCTCCATCATCAGTATCTAGTGACCGCCCGTCTCCTCCATCATCAGTATCTGGTGATCGCTCGTCACCTCCATCATCAGTATCTGGTGACCGCTCGTCACCTCCATCATCAGTTTCTGGTGACAGCCGGTCATCTCCATCATCAGTATCTGGTGACCGCCCGTCACCTCCATCATCAGTATCTGGTGATCACTCATCATCTCCATCATCAGTATCTGGTGACCGCCCGTCTCCTCCATCATCAGTATCTGGTGACCGCCCTTCTCCTCCATCATCAGTATCTGGTGATCGCCTGTCTCCTCCATCATCAGTATCTGGTGACCGCCCGTCTCCTCCATCATCAGTATCTAGTGACCGCCCGTCTCCTCCATCATCAGTATCTGGTGACCGCTCGTCACCTCCATCATCAGTATCTGGTGACCGCCCGTCTCCTCCATCATCAGTATCTGGTGACCGCTCGTCACCTCCATCATCAGTATCTGGTGACCGCCCGTCACCTCCATCATCAGTATCTGGTGACCGCCTGTCTCCTCCATCATCAGTATCTGGTGACTGCCCGTCTCCTCCATCATCAGTATTTGGTGACCGCCCGTCTCCTCCATCATCAGTATCTGGTGACCGCCCGTCTCCTCCATCATCAGTATCTGGTGACCGCCTGTCTCCTCCATCATCAGTATCTAGTGACCGCCCGTCTCCTCCATCATCAGTATCTGGTGACCGCCCATCACCTCCATCATCAGTATCTGGTGACCGCCCGTCTCCTCCATCATCAGTATCTGGTGACCGCCCGTCTCCTCCATCATCAGTATCTGGTGATCGCTCGTCACCTCCATCATCAGTATCTGGTGACCGCTCGTCACCTCCATCATCAGTATCTGGTGACAGCCCGTCATCTCCATCATCAGTATCTGGTGACCGCCCGTCACCTCCATCATCAGTATCTGGTGATCACTCATCATCTCCATCATCAGTATCTGGTGACCGCCTGTCTCCTCCATCATCAGTATCTGGTGACCGCTCGTCACCTCCATCATCAGTATCTGGTGACCGCCTGTCTCCTCCATCATCAGTATCTGGTGATCACTCATCATCTCCATCATCAGTATCTGGTGACCGCCTGTCTCCTCCATCATCAGTATCTAGTGACCGCCCGTCTCCTCCATCATCAGTATCTGGTGACCTCCCGTCACCTCCATCATCAGTATCTGGTGAGCGCCCGTCTCCTCCATCATCAGTATCTAGTGACCGCCTGTCTCCTCCATCATCAGTATCTGGTGACCGCCCATCACCTCCATCATCAGTATCTGGTGACCGCTCGTCACCTCCATCATCAGTATCTGGTGACCGCTCGTCACCTCCATCATCAGTATCTGGTGACCGCCCGTCACCTCCATCATCAGTATCTGGTGATCACTCATCATCTCCATCATCAGTATCTGGTGACCGCCTGTCTCCTCCATCATCAGTATCTAGTGACCGCCCGTCTCCTCCATCATCAGTATCTGGTGACCGCTCGTCACCTCCATCATCAGTATCTAGTGACCGCCTGTCTCCTCCATCATCAGTATCTGGTGACCGCCCGTCACCTCCATCATCAGTATCTGGTGACCGCTCGTCACCTCCATCATCAGTATCTGGTGACCGTCCGTCTCCTCCATCATCAGTATCTGGTGACCGCCCGTCATCTCCATCATCAGTATCTGGTGACCGCCCGTCACCTCCATCATCAGTATCTGGTGATCACTCATCATCTCCATCATCAGTATCTGGTGACCGCCTGTCTCCTCCATCATCAGTATCTGGTGACCGCCCGTCACCTCCATCATCAGTATCTAGTGACCGCCCGTCTCCTCCATCATCAGTATCTGGTGACCGCTCGTCACCTCCATCATCAGTATCTGGTGACCGCCCGTCATCTCCATCATCAGTATCTGGTGATCGCCCATCGCCTCCATCATCAGTATCTGGTGATCGCCCGTCTCCTCCATCATCAGTATCTGATGACCGCCCGTCACCTCCATCATCAGTATCTGGTGACCGCCCGTCTCCTCCATCATCAGTATCTGGTGACTGCCCATCACCTCCATCATCAGTATCTAGTGACCGCCCGTCTCCTCCATCATCAGTATCTGGTGACCGCTCGTCTCCTCCATCATCAGTATCTGGTGACCGCCCGTCTCCTCCATCATCAGTATCTGGTGACCGCCCGTCACCTCCATCATCAGTATCTGGTGACCGCCCGTCTCCTCCATCATCAGTATCTGGTGACAGCCCGTCATCTCCATCATCAGTATCTGGTGACCGCCCATCACCTCCATCATCAGTATCTGGTGACCACTCATCATCTCCATCATCAGTATCTGGTGACCGCCCGTCTCCTCCATCATCAGTATCTGGTGACCGCCTGTCTCCTCCATCATCAGTATCTGGTGACCGCCCGTCACCTCCATCATCAGTATCTGGTGACCACTCATCATCTCCATCATCAGTATCTGGTGACCGCCCGTCTCCTCCATCATCAGTATCTGGTGACCGCCTGTCTCCTCCATCATCAGTATCTAGTGACCGCCCGTCACCTCCATCATCAGTATCTGGTGACCGCCCGTCTCCTCCATCATCAGTATCTGGTGACAGCCCGTCATCTCCATCATCAGTATCTGGTGACCACTCATCATCTCCATCATCAGTATCTGGTGACCGCCCGTCACCTCCATCATCAGTATCTGGTGACAGCCCGTCATCTCCATCATCAGTATCTGGTGACCGCTCGTCACCTCCATCATCAGTATCTGGTGACCGCCCGTCATCTCCATCATCAGTATCTGGTGACCGCCCGTCACCTCCATCATCAGTATCTGGTGACCGCCCGTCTCCTCCATCATCAGTATCTGGTGACCGCTCGTCACCTCCATCATCAGTATCTGGTGACCGCCCGTCATCTCCATCATCAGTATCTGGTGACCGCCCGTCACCTCCATCATCAGTATCTGGTGACCGCCCGTCTCCTCCATCATCAGTATCTGGTGACTGCCCATCACCTCCATCATCAGTATCTAGTGACCGCCCGTCTCCTCCATCATCAGTATCTGGTGACCGCTCGTCTCCTCCATCATCAGTATCTGGTGACCGCCCGTCTCCTCCATCATCAGTATCTGGTGACCGCCCGTCTCCTCCATCATCAGTATCTGGTGATCGCCCGTCTCCTCCATCATCAGTATCTGGTGACCGCCCGTCTCCTCCATCATCAGTATCTGGTGACCGCCCGTCTCCTCCATCATCAGTATCTGGTGACCGCCCGTCACCTCCATCATCAGTATCTGGTGACCGCCTGTCTCCTCCATCATCAGTATCTGGTGACCGCCCGTCACCTCCATCATCAGTATCTGGTGACCGCCTGTCTCCTCCATCATCAGTATCTGGTGACCGCCCGTCTCCTCCATCATCAGTATCTGGTGACCGCCTGTCATCTCCATCATCAGTATCTAGTGACCGCCCATCACCTCCATCATCAGTATCTGGTGACCGCCCGTCACCTCCATCATCAGTATCTGGTGACCGCCCGTCTCCTCCATCATCAGTATCTGGTGACCGCCCGTCTCCTCCATCATCAGTATCTGGTGACCGCCCGTCATCTCCATCATCAGTATCTGGTGACCGCCCATCACCTCCATCATCAGTATCTGGTGACCGCCCGTCACCTCCATCATCAGTATCTGGTGACCGCCCATCACCTCCATCATCAGTATCTGGTGACCACTCATCATCTCCATCATCAGTATCTGGTGACCACCCGTCACCTCCATCATCAGTATCTGGTGACCGCCCGTCACCTCCATCATCAGTATCTGGTGACCGCCCGTCTCCTCCATCATCAGTATCTGGTGACAGCCCGTCATCTCCATCATCAGTATCTGGTGACCACCCGTCACCTCCATCATCAGTATCTGGTGACCGCCCGTCACCTCCATCATCAGTATCTGGTGACCGCCCGTCTCCATCATCAGTATCTTGTGACAGCCCGTCATCTCCATCATCAGTATCTGGTGACCGCCCGTCGCCTCCATCATCAGTATCTGGTGACCGCCCGTCTCCTCCATCATCAGTATCTGGTGACCGTCCGTCTCCTCCATCATCAGTATCTGGTGACCGTCCGTCTCCTCCATCATCAGTATCTGGTGACCGCCCGTCTCCTCCATCATCAGTATCTGGTGACCGCCCGTCACCTCCATCATCAGTATCTGGTGACCGCCCGTCTCCTCCATCATCAGTATCTGGTGACCGCCCGTCACCTCCATCATCAGTATCTGGTGACCGCTCGTCTCCTCCATCATCAGTATCTGGTGACCGCTCGTCCCCTCCATCATCAGTATCTGGTGACCGCCCGTCTCCATCATCAGTATCTGGTGACAGCCCGTCATCTCCATCATCAGTATCTGGTGACCGCCCGTCACCTCCATCATCAGTATCTGGTGACCACTCATCATCTCCATCATCAGTATCTGGTGACCGCCCGTCTCCTCCATCATCAGTATCTGGTGACCGCCCGTCTCCTCCATCATCAGTATCTGGTGATCGCCCGTCTCCTCCATCATCAGTATCTGGTGACCGCCCGTCACCTCCATCATCAGTATCTGGTGACCGCCTGTCTCCTCCATCATCAGTATCTAGTGACCGCCCGTCTCCTCCATCATCAGTATCTGGTGACCGCCCGTCTCCTCCATCATCAGTATCTGGTGACCGCCCGTCACCTCCATCATCAGTATCTGGTGACCACTCATCATCTCCATCATCAGTATCTGGTGACCGCCCGTCTCCTCCATCATCAGTATCTGGTGACTGCCCGTCTCCTCCATCATCAGTATCTGGTGATCGCCCGTCTCCTCCATCATCAGTATCTGGTGACCGCCCGTCACCTCCATCATCAGTATCTGGTGACCGCCTGTCTCCTCCATCATCAGTATCTAGTGACCGCCCGTCTCCTCCATCATCAGTATCTGGTGACCGCCCATCACCTCCATCATCAGTATCTGGTGACCACTCATCATCTCCATCATCAGTATCTGGTGACCGCCCGTCTCCTCCATCATCAGTATCTGGTGACCGCCCGTCACCTCCATCATCAGTATCTGGTGACCGCCTGTCTCCTCCATCATCAGTATCTAGTGACCGCCCGTCTCCTCCATCATCAGTATCTGGTGACCGCCCATCACCTCCATCATCAGTATCTGGTGACCGCCCATCACCTCCATCATCAGTATCTGGTGACCACTCATCATCTCCATCATCAGTATCTGGTGACCGCCCGTCACCTCCATCATCAGTATCTGGTGACCGCCTGTCTCCTCCATCATCAGTATCTAGTGATTGCCCGTCACCTCCATCATCAGTATCTGGTGACAGCCCGTCTCCTCTATCATCAGTATCTGGTGACCGCCTGTCTCCTCCATCATCAGTATCTGGTGACCGCCCGTCTCCTCCATCATCAGTATCTGGTGATCGCCCGTCTCCTCCATCATCAGTATCTGGTGACCGCCCGTCACCTCCATCATCAGTATCTGGTGACCGCCTGTCTCCTCCATCATCAGTATCTAGTGACCGCCCGTCTCCTCCATCATCAGTATCTGGTGACCGCCCGTCTCCTCCATCATCAGTATCTGGTGACCGCCCGTCACCTCCATCATCAGTATCTGGTGACCACTCATCATCTCCATCATCAGTATCTGGTGACCGCCCGTCACCTCCATCATCAGTATCTGGTGACCGCCTGTCTCCTCCATCATCAGTATCTAGTGACCGCCCGTCTCCTCCATCATCAGTATCTGGTGACCGCCCGTCTCCTCCATCATCAGTATCTGGTGATCGCCCGTCTCCTCCATCATCAGTATCTGGTGACCGCCCGTCTCCTCCATCATCAGTATCTGGTGATCACCCGTCTCCTCCATCATCAGTATCTGGTGACCGCCCGTCACCTCCATCATCAGTATCTGGTGACCGCCTGTCTCCTCCATCATCAGTATCTAGTGACCGCCCGTCTCCTCCATCATCAGTATCTGGTGACCGCCCATCACCTCCATCATCAGTATCTGGTGACCACTCATCATCTCCATCATCAGTATCTGGTGACCGCCCGTCTCCTCCATCATCAGTATCTGGTGACCGCCCGTCTCCTCCATCATCAGTATCTGGTGATCGCCCGTCTCCTCCATCATCAGTATCTGGTGACCGCCCGTCACCTCCATCATCAGTATCTGGTGACCACTCATCATCTCCATCATCAGTATCTGGTGACCGCCCGTCTCCTCCATCATCAGTATCTGGTGACCGCCCGTCTCCTCCATCATCAGTATCTGGTGATCGCCCGTCTCCTCCATCATCAGTATCTGGTGACCGCCCGTCACCTCCATCATCAGTATCTGGTGACCGCCCGTCTCCTCCATCATCAGTATCTGGTGATTGCCCGTCTCCTCCATCATCAGTATCTGGTGACCGCCCGTCACCTCCATCATCAGTATCTGGTGACCGCCCGTCTCCTCCATCATCAGTATCTGGTGACCGCCCATCACCTCCATCATCAGTATCTGGTGACCACTCATCATCTCCATCATCAGTATCTGGTGACCGCCCGTCTCCTCCATCATCAGTATCTGGTGACCGCCCATCACCTCCATCATTAGTATCTGGTGACCGCCTGTCTCCTCCATCATCAGTATCTGGTGATCGCCCGTCTCCTCCATCATCAGTATCTGGTGACCGCCCGTCTCCTCCATCATCAGTATCTGGTGACCGCCTGTCTCCTCCATCATCAGTATCTAGTGACCGCCCGTCTCCTCCATCATCAGTATCTGGTGACCGCCCATCACCTCCATCATCAGTATCTGGTGACCGCCCATCACCTCCATCATCAGTATCTGGTGACCACTCATCATCTCCATCATCAGTATCTGGTGACCGCCCGTCACCTCCATCATCAGTATCTGGTGACCGCCTGTCTCCTCCATCATCAGTATCTAGTGATTGCCCGTCACCTCCATCATCAGTATCTGGTGACAGCCCGTCTCCTCTATCATCAGTATCTGGTGACCGCCCGTCACCTCCATCATCAGTATCTGGTGACCGCCTGTCTCCTCCATCATCAGTATCTGGTGACCGCCTGTCTCCTCCATCATCAGTATCTAGTGATTGCCCGTCACCTCCATCATCAGTATCTGGTGACTGCCCGTCACCTCCATCATCAGTATCTAGTGACCGCCCGTCTCCTCCATCATCAGTATCTGGTGACCGCCCGTCACCTCCATCATCAGTATCTAGTGACCGCCCGTCTCCTCTATCATCAGTATCTGGTGACCGCCCATCACCTCCATCATCAGTATCTGGTGACCGCCCGTCTCCTCCATCATCAGTATCTGGTGACCGCCCATCACCTCCATCATCAGTATCTGGTGACCACTCATCATCTCCATCATCAGTATCTGGTGACCGCCCGTCTCCTCCATCATCAGTATCTGGTGACCGCCCGTCTCCTCTATCATCAGTATCTGGTGACCGCCCATCACCTCCATCATCAGTATCTGGTGACCGCCCATCACCTCCATCATCAGTATCTGGTGACCGCCCGTCTCCTCCATCATCAGTATCTGGTGATCGCCTGTCTCCTCCATCATCAGTATCTGGTGACCGCCCATCACCTCCATCATCAGTATCTGGTGACCGCCCATCACCTCCATCATCAGTATCTGGTGACCACTCATCATCTCCATCATCAGTATCTGGTGACCGCCCGTCACCTCCATCATCAGTATCTGGTGACCGCCTGTCTCCTCCATCATCAGTATCTAGTGACCGCCCGTCACCTCCATCATCAGTATCTGGTGACCGCCCATCACCTCCATCATCAGTATCTGGTGACCGCCCGTCATCTCCATCATCAGTATCTGGTGACCGCCCGTCACCTCCATCATCAGTATCTGGTGACCACTCATCATCTCCATCATCAGTATCTGGTGACCGCCCGTCTCCTCCATCATCAGTATCTGGTGACCGCCCGTCACCTCCATCATCAGTATCTGGTGACCGCCCGTCTCCTCCATCATCAGTATCTGGTGACCGCCCGTCTCCTCCATCATCAGTATCTGGTGACCGCCCGTCTCCTCCATCATCAGTATCTGGTGACCGCCCGTCTCCTCCATCATCAGTATCTGGTGACCGCCCGTCACCTCCATCATCAGTATCTGGTGACCGCCCGTCTCCTCCATCATCAGTATCTGGTGACCGCCCGTCTCCTCCATCATCAGTATCTGGTGACCGCCCGTCTCCTCCATCATCAGTATCTGGTGACCGCCCGTCTCCTCCATCATCAGTATCTGGTGATCGCCCGTCACCTCCATCATCAGTATCTGGTGACCACTCATCATCTCCATCATCAGTATCTGGTGACCGCCCGTCTCCTCCATCATCAGTATCTGGTGACCGCCCGTCTCCTCCATCATCAGTATCTGGTGACCGCCCGTCTCCTCCATCATCAGTATCTGGTGACCGCCCGTCTCCTCCATCATCAGTATCTGGTGACCGCCCGTCTCCATCATCAGTATCTGGTGACCACTCATCTCCATCATCAGTATCTGGTGACCGCCCGTCACCTCCATCATCAGTATCTGGTGACCACTCATCTCCATCATCAGTATCTGGTGACCACTCATCATCTCCATCATCAGTATCTGGTGACCGCCCGTCTCCTCCATCATCAGTATCTGGTGACCACTCATCATCTCCATCATCAGTATCTGGTGACCGCCCGTCACCTCCATCATCAGTATCTGGTGACCGCCCGTCCCCTCCATCATCAGTATCTGGTGACCGCCCGTCACCTCCATCATCAGTATCTGGTGACCACTCATCATCTCCATCATCAGTATCTGGTGACCGCCTGTCACCTCCATCATCAGTATCTGGTGACCGCACGTCTCCTCCATCATCAGTATCTGGTGACTGCCCGTCACCTCCATCATCAGTATCTGGTGACCGCACGTCTCCTCCATCATCAGTATCTGGTGACCGCCCGTCTCCTCCATCATCAGTATCTGGTGACCGCCCGTCACCTCCATCATCAGTATCTGGTGACTGCCTGTCACCTCCATCATCAGTATCTGGTGACCGCACGTCTCCTCCATCATCAGTATCTGGTGACTGCCCGTCACCTCCATCATCAGTATCTGGTGACCGCCCGTCTCCTCCATCATCAGTATCTGGTGACCGCCCGTCTCCTCCATCATCAGTATCTGGTGACCGCCCGTCACCTCCATCATCAGTATCTGGTGACCGCCCGTCACCTCCATCATCAGTATCTGGTGACCACCAATAATAACAAGTTGGCCCGTGTGAAATTTTTGCACATTGGTTGTCGGGGGCAATTTCAGGAAAATCAGCCTGGTGAAATGTAAATGTATCTAATGAGATGATGAACACAGAGAGGTATGTGTGTCAATTACATTATATATACACACACTGTATGTTTTTACGAATATTTGAGCCCATAGATCCGTTATGTGTCCATTTTGCAAGCCAGGAGAGAAAATCTCGCCATACGGATGTCATACGGATGCTTACATGCGAGCGAATCTCCTCATCGCACTGCACACGGATGACATACGGAACACTGTTTTGGGAACATTTCTGCGATTCTCGACCGATTTTGTATATGTTGTGTGTGACACCAGCCTAAAGGAGATCCCTCAACATTAAACATAATGGTATTTTACTTACTGATCAGAAGGGGTCCGTTGATAATTATTGTTCCCGCCTGAATGGGAGTAGTTATATCTCCCTCGCTGCAGTGTGCCCAATCGCCAGTACACAGCGGGCAGCCTTTCCGGCAACTAATTATCCTTGGTGCAGTACCCTGACTGACCTGAGGTTAAGGGGTGCGCCAGTGAGCTGCAAGTTCCAAACCGGAACTGGGAAGTGGTATATAGATAAATCCCCTTCAGAAAGAACCAGGGGCAACCAAACAATCCTGGTTTATGACAAATTGGTGTGAATGGTGGGGATGATAAAGGTATCTTCCCCGTGAAACGTGACATATTGGTGACAACGTTGGGATCCCTGACACACAAGACAAATTCTGCTGCCACCAGCTCTGATTTCCTAATTATTAACAGGTCCGGAGCCAACCCAGATTAGTAGCGTAATTCACTTCAGAGGACGCGACCGTCCGTTATAGAGCAAGGAGAGACAAGCTAGTAATTTTATATTTTACTCCAAAAATGTAGGCAGTGTTTATAGAGTTATAAAAATATATTATAAAGAAGACAAATATCAAAAAGGAAAGGCCCACAGTGTGCATCTGGAAAGCCATGGAACTTCTAGGTAGATACTCAAACATGGCATATTCACATTATCGTGACAGTCAACACAGAGGGAGTGCCTTGGTTTTAGGCTGGGAAATAAGTGAGTGAAGCAGCAGTCTTCACGTGTCTTTTGTTCGGGGTCTAGCTGCGAGACTGAGCTGTAATGCATCCGGTTATATTTTCTCCCATCCCCCACAGCACATGGTCCACCATAAGATGAAATGATTAGAACGCTATGTGTTTTTTCATCTTTAATCCCATTTTATTTGTAATTGTGCTGTACATATGATCCTTGTCTTTATAATATCTTTTTATACTTCTGTAAACACTGCCTACCTTTTTTGGAGTAAAATATAAAATTACTAGCTTTGTCTCTCCTTGCTCTATAACGTACGGTCACGTCCTCTGAGGGGAATTACGCTACTAATCTGGGTTGGCTCCAAACGCATTAATAATTAAGAAATCAGAGCTGGTGGCAGCGGAATTTGTCCTGTGCGTTTGGGAGGCTTTGTAGCGACGGACGGCATTGATAACTATTGTTCCCACCTGATTGGGAGTAGTTATATCGCCCTCGCAGCAGTGTGCCCATTAGCCAGTACAAAGTAAGGCAGCCTTTCTGGCAACTAATTATCCTAGGTGCAGTACCCTGTCTGACCTGAGGGTAAGGGGGCACCAGAGAGCTGCAAGTTCCAAACTGGAACTGGAAAGGGGGATGTAGATAAATCCCCTTCAGAAAGAAGCAGGGGCAACCAAACAACCCTGGTTCATGACAAATTGGTGTGAGTGGTGGGGATGGTAGCGGTATCCTCCCCGTGAACCGTGACAGAACTGTAAGTGTTTCTCAACTTTAATCTCATTTTATTTTTAATTGTACTGTACATTCGATACTTGTCTACTTTTATAATATCTTTTTTATACTTCTGTAAACACTGCCTACCTTTTTGGAGTGAAGTATAAAATTACTAGCTTTGTCTCTCCTTGCTCTATAACGTATGGTCACGTCCTCAGAAGTCAATTACGCTACTAATTTGGGTTGCTCCAGACCCGTATTAATTAAGAAATTGCAGCTGGTGGCAGCGGATTTGTCCTGTGCGTTTAGGAGACTTTGTAGCGACGGACGGCGTTGATAATTATTGTTCCCGCCTGAGTGGGAGTAGTTATATTGCCCTCGCTGCAGCGTGCCCATTAGCCAGTTGTCACGCTCACGCCCTAACTGGTGGGCGTGAGCTCGGGGGGTTTGTGGCCCCACTGTGCCACAAACCAGACTACCCTGGAAGGGGCGTGACTATGACAGCTGCCAGGGTTTTCACTGGAGCCTCTGATGGGGAGGTCAGGCTTGTGCAGCAGGCAGCTGCCAGGTGCTACTCCAGGGTGGTGTCTGGCTGTGGCTGCTGATCCCACTTGGAGAACAGGAACACTAGGACAGGTGCGGGCATCAGGCAGGACTGTATATAATATATATATAAATCATCCCAAGAATAAAGTGCAAAAAAAGACAGTATTTAAAATTATTTTATTAGAATTATTAATTAATTATACAACTAAATATATACGAGTAAAGCTGATAAATATGGGCACAATGTAATATTATAAAAAAAGAAGACGTCAACCAATATTAGCAAAATTTATAGTCATCAGATTTTAAAACCTCCAAAGTATAATATATTGCAAAATTGTTCCTTAGAATTAGTTATATGGCGATCATAAAAAAGTGCATAGTGCATCAATATGTGCAAAAAAATGCATAAAATATGTGCAAAAAAAATTTATATATATAGAAAAACGATGTGCAAAAAGGCAAAAAATTCATATGATATTTTATAACAACGTGCTAAACTGTAAAGTGCTAAATAAGGTGCCACAGATTATTGCAAAACCAGGACAATATTGCACAAAACCTAGATTGTACATAAGCCTATGTAAGCATAATATTACAAAAAAATATAATGAAAGTGCTAAGTGCCTTCCCTGTCATGTGATTCACATGGGCGGGGTTTGTGGGGCTCGCGTTGCCGGGGTGACGCTGGATGGATGCGGCCATTGGCTGGGCGGCCGCGCATGCGCCGTTTGAACCATCTAGTGCCGGACATACTAATTAAGCCCTCTATATATACCCGCTATATTGCGGCCAATGCATACACCCCCCGGAAGAAGGCTAGCGCCGAAACGCGCGTAGGGTCCTGGGCACATGTAGGTATTGTGAGCCTCCACTATTATTGTACATTTTATTGATTTTATCCTCCATAGGTTTATGTAGTAAGAGTCTGTTTAGTCAGTGTGCAATTTATGCACCTTAATGTTCCCAATAGCACTTTCTATTATAGTTATAGTGGCATTCCATCTATATGGGCTTATGTGCAATTGTTTTTTTAGCTGTGCAATATGAGCCTTGATGGTAGGTTTTGTTTCACTTAGCACTTTCATTATATTTTTTTGTAATATTATGCTTACATAGGCTTATGTGCAATCTAGGTTTTGTGCAATATTGTCCTGGTTTTGCAATAATCTGTGGCACCTTATTTAGCACTTTACAGTTTAGCACTTTGTTATAAAATATCATATGAATTTTTTGCCTTTTTGCACATCGTTTTTCTATATATATAAATTTTTTTTGCAAATATTTTATGCATTTTTTTGCACTATGCACTTTTTTATGATCGCCATATAACTAACTAATTCTAAGGAACAATTTTGCAATATATTATACTTTGGAGGTTTTAAAATCTGATGACTATAAATTTTGCTAATATTGGTTGACGTCTTCTTTTTTTATACTATTACATTGTGCCCATATTTATCAGCTTTACTCGTATATATTTAGTTGTATAATTAATTAATAATTCTAATAAAATAATTTTAAATACTGTCTTTTTTTGCACTTTATTCTTGGGATGATTTATGTTTCATTTGGTGCATGACATTTTTTGTTGTACATATAAATGGTTACATGTTTGATTAATCAGGCAGGACTGGCAGAAGAGCACGGCTGAAACTCAGACGAGTAGGCTGGCACGGCTGAGACACAGGGCTGGCAGAGACACAGCAGAGAACACAGGGCTGGTTGGGGTGGTGTATGAAGGAACAGGTTGGGACCTGTTCACACAGGAGGTGCAGGTAAGAAAAGAAGCAGAAAGGAATGAAGTATGAAGGAACAGGTTGGGACCTGTTCACGCAGGAAGAGAAGTGCAAGGCTGCAGATAGGCGCAGAAGAGCAGCAAGAGATAGTGTAGCAACAAAAGCTAAGCAGAGAAGAACCGCAAGGAATGCAGAGAGGAGCTGCAGCAAGATATTACTGCAGCAGCAAATGCTAAGCAGAGCAGAGCCACAAGGAATGCGGAGAGGAGCTGCAGCAAGAGATTTCTGCAGAAGCTAAGCAGAGCGGAGCCACAAGGAATGTGGAGAGGAGCTGCAGCAAGAGATTTCTGCAGAAGCTTAACAGAACAGATCCACAAGGAATGTTAAGAGGAGCTTCAGCAAGAGATTACTGCAGCAACGGGAGCGGAGCAGAGTAGAACGGAACAGAACCGCAGGAGTGCGGAACAGAGGTAAAGCCACAAAGCTACAGAGCAGGCAGAGCCGCAAGAGTGCGGAGTGTAAGCAGACTGAGAACACAAGGAAAGACACAGCAGGGAAGAAAGTCACAGACAAGGAGACCGAGATAAGACTAAGTACAGACAAGGCAATGGAACAAGACACAAGGACAAAGACACAGGGACAAAGACACAGGGACCAGGATATTCTGCCTCCTGGAGGGCGGACAACAAGATCAAGGCAAGAACACAGCAAAAGACCACTAGAGAGGGAGTAACACAGAGCAAGGCCTGGCAAACTCAGAAGCAAGACACAAACTGAGCTAACACATTGCACAGGCCCAGTCCACTGGGTGGAGCTGCACAAAATACTGGAGGCCTCTTGGTAATTGTTCAGGAACAGATTAGACAGATGCACCTGATATCTAAGAACCAGAGAGTTCAGGCGCCGCCCCCTATGCACACAGCCAGGAAGCATGCAGAGAGCAGAGGCACAGAACATGGAGCTGGCAGCCATTCTGGTGACTAATTATCCTAGGTGCAGTACCCTGTCTGACCTGAGGGTAAGGGGGGCACAAGAGAGCTGCAAGTTCCAAACCGGAACTGGGATATAGATAAATCCCCTTCAGAACGGATCCAGGGGAAACCAAACAACCCCGGTTCATGACAAATTGGTGTGAACGGTGGAGATGATAAAGTTATCCTCCCTGGGATCCGTGACAGTGCATCACAGTCCACCATGTTGTAAAATGCACACCGCATAGTCCTCCATATAGTATTATACACTTCCCATAGTCCTCCATATATTAAAATACACTGCTCAGTCCTCCACGTAGTATAATACACTCCTCACAGTCCTCCATATATTAAAATATACTGCTCAGTCCTCCACATAGTATAATACACTCCTCATAGTGCTTCATATAGTATAATGCCCCGCCATTGTCATCCATGTAGTACAATTCCCTTCCCATAGTATAATGCACCCCATAGTTCTTCATATAGTATAATGTATTCCCATAGTCCTCGATACAGTATAATGTAGCCCACATATAGTATAATGCAGCCACCCCATAGAGCATAATGCAGCCACCCCATAGAATATAATGCAACCCCCCATAGAATATAATGCAGCCCCCTCATAGAATATGATGCAATCACCCCTCATAGAGTATAAATATACTACAGCCCCCCATAGAATATAATATATCCCCATCAAAGAGTATGATGCAATCCTTCCTCATAAAATCTAATACAGCCCCCCATAGAATATAATGTAGCCCCCCATAGCATATAATACAGACCACCTCCCCATAGTATATAATGTAGCCCCCCATAGTATATAACACAGCCTCCCCCATAGACTATAATGTATAATGTACCCCCCATAGTATATAACACAGCCACACAGTATACAACACAGCCTCCCCATAGAATATAATGTACCCCCATAGTATATAACACAGCCTCCCCCATAGAATATAATGTATAATGTACCCCCCATAGTATATAACACAGCCACACAGTATACAACACAGCCTCCCCCATAGAATATAATGTACCCCCCATAGTATATAACACAGCCTCCCCCAAAGAATATAATGTGCCCCCCATAGTATATAACACAGCCTCCCCCATAGAAAATAATGTATAATGTACCCCCAATAGTATATAACACAGCCGCATAGTATACAACACACCCTCCCCATAGAATATAATATACCTCCCAATAGTATATAACACAGTATAGTTCACGGTATAGTTCCATGCGGCAGGGGAGTTGGCACTGGCGGCAGGTGGTCTCCCGGCCTCACATGGGCCCCATAGCGGCTGCGTGATGTGCCACTAGCTGGGGGCCTCTGGGGGAGCGGAGGCCCTAGGCAGCTGCCTGGTCTGCCTGCCCCTAACGCCGGCCCTGGTGCTTCCAGGAATCCAGTACACTCCAGGACAATCTAACACACAGGCCATCAGTTCATGGCCTCACCATGTGCTTCCAGGAATCCAGTCCACTCCAGGACAATCCAACACACAGGCCATCAGTTCATGGCCTCACCATGTGCTTCCAGGAATCCAGTCCACTCCAGGACAATCCAACACACAGGCCATCAGTTCATGGCCTCACCATGTGCTTCCAGGAATCCAGTCCACTCCAGGACAATCCAACACACAGGCCATTTACAGGACCTCATACTCTGACCATTCAGGTCCATACACTCTGAACATGTGACTCAAACCCTGGCCACATTATGGAGCTGTAACCACCCACATAGGTGGGTGGTGTGTATGTGTGGCTGGCCAGTCCCACCCAGCTCTCCGACTAACCCTGCAAGCCTCCCTTTTAACTATATAAATACTTGTAGGACTACAGGCAGGGGTGGATTAAGGGTAGCCAGGGCCCCGTGCTGTTCAGACACTGTGGGCCCCCCAGTCATGTGACGGGGTCATGCGACGGTGTCATCATATACCTGAACTAGATTATTCCAGAAAAATAGTTGCTATGTGAAACTATAACCTGTCAAACATCCATTGATCTAGTCAATTTACCCTTCAGTTCAGTATATAGTATACAGTGTATAGTGTCAGTGTATAGGTTACACTGACTCACCAGTGACGTCTCTAGGTGAAGTCCTTCATCTTTCATCCAGCACAGACCGCCATCACTTCATCCAGCCAGGGCTCGTCTCTGCAGGAAATAACACAGTTATCTCGAGCTCCGCTTGCAGAACACATTACTTAATTTTTCCAAAATTCTACATTACACCACATGAAGAAAAAGAGGCAACATACTGTCACTCTACACAGTACAGGACCGCCCCCCCCCCATTTAAAACAGTGTCCTCAAAAAATAAAATAAATACATCACTGCAGTAATAATTTCCCTTAATTAGCCCCTATGGTAATAATAATATCCCCCATCCTGGCCCCGTGTATCTCATTCCTGGCTCCAGCCATATGTTCTCCCATCCTGCCCTCATGAGTATCCATTGTGCCCCATATCATCTCCCCATCCTGCCCCATCTGTCTCCATCCTGCCCCATGATCCTGCACGATCTGTCTCCAATCCTGCCCCGTGTCTCCAATCATGCCCCGTATCTACATTCTGCCCATGTCTCCTGTCCTGCCCCCAGTGTGTCCAGCATCTCTGCCCCAATGTGTCTAGCATTCTGCCCCCAACGTCCAGCATCTCTGCCCCCAATGTGTCCAGCATCCTGCTCCCAATGTGTCCAGAAATCTGCCCCAGTATGTCCAGCATATTGCCCCAGTATGTCCAGCAATCTGCCCCAGTGTCTGACTCCAGCATTGCCCCCAGTGTGTCCAGCAATTTGCCCCAGTGTCTCCAGCATTGCCCCCAGTGTGTCCAGCATTACCCCCAGTGTGTCCAGCAATCTGCCCCAGTGTCTCCAGCATTACCCCCAGTGTGTCCAGCAATCTGCTCCAGTGTCTCCAGCATTACCCCAGTATGTCCAGCATATTGCCCCAGTGTGTCCAGCAATCTGCCCTAGTGTCTGACTCCAGCATATTGCCCCCAGTGTGTCCAGCAATCTGCCCCAGTGTGTCCAGCATATTGCCCCCAGACAGTGTCCAGCATTCTGGCCTGCCCGGATTGCCGTTCCCAAAAAAACAACAACAAAAAACGAGTTCTCCTCACCCGACCTGCGCTCCAGCGGCGAAGCTCCCTCCAGCAGCGGGCACTCGCCAGCGACTGACAATGACGTCAGACGCTGGCGACGTGTGCGCTGCGCCAGATTTCAGCTGCCAGCCTCCAAATGGCTGGCGGCTGATGTTAACTATTGACGTGCGGGTGCGCGCCCGCACATCAATAGGTGAACCTGCCGCAGCACCGGTAGGGGCCCGGTGAGCAGACGAGACGGGGCCCGATGCGGGCCCCCTCTCTGCCCACCGGGCCCAAATGATACGCCAGTCAGGGCACGGGCAGTAATACCCTGATAGTGGCGGGCAATCTGAGCGGTAGCCCAGGGCCCCCCCACACCACTGGGCCCTGGGCTACCGCCCAGATTGACCCTATTATAATCCGCCTCTGACTACAGGTCCCAGAACAATACTACAGGCTTACAGCACAGACTCCCTCTGCGACACGTATTGGCCATTTACAATCATGCCGAACACTGTTTCATTATCACCATTACAGATATGCTTCCATGGGTATCCTGAGGAGCACATACAGTGCCCCCTGGCTGTAACATGGGTCACTACATCACATATTCCAGACCTAAAACAATAAACCATTGTCTGAACCCCTAATAATATATCCTACAGTTTAGCTTCTGTCATCTTTGTAAAACAGTAATGCATGGCCACTGAACAATGATGTTTTGCTGATATGCTAATTGTGCATTGTGTTATGGAGCCAGTTTGTTGACTTCAAAAGCCGAGAGGGAAAAACTATGCAAATAGATTAAAGGGAACCTGTCAGCAGTTTTGGCTGATGTAAGATGGGGCCACTGCCTTTCAGGACTTATATACAGCATTCTATTATTGCAGAGCAAAGTGCTGCAGGGCGCAGGTGTGGGGCCTCTATTACCTTTCCCGATGCCTGCGCTCTGCAGTACTTACAGGGCTGATAAGTTCACCTGCGCAGGAGCGCGATGCCGGGGAGCGATGAAGCAACAGGACAGCGGCATCGCAAGAAGATGTGAGGTGCCGGACATACGACACCCATGGTACCGGACCGCCTTCCCCCCGGGACTGGACCGCCTTCCCCCCCAGGATCGGACCGCCTTCACCCCCAGGACCGGACCGCCTTCACCCCCCGGGACCGGACCGCCTTCACCCCCCGGGACCGGACCGCCTTCACCCCCCGGGACCGGACCGCCTTCACCCCCCGGGACCGGACCGCCTTCACCCCCCGGGACCGGACCGCCTTCACCCCCCGGGACCGGACCGCCTTCACCCCCCGGACCGGATCGCCTTCACCCCCCGGGACCGGATCGCCTTCACCCCGGGACCGGATCGCCTTCCCCCGGGACCGGACCGCCTTTCCCCCCAGGACCGCCTTCACCCCCGGGACCGGACCGCCTTCACCCCCGGTACCGGACCGCCTTCACCCCTGGGACCGGACCGCCTTCCCCCCGGGACCGGACCGCCTTTCCCCCGGGACAGGACCGCCTTTCCCCCCGGGACCGGACCGCCTTCGCCCCCGGGACTGGACCGCCTTCACCCCGGGACCGGACCGCCTTTCCCCCCGGGACCGGACCGCCTTCACCCACGTGAGCATAACATAACTTATTTTCTAATCTTTCAGGTCGAACCGGGGGCTTAGATACAACATTATAGAATGCCGTATATCAGCCCTAAATGGTGATCATGGCCGTATCTTAGAGCAGCAAAATCTGCCGACAGGATCCCTTTAAATAATGAAGTAAAGCTACTTGATCTCATCACCGTTCTTCCCCTTATCTGTGATGCTGGACTGAAGGTTACACTCCGCTCTATAGAGCTTCTTCAGAGCCGTATTCCTGCTTTTCCTGTGCGGCGTGCCCTTCTCGGGGCGAGTATCCTGCTGCGGGCAGAGCTGTGTCGCTGGTGAGGAGTCCCGAGGAGCCGGGCCTTCCCTCCTCACGCACCCCCATATGTACAACGCTCAGCCAATCACTAGACCGTATGATAGTGTGGGAGGGGCTTTTATCCCCGATGCCCCTCCCCCGCGGACTGAAGGGCAGTGATCGCATTACGCTCATAATCATTATGGCTTCCTTCATACTAGCGTCGGAATCTCCCCGTCGCAATGCGTCGGGCCGAGATTCCGACGCGTTTGATGCGCCGCACAAAGGGTGCAGCAGATGCATTTTTCTTGCGCATCCGCTGCCCCATTGTGAGGTGCGGGGAGGTGGGGGCGGAGTTCCGGCAGCGCATGCGCGGTCGGAAAAAGCGGTCCGTCGGCAGCAAAAAATGTTACATGTAACGTTTTTTGGTCCCGGCGGTCCGCCACAACACGGCGCAACCGTCGCACGACGGTTGCGACGTGTGTCAATATGTCGCAATGCGTCGGTAGTTAATCCAAGGGGGCAAAAACGCATCCTGCAAACAACTTTGCAGGATGCGTTTTTCCCCCTAAACGAGGCATTGCGACGTATTAAAAAAAACCCAGTGTGAAAGTAGCCTAAGCGTGATCCCCTCACTGTACGACAACCTGAGAGGACGCCCCCCAGCCTCACACTGCCAGCCCCTACACACGTGACCAGGTGTCGGAGAGGGCGAAGTGCTAAGGCCTTCATGTCTGCAAACCCACAACAAAGATGGCGGAGCGCTCTGAGCACAATAAAAAAACACTGACCACAACAAAGATGGCGGAGCGCTCTGAGCACACTGAAAAAACACTGACCACAACAAAGATGGCGGAGCGCTCTGAGCACAATAAAAAAACACTGACCACAACAAAGATGGCGGAGCGCTCTGAGCACAATAAAAAAACACTGACCACAACAAAGATGGCGGAGCGCTCTGAGCACACTGAAAAAACACTGACCACAACAAAGATGGCGGAGCGCTCTGAGCACACTGAAAAAACACTGACCACAACAAAGATGGCGGAGCGCTCTGAGCACACTGAAAAAACACTGACCACAACAAAGATGGCGGAGCGCTCTGAGCACACTGAAAAAACACTGACCACAACAAAGATGGCGGAGCGCTCTGAGCACAATAAAAAAACACTGACCACAACAAAGATGGCGGAGCGCTCTGAGCACAATAAAAAAACACTGACCACAACAAAGATGGCGGAGCGCTCTGAGCACAATAAAAAAACACTGACCACAACAAAGATGGCGGAGCGCTCTGAGCACACTGAAAAAACACTGACCACAACAAAGATGGCGGAGCGCTCTGAGCACACTGAAAAAACACTGACCACAACAAAGATGGCGGAGCGCTCTGAGCACACTGAAAAAACACTGACCACAACAAAGATGGCGGAGCGCTCTGAGCACACTGAAAAAACACTGACCACAACAAAGATGGCGGAGCGCTCTGCGCACACTGAAAAAACACTGACCACAACAAAGATGGCGGAGCGCTCTGAGCACACTGAAAAAACACTGACCACAACAAAGATGGCGGCGCGCTGCTTGTCCACGCTCTAAAACCAAAATCAGGGCGCCAGGAGAGCTGCCATTGGACGCTGCATAATGACGTACGTGATTGACAAAAATCTCAACCAATCAAACGCAAAGGCTGTGGGGGGGGCGGGGGGGCAATAGCAGAGATAGGGAGAGGGGCGTGGTATCAACTAGTAAATGAGGGGATGGGCGGGGCTTGTCATCGTGCTCTAAGCTCTTGGCTGAGAAGGAATATGTCGGCAGTCGCGATGCGGAGCGTGTGGGGGAGGGTCGGGGCAGTGTCGGGGGCTCTGGCGGTGACGGCGGGAGCCTACGGGGCGCACGGTAAGAGGGGCCGCCAAATACGAACTGCGGAGACCACGACCCCCGAGCTGTACTATAAACGGGATTCAAGGGGCGCAACCGCACTACCGGCTGCAGCTTCCGGTCACGTGAGAGCAGTGTAGCGTTAATGCTATAAAGTGTGTGCACTGCGCCCCCTAGTGCCGGAGAGAGGAAATCGTCACCAGCGACATCACCGAGGCCGACCGCCAGAGGGAGACAGAGAGACACCAGCACAGAGAGACCGACCACCAGAGGGAGACAGAGAGACACCGGCACAGAGAGAGACCGACCACCAGAGGGAGACAGAGAGACACCGGCACAGAGAGAGACCGACCACCAGAGGGAGACAGAGAGACACCAGCACAGAGAGAGACACCGGCACAGAGAGAGACACCAGGACAGAGAGAGACCGACCACCAGAGGGAGACAGAGAGACACCGGCACAGAGAGAGACCGACCACCAGAGGGAGACAGAGAGACACCAGCACAGAGAGAGACACCGGCACAGAGAGAGACACCAGGACAGAGAGAGACCGACCACCAGAGGGAGACAGAGAGACACCGGCACAGAGAGAGACACCGGCACAGAGAGAGACACCAGGACAGAGAGAGACCGACCACCAGAGGGAGACAGAGAGACACCGGCACAGAGAGAGACAGACCACCAGAGGGAGACAGAGAGACACCAGCACAGAGAGAGACCGACCACCAGAGGGAGACAGAGAGACACCAGCAAAGAGAGAGACCGACCACCAGAGGGAGACAGAGAGACACCAGCACAGAGAGAGACCGACCACCAGAGGGAGACAGAGAGAGACCGACCACCAGAGGGAGACAGAGAGACACCGGCACTGAGAGAGACCGACCGCCAGAGGGAGACAGAGAGACACCGGCACTGAGAGAGACCAACCACCAGAGGGAGACAGAGACACCAGCACAGAGAGAGACACCAGCACAGAGAGAGACCGACCACCAGAGGGAGACAGAGAGACACCAGCACAGAGAGAGACACCGGCACAGAGAGAGACAGAGAGACACCAGGACAGAGAGAGACCAGCACAGAGAGAGACCGACCACCAGAGGGAGACAGAGAGACACCAGCACAGAGAGAGACCGACCACCAGAGGGAGACAGAGAGACACCAGCACAGAGAGAGACACCGGCACAGAGAGAGACACCAGCACAGAGAGAGACCGACCGCCAGAGGGAGACAGAGAGACACCAGCACAGAGAGAGACCGACCACCAGAGGGAGACAGAGAGACACCGGCACAGAGAGAGACCGACCACCAGAGGGAGACAGAGAGACACCAGGACAGAGAGAGACCGACCACCAGAGGGAGACAGAGAGACACCAGCACAGAGAGAGACACCGGCACAGAGAGAGACAGAGAGACACCAGGACAGAGAGAGACCAGCACAGAGAGAGACCGACCACCAGAGGGAGACAGAGAGACACCGGCACTGAGAGAGACCGACCGCCAGAGGGAGACAGAGAGACACCAGGACAGAGAGAGACCGACCACCAGAGGGAGACAGAGAGACACCAGCACAGAGAGAGACACCGGCACAGAGAGAGACACCAGCACAGAGAGAGACCGACCGCCAGAGGGAGACAGAGAGACACCAGCACAGAGAGAGACCGACCACCAGAGGGAGACAGAGAGACACCGGCACAGAGAGAGACCGACCACCAGAGGGAGACAGAGAGACACCAGCACAGAGAGAGACACCGGCACAGAGAGAGACACCAGCACAGAGAGAGACCGACCGCCAGAGGGAGACAGAGAGACACCAGCACAGAGAGAGACCGACCACCAGAGGGAGACAGAGAGACACCGGCACAGAGAGAGACCGACCACCAGAGGGAGACAGAGAGACACCAGGACAGAGAGAGACCGACCACCAGAGGGAGACAGAGAGACACCAGCACAGAGAGAGACACCGGCACAGAGAGAGACAGAGAGACACCAGGACAGAGAGAGACCAGCACAGAGAGAGACCGACCACCAGAGGGAGACAGAGAGACACCGGCACTGAGAGAGACCGACCGCCAGAGGGAGACAGAGAGACACCAGGACAGAGAGAGACCGACCACCAGAGGGAGACAGAGAGACACCGGCACAGAGAGAGACACCGGCACAGAGAGAGACACCAGGACAGAGAGAGACCGACCACCAGAGGGAGACAGAGAGACACCGGCACAGAGAGAGACAGACCACCAGAGGGAGACAGAGAGACACCAGCACAGAGAGAGACCGACCACCAGAGGGAGACAGAGAGACACCAGCAAAGAGAGAGACCGACCACCAGAGGGAGACAGAGAGACACCAGCACAGAGAGAGACCGACCACCAGAGGGAGACAGAGAGAGACCGACCACCAGAGGGAGACAGAGAGAGACCGACCACCAGAGGGAGACAGAGAGACACCGGCACTGAGAGAGACCGACCGCCAGAGGGAGACAGAGAGACACCGGCACTGAGAGAGACCAACCACCAGAGGGAGACAGAGACACCAGCACAGAGAGAGACACCAGCACAGAGAGAGACCGACCACCAGAGGGAGACAGAGAGACACCAGCACAGAGAGAGACACCAGCACAGAGAGAGACCGACCACCAGAGGGAGACAGAGAGACACCAGCACAGAGAGAGACACCGGCACAGAGAGAGACAGAGAGACACCAGGACAGAGAGAGACCAGCACAGAGAGAGACCGACCACCAGAGGGAGACAGAGAGACACCAGCACAGAGAGAGACCGACCACCAGAGGGAGACAGAGAGACACCAGCACAGAGAGAGACACCGGCACAGAGAGAGACACCAGCACAGAGAGAGACCGACCGCCAGAGGGAGACAGAGAGACACCGGCACAGAGAGAGACCGACCACCAGAGGGAGACAGAGAGACACCAGGACAGAGAGAGACCGACCACCAGAGGGAGACAGAGAGACACCAGCACAGAGAGAGACACCGGCACAGAGAGAGACAGAGAGACACCAGGACAGAGAGAGACCAGCACAGAGAGAGACCGACCACCAGAGGGAGACAGAGAGACACCGGCACTGAGAGAGACCGACCGCCAGAGGGAGACAGAGAGACACCAGGACAGAGAGAGACCGACCACCAGAGGGAGACAGAGAGACACCAGCACAGAGAGAGACACCGGCACAGAGAGAGACACCAGCACAGAGAGAGACCGACCGCCAGAGGGAGACAGAGAGACACCAGCACAGAGAGAGACCGACCACCAGAGGGAGACAGAGAGACACCGGCACAGAGAGAGACCGACCACCAGAGGGAGACAGAGAGACACCAGCACAGAGAGAGACACCGGCACAGAGAGAGACACCAGCACAGAGAGAGACCGACCGCCAGAGGGAGACAGAGAGACACCAGCACAGAGAGAGACCGACCACCAGAGGGAGACAGAGAGACACCGGCACAGAGAGAGACCGACCACCAGAGGGAGACAGAGACACCAGCACAGAGAGAGACACCGGCACAGAGAGAGACAGAGAGACACCAGGACAGAGAGAGACCAGCACAGAGAGAGACCGACCACCAGAGGGAGACAGAGAGACACCGGCACTGAGAGAGACCGACCGCCAGAGGGAGACAGAGAGACACCAGGACAGAGAGAGACCGACCACCAGAGGGAGACAGAGAGACACCAGCACAGAGAGAGACACCGGCACAGAGAGAGACACCAGCACAGAGAGAGACCGACCGCCAGAGGGAGACAGAGAGACACCAGCACAGAGAGAGACCGACCACCAGAGGGAGACAGAGAGACACCGGCACTGAGAGACCGACCACCAGAGGGAGACAGAGAGACACCGGCACTGAGAGACCGACCACCAGAGGGAGACAGAGAGACACCAGCAAAGAGAGAGACCGACCACCAGAGGGAGACAGAGAGACACCAGCACAGAGAGAGACCGACCACCAGAGGGAGACAGAGAGAGACCGACCACCAGAGGGAGACAGAGAGACACCAGCACAAAGAGAGACCGACCACCAGAGGGAGACAGAGAGACACCAGCAAAGAGAGAGACCGACCACCAGAGGGAGACAGAGAGACACCAGCACAGAGAGAGACCGACCACCAGAGGGAGACAGAGAGAGACCGACCACCAGAGGGAGACAGAGACACCAGCACAGAGAGAGACAGAGAGACACCAGCAAAGAGAGAGACACCGGCACAGAGAGACCGACCACCAGAGGGAGACAGAGAGACACCGGCACAGAGAGAGACCGACCACCAGAGGGAGACAGAGAGACACCGGCACTGAGAGACCGACCACCAGAGGGAGACAGAGAGACACCGGCACTGAGAGAAGACCGACCACCAGAGGGAGACAGAGAGACACCAGCACAGAGAGAGACCGACCACCAGAGGGAGACAGACACCAGCACAGAGAGACCGACCACCAGAGGGAGACAGAGAGAGACCAGCACAGAGAGAGACCGACCACCAGAGGGAGACAGACACCAGCACAGAGAGAGACCGACCACCAGAGGGAGACAGAGAGAGACCAGCACAGAGAGAGACCGACCACCAGAGGGAGACAGAGAGAAACGGCACAGAGAGAGACCGACCACCAGAGGGAGACAGAGAGACACCAGCACAGAGAGAGACCGACCACTAGAGGGAGACAGAGAGAGACCAACCACCAGAGGGAGACAGAGAGACACCGGCACTGAGAGAGACCGACCACCAGAGGGAGACAGAGAGACACCAGCACAGAGAGAGACCGACCACCAGAGGGAGACAGAGAGAGACCAACCACCAGAGGGAGACAGAGAGACACCGGCACTGAGAGAGACCGACCACCAGAGGGAGACAGAGAGAGACACCAGCACAGAGAGAGACCGACCACCAGAGGGAGACAGAGAGACACCGGCACAGAGAGAGACCGACCACCAGAGGGAGACAGAGAGACACCGGCACAGAGAGAGACCGACCACCAGAGGGAGACAGAGAGAGACCAGCACAGAGAGAGACCGACCACCAGAGGGAGACAGAGAGAGACCAGCACAGAGAGAGACCGACCACCAGAGGGAGACAGAGAGACACCAGCACAGAGAGAGACCGACCACCAGAGGGAGACAGAGAGACACCAGCAAAGAGAGAGACCGACCACCAGAGGGAGACAGAGAGACACCAGCACAGAGAGAGACCGACCACCAGAGGGAGACAGAGAGAGACCAGCACAAAGAGAGACCGACCACCAGAGGGAGACAGAGACACCAGCACAGAGAGAGACAGAGAGACACCAGCAAAGAGAGAGACACCGGCACAGAGAGACCGACCACCAGAGGGAGACAGAGAGACACCGGCACAGAGAGAGACCGACCACCAGAGGGAGACAGAGAGACACCGGCACTGAGAGACCGACCACCAGAGGGAGACAGAGAGACACCGGCACTGAGAGACCGACCACCAGAGGGAGACAGAGAGACACCGGCACTGAGAGACCGACCACCAGAGGGAGACAGAGAGACACCGGCACTGAGAGACCGACCACCAGAGGGAGACAGAGAGACACCGGCACTGAGAGACCGACCACCAGAGGGAGACAGAGAGACACCGGCACAGAGAGAGACCGACCACCAGAGGGAGACAGAGAGACACCAGCACAGAGAGAGACCGACCACCAGAGGGAGACAGAGACACCAGCACAGAGAGAGACAGAGAGACACCAGCAAAGAGAGAGACACCGGCACAGAGAGACCGACCACCAGAGGGAGACAGAGAGAGACCAGCACAGAGAGAGACCGACCACCAGAGGGAGACAGACACCAGCACAGAGAGAGACCGACCACCAGAGGGAGACAGAGAGAGACCAGCACAGAGAGAGACCGACCACCAGAGGGAGACAGAGAGACACCGGCACAGAGAGAGACATCGGCACAGAGAGAGACAGAGAGACACCAGGACAGAGAGAGACCAGCACAGAGAGAGACCGACCACCAGAGGGAGACAGAGAGAAACGGCACAGAGAGAGACCGACCACCAGAGGGAGACAGAGAGACACCAGCACAGAGAGAGACCGACCACCAGAGGGAGACAGAGAGAGACCAACCACCAGAGGGAGACAGAGAGACACCGGCACAGAGAGAGACCGACCACCAGAGGGAGACAGAGAGACACCGGCACTGAGAGAGACCGACCACCAGAGGGAGACAGAGAGACACCAGCACAGAGAGAGACCAACCACCAGAGGGAGACAGAGAGACACCGGCACAGAGAGAGACCGACCACCAGAGGGAGACAGAGAGACACCGGCACAGAGAGAGACCGACCACCAGAGGGAGACAGAGAGACACCGGCACTGAGAGAGACCGACCACCAGAGGGAGACAGAGAGACACCAGCACACAGAGAGACCGACCACCAGAGGGAGACAGAGAGACACCAGCACAGAGAGAGACCGACCACCAGAGGGAGACAGAGACACCGGGACAGAGGGAGACAGAGACACCGGCACAGAGAGAGACCAACCACCAGAGGGAGACAGAGAGAGACACCAGCACAGAGAGACCGACCACCAGAGGGAGACAGAGAGACACCAGCACAGAGAGAGACCGACCACCAGAGGGAGACAGAGAGACACCGGCACAGAGAGACCGACCACCAGAGGGAGACAGAGAGAAACGGCACAGAGAGACCGACCACCAGAGGGAGACAGAGAGACACCAGCAAAGAGAGAGACCGACCACCAGAGGGAGACAGAGAGACACCAGCACAGAGAGAGACCGACCACCAGAGGGAGACAGAGAGAGACCGACCACCAGAGGGAGACAGAGAGACACCAGCACAAAGAGAGACTGACCACCAGAGGGAGACAGAGAGACACCAGCAAAGAGAGAGACCGACCACCAGAGGGAGACAGAGAGACACCAGCACAGAGAGAGACCGACCACCAGAGGGAGACAGAGAGAGACCGACCACCAGAGGGAGACAGAGACACCAGCACAGAGAGAGACAGAGAGACACCAGCAAAGAGAGAGACACCGGCACAGAGAGACCGACCACCAGAGGGAGACAGAGAGACACCGGCACAGAGAGAGACCGACCACCAGAGGGAGACAGAGAGACACCGGCACTGAGAGACCGACCACCAGAGGGAGACAGAGAGACACCGGCACTGAGAGACCGACCACCAGAGGGAGACAGAGAGACACCGGCACAGAGAGAGACCGACCACCAGAGGGAGACAGAGAGACACCAGCACAGAGAGAGACCGACCACCAGAGGGAGACAGACACCAGCACAGAGAGACCGACCACCAGAGGGAGACAGAGAGAGACCAGCACAGAGAGAGACCGACCACCAGAGGGAGACAGAGAGAGACCAGCACAGAGAGAGACCGACCACCAGAGGGAGACAGACACCAGCACAGAGAGAGACCGACCACCAGAGGGAGACAGAGAGAGACCAGCACAGAGAGAGACCGACCACCAGAGGGAGACAGAGAGAAACGGCACAGAGAGAGACCGACCACCAGAGGGAGACAGAGAGACACCAGCACAGAGAGAGACCGACCACTAGAGGGAGACAGAGAGAGACCAACCACCAGAGGGAGACAGAGAGACACCGGCACTGAGAGAGACCGACCACCAGAGGGAGACAGAGAGACACCAGCACAGAGAGAGACCGACCACCAGAGGGAGACAGAGAGAGACCAACCACCAGAGGGAGACAGAGAGACACCGGCACTGAGAGAGACCGACCACCAGAGGGAGACAGAGAGAGACACCAGCACAGAGAGAGACCGACCACCAGAGGGAGACAGAGAGACACCGGCACAGAGAGAGACCGACCACCAGAGGGAGACAGAGAGACACCGGCACAGAGAGAGACCGACCACCAGAGGGAGACAGAGAGAGACCAGCACAGAGAGAGACCGACCACCAGAGGGAGACAGAGAGAGACCAGCACAGAGAGAGACCGACCACCAGAGGGAGACAGAGAGACACCAGCACAGAGAGAGACCGACCACCAGAGGGAGACAGAGAGACACCAGCAAAGAGAGAGACCGACCACCAGAGGGAGACAGAGAGACACCAGCACAGAGAGAGACCGACCACCAGAGGGAGACAGAGAGAGACCAGCACAAAGAGAGACCGACCACCAGAGGGAGACAGAGACACCAGCACAGAGAGAGACAGAGAGACACCAGCAAAGAGAGAGACACCGGCACAGAGAGACCGACCACCAGAGGGAGACAGAGAGACACCGGCACAGAGAGAGACCGACCACCAGAGGGAGACAGAGAGACACCGGCACTGAGAGACCGACCACCAGAGGGAGACAGAGAGACACCGGCACTGAGAGACCGACCACCAGAGGGAGACAGAGAGACACCGGCACTGAGAGACCGACCACCAGAGGGAGACAGAGAGACACCGGCACTGAGAGACCGACCACCAGAGGGAGACAGAGAGACACCGGCACAGAGAGAGACCGACCACCAGAGGGAGACAGAGAGACACCAGCACAGAGAGAGACCGACCACCAGAGGGAGACAGACACCAGCACAGAGAGACCGACCACCAGAGGGAGACAGAGACACCAGCACAGAGAGAGACCGACCACCAGAGGGAGACAGACACCAGCACAGAGAGAGACCGACCACCAGAGGGAGACAGACACCAGCACAGAGAGAGACCGACCACCAGAGGGAGACAGAGAGAGACCAGCACAGAGAGAGACCGACCACCAGAGGGAGACAGAGAGACACCGGCACAGAGAGAGACATCGGCACAGAGAGAGACAGAGAGACACCAGGACAGAGAGAGACCAGCACAGAGAGAGACCGACCACCAGAGGGAGACAGAGAGAAACGGCACAGAGAGAGACCGACCACCAGAGGGAGACAGAGAGACACCAGCACAGAGAGAGACCGACCACCAGAGGGAGACAGAGAGAGACCAACCACCAGAGGGAGACAGAGAGACACCGGCACAGAGAGAGACCGACCACCAGAGGGAGACAGAGAGACACCGGCACTGAGAGAGACCGACCACCAGAGGGAGACAGAGAGACACCAGCACAGAGAGAGACCAACCACCAGAGGGAGACAGAGAGACACCGGCACAGAGAGAGACCGACCACCAGAGGGAGACAGAGAGACACCGGCACAGAGAGAGACCGACCACCAGAGGGAGACAGAGAGACACCGGCACTGAGAGAGACCGACCACCAGAGGGAGACAGAGAGACACCAGCACACAGAGAGACCGACCACCAGAGGGAGACAGAGAGACACCAGCACAGAGAGAGACCGACCACCAGAGGGAGACAGAGACACCGGGACAGAGGGAGACAGAGACACCGGCACAGAGAGAGACCAACCACCAGAGGGAGACAGAGAGAGACACCAGCACAGAGAGACCGACCACCAGAGGGAGACAGAGAGACACCAGCACAGAGAGAGACCGACCACCAGAGGGAGACAGAGACACCGGGACAGAGGGAGACAGAGACACCGGCACAGAGAGAGACCAACCACCAGAGGGAGACAGAGAGAGACACCAGCACAGAGAGAGACCGACCACCAGAGGGAGACAGAGAGACACCGGCACAGAGAGACCGACCACCAGAGGGAGACAGAGAGAAACGGCACAGAGAGACCGACCACCAGAGGGAGACAGAGAGACACCAGGACAGAGAGAGACCGACCACCAGAGGGAGACAGAGAGAAACGGCACAGAGAGACCGACCACCAGAGGGAGACAGAGAGACACCGGCACTGAGAGAGACCGACCACCAGAGGGAGACAGAGAGACACCAGCACACAGAGAGACCGACCACCAGAGGGAGACAGAGAGACACCGGCACACAGAGAGACCGACCACCAGAGGGAGACAGAGAGACACCAGCACAGAGAGAGACCGACCACCAGAGGGAGACAGAGAGACACCAGCACAGAGAGAGACCGACCACCAGAGGGAGACAGAGAGACACCAGCACAGAGAGAGACCGACCACCAGAGGGAGACAGAGAGACACCAGCACAGAGAGAGACCGACCACCAGAGGGAGACAGAGAGACACCAGCACAGAGAGAGACCGACCACCAGAGGGAGACAGAGACACCGGCACAGAGAGAGACCGACCACCAGAGGGAGACAGAGAGACACCGGCACAGAGAGAGACCGACCACCAGAGGGAGACAGAGAGACACCAGCACAGAGAGAGACCGACCACCAGAGGGAGACAGAGACACCAGCACAGAGAGACCGACCACCAGAGGGAGACAGAGAGACACCAGAACAGAGAACGACCGACCACCAGAGGGAGACAGAGAGACTCCGGCACAGAGAGACCGACCACCAGAGGGAGACAGAGAGACACCAGCACAGAGAGACCGACCACCAGAGGGAGACAGAGAGACACCAGAACAGAGAACGACCGACCACCAGAGGGAGACAGAGAGACACCAGCAAAGAGTGGGACCGACCACCAGATTGAGACAGAGAGACACCAGCACAGAGAGACCAACCACCAGAGGGAAACAGAGAGACACCGGCACAGAAAGACCGACCACCAGAGGGAGACAGAGAGACACCAGCACAGAGAGAGACCGACCACCAGAGGGAGACAGAGAGACACCAGCACAGAGAGAGACCGACCACCAGAGGGAGACAGAGAGACACCAGCACAGAGAGACCAACCACCAGAGGGAAACAGAGAGACACCAGCACAGAGAGACCGACCACCAGAGGGAGACAGAGACACCAGCACAGAGAGACCGACCACCAGAGGGAGACAGAGAGACACCAGCAAAGAGTGGGACCGACCACCAGAGGGAGACAGAGAGACATCAGCACAGAGAGAGACCGACCACCAGAGGGAGACAGAGAGACACCGGCACAGAAAGACCGACCACCAGAGGGAGACAGACACCAGCAAACAGAGAGACCGACCACCAGAGGGAGACAGAGAGAGACCGACCATCAGAGGGAGACAGAGACACCAGCACAGAGAGAGACCGACCACCAGAGGGAGACAGAGAGAGACCGACCATCAGAGGGAGACAGAGAGACACCAGCACAAAGAGACACCAGCACAGAGAAAGACCGACCACCAGAGGGAGACAGAGAGACACAAGCAAAGAGAGAGACCGACCACCAGAGGGAGACAGAGACACCAGCAAAGAGAGAGACCGACCACCAGAGGGAGACAGAGAGACACCAGCACGGAGAGACCAACCACCAGAGGGAGACAGAGAGACACCAGCACAGAGAGACCGACCACCAGAGGGAGACAGAGAGACATCGGCACAGAGAGACCGACCGCCAGAGGGAGACAGAGAGACACCAGCACAGAGAGACACCAGCAAAGAGAGAGACCGACCATCAGAGGGAGACAGAGAGACACCAGCACAGAGAGACCGACCACCAGAGGGAGACAGAGAGACACCAGCAAAGAGTGGGACCGACCACCAGAGGGAGACAGAGAGACACCAGCACAGAGAGAGACCGACCACCAGAGGGAGACAGAGAGACACCAGCACAGAGAGAGACCGACCACCAGAGGGAGACAGAGAGACACCAGCACAGAGAGAGACCGACCACCAGAGGGAGACAGAGACACCAGCACAGGGAGAGACCGACCACCAGAGGGAGACAGAGAGACACCAGCAGAGAGAGAGACCGACCACCAGAGGGAGATAGAGAGACACCGGCACAGAGAGAGACCAACCACCAGAGGGAGACAGAGAGACACCGGCACAGAGAGACCGACCACCAGAGGGAGACAGACACCAGCAAAGAGAGAGACCGACCACCAGAGGGAGACAGACACCTGCAAAGAGAGAGACCGACCACCATAGGGAGACAGAGAGAGACCGACCACCAGAGGAAGACAGAGAGACACCAGCACAGAGAGACACCGGCACAGAGAGAGACCGCCCACCAGAGGGAGACAGAGAGACACCAGCAAAGAGTGGGACCGACCACCAGAGGGAGACAGAGAGACACCAGCACAGAGAAAGACCGACCACCAGAGGGAGACAGACACCAGCAAAGAGAGAGACCGACCACCATAGGGAGACAGAGAGAGACCGACCACCAGAGGAAGACAGAGAGACACCAGCACAGAGAGACACCAGCAAAGAGAGAGACCGACCACCAGAGGGAGACAGAGAGACACCAGCACAGAGAGACCGACCACCAGAGGGAGACAGAGACACCAGCACAGAGAGACCGACCACCAGAGGGAGACAGAGAGACACCGGCACAGAGAGAGACCGACCACCAGAGGGAGACAGAGAGACACCAGCACAGAGAGAGACCGACCACCAGAGGGAGACAGAGAGACATCGGCACAGAGACCGACCACCAGAGGGAGACAGAGAGACACCAGCACAGAGAAAGACTGACCACCAGAGGGAGACAGAGAGACACCAGCACAGAGAGACACCAGCACAGAGAAAGACCGGCCACCAGGGGGAGACAGAGAGACACCAGCACAGAGAGACACCAGCACAGAGAAAGACCGACCACCAGAGGGAGACAGAGAGACACAAGCAAAGAGAGAGACCGACCACCAGAGGGAGACAGAGACACCAGCAAAGAGAGACCGACCACCAGAGGGAGACAGAGAGACACCAGCACAGAGAGAGACCGACCACCAGAGGGAGACAGAGAGACACCGGCACTGAGAGGGACCGACCACCAGAGGGAGACAGAGAGACACCAGCACACAGAGAGACCGACCACCAGAGGGAGACAGAGAGACACCGGCACACAGAGAGACCGACCACCAGAGGGAGACAGAGAGACACCAGCACAGAGAGAGACCGACCACCAGAGGGAGACAGAGAGACACCAGCACAGAGAGACCGACCACCAGAGGGAGACAGACACCAGCAAAGAGAGAGACCGACCACCATAGGGAGACAGAGAGACACCAGCACAGAGAGACCGACCACCAGAGGGAGACAGAGAGACACCAGCACAGAGAGACCGACCACCAGAGGGAGACAGAGAGACACCAGCACAGAGAGACCGACCACCAGAGGGAGACAGAGACACCAGCACAGAGAGACCGACCACCAGAGGGAGACAGAGAGACACCGGCACAGAGAGAGACCGCCCACCAGAGGGAGACAGAGAGACACCAGCAAAGAGTGGGACCGACCACCAGAGGGAGACAGAGAGACACCAGCACAGAGAGACCAACCACCAGAGGGAGACAGAGAGACATTGGCACAGAGACCGACCACCAGAGGGAGACAGAGAGACACCAGCACAGAGAAAGACCGACCACCAGAGGGAGACAGAGAGAGACCGACCACCAGAGGGAGACAGACACCAGCAAAGAGAGAGACCGACCACCATAGGGAGACAGAGAGAGACCGACCACCAGAGGAAGACAGAGAGACACCAGCAAAGAGAGAGACCGACCACCAGAGGGAGACAGAGAGACACCAGCACAGAGAGACCGACCACCAGAGGGAGACAGAGAGAGACCGACCACCAGAGGGAGACAGAGAGAGACCGACCACCAGAGGAAGACAGAGAGACACCAGCAAAGAGAGAGACCGACCACCAGAGGGAGACAGAGAGACACCAGCACAGAGAGACCGACCACCAGAGGGAGACAGAGAGAGACCGACCACCAGAGGGAGACAGAGAGAGACCGACCACCAGAGGGAGACAGACACCAGCAAAGAGAGAGACCGACCACCATAGGGAGACAGAGAGAGACCGACCACCAGAGGAAGACAGAGAGACACCAGCAAAGAGAGAGACCGACCACCAGAGGGAGACAGAGAGACACCAGCACAGAGAGACCAACCACCAGAGGGAGACAGAGAGACACCGGCACAGAGAGAGACCGACCACCAGAGGGAGACAGAGAGACACCAGCACAGAGAGAGACACCGGCACAGAGAGAGACACCAGCACAGAGAGACCGACCGCCAGAGGGAGACAGAGAGACACCAGCACAGAGAGAGACCGACCACCAGAGGGAGACAGAGAGACACCGGCACAGAGAGAGACCGACCACCAGAGGGAGACAGAGACACCAGCACAGAGAGAGACCGACCACCAGAGGGAGACAGAGAGACACCAGGACAGAGAGAGACACCGGCACAGAGAGACCGACCGCCAGAGGGAGACAGAGAGACACCAGGACAGAGAGAGACACCGGCACAGAGAGACCGACCGCCAGAGGGAGACAGAGAGACACCAGCACAGAGAGAGACACCGGCACAGAGAGAGACCGACCACCAGAGGGAGACAGAGAGACACCAGGACAGAGAGAGACACCGGCACAGAGAGACCGACCGCCAGAGGGAGACAGAGAGACACCAGGACAGAGAGAGACACCGGCACAGAGAGACCGACCGCCAGAGGGAGACAGAGAGACACCAGCACAGAGAGAGACCGACCACCAGAGGGAGACAGAGAGACACCGGCACAGAGAGAGACCGACCACCAGAGGGAGACAGAGAGACACCAGCACAGAGAGAGACCAGCACAGAGAGACCGACCACCAGAGGGAGACAGAGAGACACCAGCACAGAGAGAGACCGACCACCAGAGGGAGACAGAGAGACACCGGCACAGAGAGAGACACCGGCACAGAGAGAGACCGACCACCAGAGGGAGACAGAGAGACACCGGCACAGAGAGACCGACCACCAGAGGGAGACAGAGAGACACCAGGACAGAGAGAGACCGACCACCAGAGGGAGACAGAGAGAGACCAGCACAGAGAGAGACCGACCACCAGAGGGAGACAGAGAGACACCAGCACAGAGAGAGACCGACCACCAGAGGGAGACAGAGAGACACCAGCAAAGAGAGAGACCGACCACCAGAGGGAGACAGAGAGACACCAGCACAGAGAGAGACCGACCACCAGAGGGAGACAGAGAGACACCAGCAAAGAGAGAGACCGACCACCAGAGGGAGACAGAGAGAGACCGACCACCAGAGGGAGACAGAGACACCAGCACAGAGAGAGACAGAGAGACACCAGCAAAGAGAGAGACACCGGCACAGAGAGACCGACCACCAGAGGGAGACAGAGAGACACCGGCACTGAGAGAGACCGACCACCAGAGGGAGACAGAGAGACACCGGCACTGAGAGACCGACCACCAGAGGGAGACAGAGAGACACCGGCACTGAGAGACCGACCACCAGAGGGAGACAGAGAGACACCGGCACAGAGAGAGACCGACCACCAGAGGGAGACAGAGAGACACCAGCACAGAGAGAGACCGACCACCAGAGGGAGACAGACACCAGCACAGAGAGACCGACCACCAGAGGGAGACAGAGAGAGACCAGCACAGAGAGAGACCGACCACCAGAGGGAGACAGAGAGACACCGGCACAGAGAGACCGACCACCAGAAGGAGACAGAGAGACACCAGGACAGAGAGAGACCGACCACCAGAGGGAGACAGAGAGAGACCAGCACAGAGAGAGACCGACCACCAGAGGGAGACAGAGAGACACCAGCACAGAGAGAGACCGACCACCAGAGGGAGACAGAGAGACACCAGCAAAGAGAGAGACCGACCACCAGAGGGAGACAGAGAGACACCAGCACAGAGAGAGACCGACCACCAGAGGGAGACAGAGAGAGACCGACCACCAGAGGGAGACAGAGACACCAGCACAGAGAGAGACAGAGAGACACCAGCAAAGAGAGAGACAACGGCACAGAGAGACCGACCACCAGAGGGAGACAGAGAGACACCGGCACAGAGAGAGACCGACCACCAGAGGGAGACACCAGCACAGAGAGAGACCGACCACCAGAGGGAGACAGACACCAGCACAGAGAGAGACCGACCACCAGAGGGAGACAGAGAGAGACCAGCACAGAGAGAGACCGACCACCAGAGGGAGACAGAGAGACACCAGCACAGAGAGAGACCGACCACCAGAGGGAGACAGAGAGACACCAGCACAGAGAGAGACCGACCACTAGAGGGAGACAGAGAGAGACCAACCACCAGAGGGAGACAGAGAGACACCGGCACTGAGAGAGACCGACCACCAGAGGGAGACAGAGAGACACCAGCACAGAGAGAGACCGACCACCAGAGGGAGACAGAGAGAGACCAACCACCAGAGGGAGACAGAGAGACACCGGCACTGAGAGAGACCGACCACCAGAGGGAGACAGAGAGAGACACCAGCACAGAGAGAGACCGACCACCAGAGGGAGACAGAGAGACACCGGCACAGAGAGAGACCGACCACCAGAGGGAGACAGAGAGAGACCAGCACAGAGAGAGACCGACCACCAGAGGGAGACAGAGAGACACCAGCACAGAGAGAGACCGACCACCAGAGGGAGACAGAGAGACACCAGCAAAGAGAGAGACCGACCACCAGAGGGAGACAGAGAGACACCAGCACAGAGAGAGACCGACCACCAGAGGGAGACAGAGAGAGACCAGCACAAAGAGAGACCGACCACCAGAGGGAGACAGAGACACCAGCACAGAGAGAGACAGAGAGACACCAGCAAAGAGAGAGACACCGGCACAGAGAGACCGACCACCAGAGGGAGACAGAGAGACACCGGCACAGAGAGAGACCGACCACCAGAGGGAGACAGAGAGACACCGGCACTGAGAGACCGACCACCAGAGGGAGACAGAGAGACACCGGCACTGAGAGACCGACCACCAGAGGGAGACAGAGAGACACCGGCACTGAGAGACCGACCACCAGAGGGAGACAGAGAGACACCGGCACAGAGAGAGACCGACCACCAGAGGGAGACAGAGAGACACCAGCACAGAGAGAGACCGACCACCAGAGGGAGACAGACACCAGCACAGAGAGACCGACCACCAGAGGGAGACAGAGAGAGACCAGCACAGAGAGAGACCGACCACCAGAGGGAGACAGACACCAGCACAGAGAGAGACCGACCACCAGAGGGAGACAGACACCAGCACAGAGAGAGACCGACCACCAGAGGGAGACAGAGAGAGACCAGCACAGAGAGAGACCGACCACCAGAGGGAGACAGAGAGACACCGGCACAGAGAGAGCCATCGGCACAGAGAGAGACAGAGAGACACCAGGACAGAGAGAGACCAGCACAGAGAGAGACCGACCACCAGAGGGAGACAGAGAGAAACGGCACAGAGAGAGACCGACCACCAGAGGGAGACAGAGAGACACCAGCACAGAGAGAGATTGACCACCAGAGGGAGACAGAGAGAGACCAACCACCAGAGGGAGACAGAGAGACACCGGCACTGAGAGAGACCGACCACCAGAGGGAGACAGAGAGACACCAGCACAGAGAGAGACCGACCACCAGAGGGAGACAGAGAGAGACACCAGCACAGAGAGAGACCGACCACCAGAGGGAGACAGAGAGACACCGGCACTGAGAGAGACCGACCACCAGAGGGAGACAGAGAGAGACACCAGCACAGAGAGAGACCGACCACCAGAGGGAGACAGAGAGACACCGGCACAGAGAGAGACCGACCACCAGAGGGAGACAGAGAGACACCGGCACAGAGAGAGACCGACCACCAGAGGGAGACAGAGAGACACCAGCACAGAGAGACCAACCACCAGAGGGAGACAGAGAGACACCGGCACAGAGAGAGACCGACCACCAGAGGGAGACAGAGAGACACCAGCACAGAGAGAGACCGACCACCAGAGGGAGACAGAGAGACACCGGCACTGAGAGAGACCGACCACCAGAGGGAGACAGAGAGACACCAGCACAGAGAGAGACCAACCACCAGAGGGAGACAGAGAGACACCGGCACAGAGAGAGACCGACCACCAGAGGGAGACAGAGAGACACCGGCACAGAGAGAGACCGACCACCAGAGGGAGACAGAGAGACACCGGCACTGAGAGAGACCGACCACCAGAGGGAGATAGAGAGACACCAGCACACAGAGAGACCGACCACCAGAGGGAGACAGAGAGACACCAGCACAGAGAGAGACCGACCACCAGAGGGAGACAGAGACACCGGGACAGAGGGAGACAGAGACACCGGCACAGAGAGAGACCAACCACCAGAGGGAGACAGAGAGAGACACCAGCACAGAGAGACCGACCACCAGAGGGAGACAGAGAGACACCAGCACAGAGAGACCGACCACCAGAGGGAGACAGAGAGACACCGGCACAGAGAGACCGACCACCAGAGGGAGACAGAGAGAAACGGCACAGAGAGACCGACCACCAGAGGGAGACAGAGAGACACCAGGACAGAGAGAGACCAGCACAGAGAGAGACCGACCACCAGAGGGAGACAGAGAGAAACGGCACAGAGAGACCGACCACCAGAGGGAGACAGAGAGACACCGGCACTGAGAGAGACCGACCACCAGAGGGAGACAGAGAGACACCAGCACACAGAGAGACCGACCACCAGAGGGAGACAGAGAGACACCGGCACACAGAGAGACCGACCACCAGAGGGAGACAGAGAGACACCAGCACAGAGAGAGACCGACCACCAGAGGGAGACAGAGAGACACCAGCACAGAGAGAGACCGACCACCAGAGGGAGACAGAGAGACACCAGCACAGAGAGAGACCGACCACCAGAGGGAGACAGAGAGACACCAGCACAGAGAGAGACCGACCACCAGAGGGAGACAGAGAGACACCAGCACAGAGAGAGACCGACCACCAGAGGGAGACAGAGACACCAGCACAGAGAGAGACCGACCACCAGAGGGAGACAGAGAGACACCGGCACAGAGAGAGACCGACCACCAGAGGGAGACAGAGAGACACCGGCACAGAGAGACCGACCACCAGAGGGAGACAGAGAGACACCAGCACAGAGAGACCGACCACCAGAGGGAGACAGAGAGACACCAGAACAGAGAACGACCGACCACCAGAGGGAGACAGAGAGACACCAGCAAAGAGTGGGACCGACCACCAGATTGAGACAGAGAGACACCAGCACAGAGAGACCGACCACCAGAGGGAAACAGAGAGACACCGGCACAGAAAGACCGACCACCAGAGGGAGACAGAGAGACACCAGCACAGAGAGAGACCGACCACCAGAGGGAGACAGAGAGACACCAGCACAGAGAGAGACCGACCACCAGAGGGAGACAGAGAGACACCAGCACAGAGAGACCAACCACCAGAGGGAGACAGAGAGACACCAGCACAGAGAGACCAACCACCAGAGGGAAACAGAGAGACACCGGCACAGAAAGACCGACCACCAGAGGGAGACAGAGAGACACCAGCACAGAGAGACCGACCACCAGAGGGAGACAGAGAGACACCAGCACAGAAAGACCGACCACCAGAGGGAGACAGAGAGACACCAGCACAGAGAGACCGACCACCAGAGGGAGACAGAGACACCAGCACAGAGAGACCGACCACCAGAGGGAGACAGAGAGACACCAGCAAAGAGTGGGACCGACCACCAGAGGGAGACAGAGAGACACCGGCACAGAAAGACCGACCACCAGAGGGAGACAGACACCAGCAAACAGAGAGACCGACCACCAGAGGGAGACAGATAGACACCAGCACAGAGAGACCGACCACCAGAGGGAGACAGAGAGAGACCGACCATCAGAGGGAGACAGAGACACCAGCACAGAGAGAGACCGACCACCAGAGGGAGACAGAGAGAGACCGACCATCAGAGGGAGACAGAGACACCAGCACAGAGAGAGACCGACCACCAGAGGGAGACAGAGAGACACCAGCACAAAGAGACACCAGCACAGAGAAAGACCGACCACCAGAGGGAGACAGAGAGACACAAGCAAAGAGAGAGACCGACCACCAGAGGGAGACAGAGACACCAGCAAAGAGAGAGACCGACCACCAGAGGGAGACAGAGAGACACCAGCACGGAGAGACCAACCACCAGAGGGAGACAGAGAGACATCGGCACAGAGAGACCGACCGCCAGAGGGAGACAGAGAGACACCAGCACAGAGAGACACCAGCAAAGAGAGAGACCGACCATCAGAGGGAGACAGAGAGACACCAGCACAGAGAGACCGACCACCAGAGGGAGACAGAGAGACACCAGCAAAGAGTGGGACCGACCACCAGAGGGAGACAGAGAGACACCAGCACAGAGAGAGACCGACCACCAGAGGGAGACAGAGACACCAGCACAGAGAGAGACCGACCACCAGAGGGAGACAGAGAGACACCAGCACAGAGAGAGACCGACCACCAGAGGGAGACAGAGAGACACCAGCACAGAGAGAGACCGACCACCAGAGGGAGACAGAGACACCAGCACAGGGAGAGACCGACCACCAGAGGGAGACAGAGAGACACCAGCAGAGAGAGAGACCGACCACCAGAGGGAGACAGAGAGACACCGGCACAGAGAGAGACCAACCACCAGAGGGAGACAGAGAGACACCGGCACAGAGAGACCGACCACCAGAGGGAGACAGACACCAGCAAAGAGAGAGACCGACCACCAGAGGGAGACAGACACCTGCAAAGAGAGAGACCGACCACCATAGGGAGACAGAGAGAGACCGACCACCAGAGGAAGACAGAGAGACACCAGCAAAGAGAGAGACCGACCACCATAGGGAGACAGAGAGAGACCGACCACCAGAGGAAGACAGAGAGACACCAGCACAGAGAGACACCGGCACAGAGAGAGACCGCCCACCAGAGGGAGACAGAGAGACACCAGCAAAGAGTGGGACCGACCACCAGAGGGAGACAGAGAGACACCAGCACAGAGAGACCGACCACCAGAGGGAGACAGAGAGACATTGGCACAGAGACCGACCACCAGAGGGAGACAGAGAGACACCAGCACAGAGAAAGACCGACCACCAGAGGGAGACAGACACCAGCAAAGAGAGAGACCGACCACCATAGGGAGACAGAGAGAGACCGACCACCAGAGGAAGACAGAGAGACACCAGCACAGAGAGACACCAGCAAAGAGAGAGACCGACCACCAGAGGGAGACAGAGAGACACCAGCACAGAGAGACCGACCACCAGAGGGAGACAGAGACACCAGCACAGAGAGACCGACCACCAGAGGGAGACAGAGAGACACCGGCACAGAGAGACCAACCACCAGAGGGAGACAGAGAGACACCGGCACAGAAAGACCGACCACCAGAGGGAGACAGAGAGACATCGGCACAGAGACCGACCACCAGAGGGAGACAGAGAGACACCAGCACAGAGAAAGACTGACCACCAGAGGGAGACAGAGAGACACCAGCACAGAGAGACACCAGCACAGAGAAAGACCGGCCACCAGGGGGAGACAGAGAGACACCAGCACAGAGAGACACCAGCACAGAGAAAGACCGACCACCAGAGGGAGACAGAGAGACACAAGCAAAGAGAGAGACCGACCACCAGAGGGAGACAGAGACACCAGCAAAGAGAGACCGACCACCAGAGGGAGACAGAGAGACACCAGCACAGAGAGAGACCGACCACCAGAGGGAGACAGAGAGACACCGGCACTGAGAGGGACCGACCACCAGAGGGAGACAGAGAGACACCAGCACACAGAGAGACCGACCACCAGAGGGAGACAGAGAGACACCAGCACAGAGAGACCGACCACCAGAGGGAGACAGAGAGACATTGGCACAGAGACCGACCACCAGAGGGAGACAGAGAGACACCAGCACAGAGAAAGACCGACCACCAGAGGGAGACAGACACCAGCAAAGAGAGAGACCGACCACCATAGGGAGACAGAGAGAGACCGACCACCAGAGGAAGACAGAGAGACACCAGCACAGAGAGACACCAGCAAAGAGAGAGACCGACCACCAGAGGGAGACAGAGAGACACCAGCACAGAGAGACCGACCACCAGAGGGAGACAGAGACACCAGCACAGAGAGACCGACCACCAGAGGGAGACAGAGAGACACCGGCACAGAGAGACCAACCACCAGAGGGAGACAGAGAGACACCGGCACAGAAAGACCGACCACCAGAGGGAGACAGAGAGACATCGGCACAGAGACCGACCACCAGAGGGAGACAGAGAGACACCAGCACAGAGAAAGACTGACCACCAGAGGGAGACAGAGAGACACCAGCACAGAGAGACACCAGCACAGAGAAAGACCGGCCACCAGGGGGAGACAGAGAGACACCAGCACAGAGAGACACCAGCACAGAGAAAGACCGACCACCAGAGGGAGACAGAGAGACACAAGCAAAGAGAGAGACCGACCACCAGAGGGAGACAGAGACACCAGCAAAGAGAGACCGACCACCAGAGGGAGACAGAGAGACACCAGCACAGAGAGAGACCGACCACCAGAGGGAGACAGAGAGACACCGGCACTGAGAGGGACCGACCACCAGAGGGAGACAGAGAGACACCAGCACACAGAGAGACCGACCACCAGAGGGAGACAGAGAGACACCAGCACAGAGAGAGACCGACCACCAGAGGGAGACAGAGAGACACCAGCACAGAGAGACCGACCACCAGAGGGAGACAGACACCAGCAAAGAGAGAGTCCGACCACCAGAGGAAGACAGAGAGACACCAGCACAGAGAGACACCAGCAAAGAGGGAGACCGACCACCAGAGGGAGACAGAGAGACACCAGCACAGAGAGACCGCCCACCAGAGGGAGACAGAGAGACACCAGCAAAGAGTGGGACCGACCACCAGAGGGAGACAGAGAGACACCAGCACAGAGAGACCAACCACCAGAGGGAGACAGAGAGACACCGGCACAGAAAGACCGACCACCAGAGGGAGACAGAGAGACATTGGCACAGAGACCGACCACCAGAGGGAGACAGAGAGACACCAGCACAGAGAAAGACCGACCACCAGAGGGAGACAGAGAGAGACCGACCACCAGAGGGAGACAGACACCAGCAAAGAGAGAGACCGACCACCATAGGGAGACAGAGAGAGACCGACCACCAGAGGAAGACAGAGAGACACCAGCACAGAGAGACACCAGCAAAGAGAGAGACCGACCACCAGAGGGAGACAGAGAGACACCAGCACAGAGAGACCGACCACCAGAGGGAGACAGAGAGACACCAGCACAGAGAGACCAACCACCAGAGGGAGACAGAGAGACACCGGCACTGAGAGAGACCGACCACCAGAGGGAGACAGAGAGACACCAGCACAGAGAGAGACCGACCACCAGAGGGAGACAGAGAGAGACACCAGCACAGAGAGAGACCGACCACCAGAGGGAGACAGAGAGACACCGGCACTGAGAGAGACCGACCACCAGAGGGAGACAGAGAGAGACACCAGCACAGAGAGAGACCGACCACCAGAGGGAGACAGAGAGACACCGGCACAGAGAGAGACCGACCACCAGAGGGAGACAGAGAGACACCGGCACAGAGAGAGACCGACCACCAGAGGGAGACAGAGAGACACCAGCACAGAGAGACCAACCACCAGAGGGAGACAGAGAGACACCGGCACAGAGAGAGACCGACCACCAGAGGGAGACAGAGAGACACCAGCACAGAGAGAGACCGACCACCAGAGGGAGACAGAGAGACACCGGCACTGAGAGAGACCGACCACCAGAGGGAGACAGAGAGACACCGGCACAGAGAGAGACCGACCACCAGAGGGAGACAGAGAGACACCGGCACTGAGAGAGACCGACCACCAGAGGGAGATAGAGAGACACCAGCACACAGAGAGACCGACCACCAGAGGGAGACAGAGAGACACCAGCACAGAGAGAGACCGACCACCAGAGGGAGACAGAGACACCGGGACAGAGGGAGACAGAGACACCGGCACAGAGAGAGACCAACCACCAGAGGGAGACAGAGAGAGACACCAGCACAGAGAGTCCGACCACCAGAGGGAGACAGAGAGACACCAGCACAGAGAGAGACCGACCACCAGAGGGAGACAGAGAGACACCGGCACAGAGAGACCGACCACCAGAGGGAGACAGAGAGAAACGGCACAGAGAGACCGACCACCAGAGGGAGACAGAGAGACACCAGGACAGAGAGAGACCAGCACAGAGAGAGACCGACCACCAGAGGGAGACAGAGAGAAACGGCACAGAGAGACCGACCACCAGAGGGAGACAGAGAGACACCGGCACTGAGAGAGACCGACCACCAGAGGGAGACAGAGAGACACCAGCACACAGAGAGACCGACCACCAGAGGGAGACAGAGAGACACCAGCACAGAGAGAGACCGACCACCAGAGGGAGACAGAGAGACACCAGCACAGAGAGAGACCGACCACCAGAGGGAGACAGAGAGACACCAGCACAGAGAGAGACCGACCACCAGAGGGAGACAGAGAGACACCAGCACAGAGAGAGACCGACCACCAGAGGGAGACAGAGACACCAGCACAGAGAGAGACCGACCACCAGAGGGAGACAGAGAGACACCGGCACAGAGAGAGACCGACCACCAGAGGGAGACAGAGAGACACCGGCACAGAGAGACCGACCACCAGAGGGAGACAGAGAGACACCAGCACAGAGAGACCGACCACCAGAGGGAGACAGAGAGACACCAGAACAGAGAACGACCGACCACCAGAGGGAGACAGAGAGACACCAGCAAAGAGTGGGACCGACCACCAGATTGAGACAGAGAGACACCAGCACAGAGAGACCAACCACCAGAGGGAAACAGAGAGACACCGGCACAGAAAGACCGACCACCAGAGGGAGACAGAGAGACACCAGCACAGAGAGAGACCGACCACCAGAGGGAGACAGAGAGACACCAGCACAGAGAGAGACCGACCACCAGAGGGAGACAGAGAGACACCAGCACAGAGAGACCAACCACCAGAGGGAAACAGAGAGACATCGGCACAGAAAGACCGACCACCAGAGGGAGACAGAGAGACACCAGCACAGAGAGACCGACCACCAGAGGGAGACAGAGAGACACCAGCAAAGAGTGGGACCGACCACCAGAGGGAGACAGAGAGACACCGGCACAGAAAGACCGACCACCAGAGGGAGACAGACACCAGCAAACAGAGAGACCGACCACCAGAGGGAGACAGATAGACACCAGCACAGAGAGACCGACCACCAGAGGGAGACAGAGAGAGACCGACCATCAGAGGGAGACAGAGACACCAGCACAGAGAGAGACCGACCACCAGAGGGAGACAGAGAGACACCAGCACAAAGAGACACCAGCACAGAGAAAGACCGACCACCAGAGGGAGACAGAGAGACACCAGCAAAGAGAGAGACCGACCACCAGAGGGAGACAGAGAGACACCAGCACGGAGAGACCAACCACCAGAGGGAGACAGAGAGACACCAGCACAGAGAGACCGACCACCAGAGGGAGACAGAGAGACATCGGCACAGAGAGACCGACCGCCAGAGGGAGACAGAGAGACACCAGCACAGAGAGACACCAGCAAAGAGAGAGACCGACCATCAGAGGGAGACAGAGAGACACCAGCACAGAGAGACCGACCACCAGAGGGAGACAGAGAGACACCAGCAAAGAGTGGGACCGACCACCAGAGGGAGACAGAGAGACACCAGCACAGAGAGAGACCGACCACCAGAGGGAGACAGAGACACCAGCACAGAGAGAGACCGACCACCAGAGGGAGACAGAGAGACACCAGCACAGAGAGAGACCGACCACCAGAGGGAGACAGAGAGACACCAGCACAGAGAGAGACCGACCACCAGAGGGAGACAGAGACACCAGCACAGGGAGAGACCGACCACCAGAGGGAGACAGAGAGACACCAGCAGAGAGAGAGACCGACCACCAGAGGGAGACAGAGAGACACCGGCACAGAGAGAGACCAACCACCAGAGGGAGACAGAGAGACACCGGCACAGAGAGACCGACCACCAGAGGGAGACAGACACCTGCAAAGAGAGAGACCGACCACCATAGGGAGACAGAGAGAGACCGACCACCAGAGGAAGACAGAGAGACACCAGCAAAGAGAGAGACCGACCACCATAGGGAGACAGAGAGAGACCGACCACCAGAGGAAGACAGAGAGACACCAGCACAGAGAGACACCGGCACAGAGAGAGACCGCCCACCAGAGGGAGACAGAGAGACACCAGCAAAGAGTGGGACCGACCACCAGAGGGAGACAGAGAGACACCAGCACAGAGAGACCGACCACCAGAGGGAGACAGAGAGACATTGGCACAGAGACCGACCACCAGAGGGAGACAGAGAGACACCAGCACAGAGAAAGACCGACCACCAGAGGGAGACAGACACCAGCAAAGAGAGAGACCGACCACCATAGGGAGACAGAGAGAGACCGACCACCAGAGGAAGACAGAGAGACACCAGCACAGAGAGACACCAGCAAAGAGAGAGACCGACCACCAGAGGGAGACAGAGAGACACCAGCACAGAGAGACCGACCACCAGAGGGAGACAGAGACACCAGCACAGAGAGACCGACCACCAGAGGGAGACAGAGAGACACCGGCACAGAGAGACCAACCACCAGAGGGAGACAGAGAGACATCGGCACAGAGACCGACCACCAGAGGGAGACAGAGAGACACCAGCACAGAGAAAGACTGACCACCAGAGGGAGACAGAGAGACACCAGCACAGAGAAAGACTGACCACCAGAGGGAGACAGAGAGACACCAGCACAGAGAGACACCAGCACAGAGAAAGACCGGCCACCAGGGGGAGACAGAGAGACACCAGCACAGAGAGACACCAGCACAGAGAAAGACCGACCACCAGAGGGAGACAGAGAGACACAAGCAAAGAGAGAGACCGACCACCAGAGGGAGACAGAGACACCAGCAAAGAGAGACCGACCACCAGAGGGAGACAGAGAGACACCAGCACAGAGAGAGACCGACCACCAGAGGGAGACAGAGAGACACCGGCACTGAGAGGGACCGACCACCAGAGGGAGACAGAGAGACACCAGCACACAGAGAGACCGACCACCAGAGGGAGACAGAGAGACACCGGCACACAGAGAGACCGACCACCAGAGGGAGACAGAGAGACACCAGCACAGAGAGAGACCGACCACCAGAGGGAGACAGAGAGACACCAGCACAGAGAGACCGACCACCAGAGGGAGACAGACACCAGCAAAGAGAGAGACCGACCACCATAGGGAGACAGAGAGAGTCCGACCACCAGAGGAAGACAGAGAGACACCAGCACAGAGAGACACCAGCAAAGAGAGAGACCGACCACCAGAGGGAGACAGAGAGACACCAGCACAGAGAGACCGACCACCAGAGGGAGACAGAGACACCAGCACAGAGAGACCGACCACCAGAGGGAGACAGAGAGACACCGGCACAGAGAGAGACCGCCCACCAGAGGGAGACAGAGAGACACCAGCAAAGAGTGGGACCGACCACCAGAGGGAGACAGAGAGACACCAGCACAGAGAGACCAACCACCAGAGGGAGACAGAGAGACACCGGCACAGAAAGACCGACCACCAGAGGGAGACAGAGAGACATTGGCACAGAGACCGACCACCAGAGGGAGACAGAGAGACACCAGCACAGAGAAAGACCGACCACCAGAGGGAGACAGAGAGAGACCGACCACCAGAGGGAGACAGACACCAGCAAAGAGAGAGACCGACCACCATAGGGAGACAGAGAGAGACCGACCACCAGAGGAAGACAGAGAGACACCAGCACAGAGAGACACCAGCAAAGAGAGAGACCGACCACCAGAGGGAGACAGAGACACCGGCACAGAGAGAGACCGCCCACCAGAGGGAGACAGAGAGACACCAGCACAGAGAGACCAACCACCAGAGGGAGACAGAGAGACACCGGCACAGAAAGACCGACCACCAGAGGGAGACAGAGAGACATCGGCACAGAGACCGACCACCAGAGGGAGACAGAGAGACACCAGCACAGAGAAAGACCGACCACCAGAGGGAGACAGAGAGACACCAGCACAGAGAAAGACCGGCCACCAGAGGGAGACAGAGAGACACCAGCACAGAGAGACACCAGCACAGAGAAAGACCGACCACCAGAGGGAGACAGAGAGACACAAGCAAAGAGAGAGACCGACCACCAGAGGGAGACAGAGACACCAGCAAAGAGAGACCGACCACCAGAGGGAGACAGAGAGACACCAGCACAGAGAGACACCAGCACAGAGAGACCAACCACCAGAGGGAGACAGAGAGACACCGGCACAGAGAGACCGACCACCAGAGGGAGACAGAGAGACACCAGCACAGAGAGACACCAGCAAAGAGTGGGACCGACCACCAGAGGGAGACAGAGAGACACCAGCACAGAGAGAGACCGACCACCAGAGGGAGACAGAGAGAGACCGACCACCAGAGGAAGACAGAGAGAGACCGACCACCAGAGGGAGACAGAGAGAGACCGACCACCAGAGGGAGACAGAGACACCAGCACAGAGAGACACCAGCACAGAGAAAGACCGACCACCAGAGGGAGACAGAGAGACACCAGCACAGAGAAAGACCGGCCACCAGAGGGAGACAGAGAGACACCAGCAAAGAGAGAGACCGACCACCAGAGGGAGACAGAGAGACACCAGCACAGAGAGACACCAGCACAGAGAAAGACCGACCACCAGAGGGAGACAGAGAGACACAAGCAAAGAGAGAGACCGACCACCAGAGGGAGACAGAGACACCAGCAAAGAGAGAGACCGACCACCAGAGGGAGACAGAGAGACACCAGCACAGAGAGACACCAGCACAGAGAGACCAACCACCAGAGGGAGACAGAGAGACACCGGCACAGAGAGACCGACCACCAGAGGGAGACAGAGAGACACCGGCACAGAGTGAGACCGACCACCAGAGGGAGACAGAGAGACACCAGCACAGAGAGACACCAGCAAAGAGTGGGACCGACCACCAGAGGGAGGCAGAGAGACACCAGCACAGAGAGAGACCGACCACCGGAAGGAGACAGAGAGACACCAGCACAGAGAGAGACCGACCACCAGAGGGAGACAGAGAGACACCAGCACAGAGAGAGACCGACCACCAGAGGGAGACAGAGAGACACCAGCACAGAGAGAGACCAACCACCAGAGGGAGACAGAGAGACCAGCACAGAGAGAGACCGACCACCAGTGGGAGACAGAGACACCAGTGTCACGATTCACACCATGACTCACCCCCACGTCACGGATCGGGGTGACTTTAGGCCAACAGACGGTTATCACATGTGCAGGGGGGCTTATCTTAGTTATCCCTCCACTGCTAACAATGTGATGAAAAACACACACAAGGCTATTGACCTCTTAGTTTACAGCAGGGGCTTATTTTAGGTATCCCACTGCTTTCAATATACCACAAACTGCAGGGATTTATGTATATCCCGCTTACAATTCCACTTGAAACTCGCAGCTCTCTGGCGCCCCCCTTACTCTCAGGTCAGATTAGGTACTGCACCTAGGGTAATTAGTCGCCAGAAAGGCTGCCTGCTATGTTCTGGTTATTGGGCACGCTGCAGCGACGCAGTTAAACTACTCCCACTCAGGCAGGAACAATATCAACGCCGCAGTCGCTACAATGACTCCCAACTACCCAGTACAAAGGTATGCTGCCACCAGCTTCGATTAAACGGGTCCGAAGCTAACCCAAAACAGCGTAATTCCCTTCAGATGACTTAGGGTACGTTTTAGAGCAGAAGAACGAATCTAGTATATTAAATATTATACTCCATAAAAGATTTAAGGCAGTGTTTATAGAAAATATTACAAGGATGTTACAATTGAAATATGTACAAGGTAATTATAAAATAAAAGGGAATAAAGAAGAAAGGTAAAACTCACATGTTCTCAGTTCATATCAGGCAAAACCATGCTGGTGGGCGGAGCTCCCCAAATGTCCCAGGAGGTCTGGGTAGAAACAGCCCCTCCGGTAAGATCTCTGCTGACTCTGACTGAGGCTGGGATAAGGGTAGAGACTTTTAAACCCCCAGGCTCGTGACATCACTAAAGGGGTTGAGTTAAGATCGCCCTCCCCTTTCCTCAGCTGTAAGTTGTAATATTTTCGCTGAAGAATCTGGCAGAGTCATAACACACCCCTCATCCATCTTGTATTAAGATTTGCTCTCTATAGATACTAAATTCGGGCTAGTGGGACACACAGTTCCAGAGAAATCCGTACTTTTTTACCTGTTGGAACTAGAAGCCCGCGTTTGCCGTGGCGGATAAATCCGTCGATGGAGATTCACAATATATACTTATTGTTTTTCTAGCCCCAATCGGTGGCCCAATATCTTACTATAACAGAACAAAGAGCCGCATGTCTTATCAGACCAGTTTCAGCTGGAGGGTGCTTTGGACTGCCACCAGCGCGATAGACCTTCCTGGCTTGGGGGGAGGGTAGAGCATTGAGAAGAAGGCTCCACTCACACATTGAAACAAAGCGAGCGAGAGAGAGAAGGGGGGGTTAACCCACAGCATGGGCTAACAGGCGAGCTACAAAATCATAAAATTTCATACAATATCATGACACCTCCCCCTTTTGGTTTGCCCTAGGGAGGCAGAACCCTACGGTATGCCTCCATGCGCACCTCAGTAGGTTCACCCTGGTGGGACAGTCCATCTGCATTCCCATGCTCCCTGCCCGTTTTGTGTTCAATGGTGAAGTCAAACTGCTGAAGGGCAATGCTCCAGCGTAGCAACCTGCCGTTGGCTCCACACATGGCGTTTAGCCAGCGCAGATGGTTGTGGTCGGTCACCACGGTGAATGTGCGACCGTACAAGTAGGGCTGCAAGCGCTGCAGGACCTAGACTATGGCCAGGCACTCCTCGATGGTGGAGTAGGCTACTTCCTTTGGCAAAAGTTTCCGGCTCAGGTACAACACGGGGTGCTCTTGGTCGAGTCAACCTGGCTGAGCACAGCACCGAGGCCAAACTCGCTGGCGTCAGTCTGTACCAAGAACGGTCGACTGCTGTCGACTGCTTTCAACACAGGGGCGTTGCACAATGCTGTTTTCAACGCCTGGAAGGCCCCCTCACAGCCATCTGTCCAGTTGACGATGTGGGGTAGCTTCTTCCTGGTGAGGTCCGTCAAGGGTTTTGCTGGCTACTATAGTGCTGTATGAAGCGCCTATAGTACCCTGCAGTGCCTAGGAAGGACATCACCTGTTTCTTGGTCCTGGGGGTGGGCCAGTTCACGATCGCTCCCACTTTCTCAGGCTCGGGCTTTAGGGTGCCTCCGCCTACCCGGTGCCCCAGGTAGTGGACCTCACTCATGCCCATCTGGCACTTTGCCGGCTTGATAGTCAGTCCAGCTCGGTGAATTTGCCTGAGCACCTCCTCGAGATGCTGCAGGTGTTCCTCCCAGGAGGAACTGAAGATGGCAATGTCATCCAAGTACGCCACTGCGTACTCCTCCAGTCCCTGAAGCAGGAGGTTGACCATCCGCTGGAAAGTGGCAGGGGCATTCTTCATTCCGAAGGGCATGACTGTGGACTCGTACAGTCCGAAGGGTGTGATAAAGGCAGATTTCTCCTGCGCCTCAGGGCTCGGGAATCTGCCAGTATCCTCGACTCAGATTTATTATTGTCAGGTATTTTGTGCCAGCTAACCTCTCAAGCAGCTCTTTGATGCGCGGCATTGGGTGTGCGTCAGAGGCTGTGATGGCGTTGAGCCCCCTGTAGTCCCCGCAGAACCGGGTGGTCCGGTCCTTCTTTGGCACGAGAACTACAGGTGAGGCCCACGCGCTCTTTGACCGTCGCATCACCCCAAGCAGTAACATCTCATCGATCTCCTGGCGCACAACGTGCTGCACCTGGTCGGAGATTTGATAAGGTGTTCACCGTAGTGGGGCATGATTCCCGGTGTCCACCTCGTGGACTGCTAACTCAGTCCTTCCAGGCCGGTTGGAGAAAATGGCCCGGAAGGGTTCCAGTGTGGTTTGCAACTGCAACTGCTGGGGTTCGGTTAGTGAGGCGCTTACCTCCACATCCTCGATGGACCCACTGGCCTTGGCTTGGGCCAGCATGTCCAGGAGGGTTTCTTCCTCCCCGTCTTCGGGCAAGCTGCAGACCGGTAGGATGAAAGGTTGACGTTCGTGATGAGCCTTCATCATGTTGATGTGAAAGGCCTTTCGCCTACCCCGAGCGTGGTCAAGCGTGACCACATAGGTGACCGGGTTGAGGTGTTGGTGGGCGACGTACGGGCCCTCCCAGGCTGCTTGAAGCTTATCCGTTGGTACGGGGACCAGCACCCACACCTTTTGACCCATGTGGTAGGTCCGATCCCGGGCGTTCTGGTCGTACCAGTGCTTCTGGTCAGCCTGAGCCTGCGTCCTGTTGTCATGCACCAACTGCTTCAAGGTCTGCATCTTGTCACGGAAGCGCATGACATACTCTACTATGGACACTTCAGAAGGGTTCGGCTCCTCTTCCCAGGATTCTCTTACCAACCCAAGGGGTCCCCGGAATTGCCTGCCGTACAGGAGCTCGAAGGGGGAGAACCCCATCAAGGCCTGCGGAACCTCTCGGTAAGCGAACAGCAGGTGTTGGAGGGACCGCTCCCAGTCTTGCCCTTGTGTCTCAACCAGCATGCGCAGCATCTGTTTGAGGGTACCATTGAAGCGTTCACACAAGCCATTTGTCTGTGGGTGATACGCACTCGATACCAGGTGCTTCACCTGCATTTTCTTACAGAGAGCCTCCATTAGGCGAGACATGAATTGGGTCCCTTGATCAGTAAGCATTTCCCTGGGAAATCCTACACGTGAAAAGATGGCCAACAGGGCATCCGCCACCTTATCTGCCCTAGTTGAAGACAGAGCTACTGCCTCTGGGTACCGGGTAGCATAGTCTACCACAGTAAGGATGTATTGCTTTCCAGAGCTGCTTGTGACGGCCAACGGGCCCACAATGTTCATCGCGATCCTCTGGAAAGGCTCTTCTATCACTGGCAAAGGGATCAGGGGAGCCTTAAGAGCAGGCCCCGCTTTCCCCACCCTTTGACAGGTGACACAGGAGCGGCAGAAGTTTGACACATCTGTCCCCATCTTAGGCCAATAGAAGTGTTGAGACAGCCGGGCCTTAGTTTTGCTGATCCCCAAGTGTCCGCCTAGCGGGATCTCATGGGCAATCCGTAACAACTCACCCCGGAATTGCTGCGGGACGACCAGCTGTCTTTCCCTCAACCACTCCTTTTGCGATTTTCCGGGTACTGTCTCCCGGTACAACCTTCCTCGTTCCCAGAACACCCTCTCCTTATCAGTCTCGGAGAAGCGCGTCTCGGCGAGTTGTCTCAAACTCTCTAGGCTCGCATCTGTGTGCAGAGCGGCCTGAAACTCCTGGCTAGGGGAAGCCAGAAGCGACGTCAGGGTCCCTTCCCCACGGGAACCCTCTTGGACCGGCTCTGGGTCCACCTCTGGTTCAGTCACACTGATGACTGAGGAGGGTCCGGAAGGCAGGCAGTTGTCTGCGTTCCGGGCACTCTGACTGTGGGTGACAGCAGCTACGTAGGCTGTCTCCCCGGGGATTTCTACAGACCCATCAGCCGGCGCTGCTATGGGCTCTACCTCCCCATCCACCCCCAACACTCCAGGGGCAGTGCTACTTATGGGCCAGTTACCTTCCTCGGTGGTACTGGTCAATTTCATGGCATCACCTTCCTCACGGTTCCCATGCTTCTCCCCATTTCCTGTAGCACCGACACTTGCCCCTGCTAGGGGTTCCTCAGCCGTCTCACTCCGCAGAGCGACGTGGCTGGGCACGCCTGTACCTATGGACACATTAACCTTTGCAGAAAAATGGTTATCAGGTTCAGTTGGCAAAGGTACAACATTTTCACCATCAATCCTAGGGAAAAAATCATTAGTAGATGCATCAACACAAGATAAAGCATGGTCAGGTAACACATGCGATTTCCCACCATCATCATCATCATCAGGGTTAACGTTACCCTCATTAGCAGATTGGGGAGGGGTGTCAGGGGCGTAGTATGCAACCATCCTCCCCAAATCAGTCCACAACAAAACATCAGTGGGCAAATTATCAGACAGCCCCACTTCCTTCACCCCAATCAATATAAACCCGGGCCATTGGTAAGGGACAGCTGATGCCCCCAATCCCAGTGACAGTTAGGGTTTTCCCCGGAATGATTTCTTCAGGGGCCGCCAGTTCGGGTCGGATGAGGGTTCGTTCAGCCCCGGTGTCCTTGAGGCCTGTAGCAACATGGCCTCCCACAGTGACGTGCTGTACGTTGTCACACACCCTCCCAAGCACCCCACCCACCAAAAGAACTGCTGCGTTAGGCCCTGGGGCCTTGGCTGGGGGGTTCTTCGGCCTGTCTGGAAAGAAGGTACTGATATGACCAGTCTGATGGCAGGTGTAACACGTGCGAGGTTCGGTGGTACGTCTGGTGCAGTTGGCCACGGGGCCAGGACCTCTGGTGTGTTGGCTGGCAGGGGTACTGGCGTTGGTTGCAGGCTTACCCCCTCTCCAGCTGGTGGTGACTGGCTTCCACACTTCCGATCTACGGTTGGCCTCATAGGCATCGGCAATCTGCGCTGCTTTCGTCACGTCTTTGGGTTCTCTGTCCATCACGAACTGTCGCACCTCAGCTGGGCAAAGATGTAAGAACTGGTCTTTGATCATCAGGTCTCGCAGCTGTGCAAAGGTGGTCACTGACAGTCCTTGGGTCCACTGGTCAAAGTGGGTCCCCAGTCCATGCACCACATCACTGTAACTGTCGTGTGGGCCACGTTGGAGGTTCCGGAACTTTCTACGGTACACCTCGGGTGTAAGCTGGTACTTGGCTATCAGGGCCTGCTTGATGACCTCATAGTCACCATCATGTTCTTGCGGGAGGGCAGCAAACGCCTCCAGAGCTTTGCCTCTCAGCCCTGGTGTCAGGTATCGTGCCCATTCATCTGTAGGCAGCCGGTACTGTCTGCAGGCTTTCTCAAAGGCCCGCAGAAAAGTGTCCAAGTCCCCGTCCTTCTCCATAACAGGAAAGTGATCGGGCCGGGGCTTTGGTATCTGAGCGCTGCTGGGCTCATGGCTCCGGGCGGAGGGTAGAGCATTGAGAAGAAAGCTCCACTCACACATTGAAACAAAGAGAGCCAGAGAGAGAAGGAGGGAGGGGGTTAACCCACAGCATGGGCTAACAGGCAAGCTACAAAATCATAACATTTCATACAATATCCTGACAACCAGCACAGAGAGACTGACCACCAGAGGAAAACAGAGACACCAGCACAGAGCGAACGACCAACAGAAGGAGACAGAGAGACACCAGCACAGAGACCGACCACCAGAGGGAGACAGAGAGACATCAATACAGAGAGACCGACCACCAGAGGGAGACAGAGAGACACCAGCACAGAGACCGACCACCAGAGGGAGACAGAGAGACACCAGTACAGAGAGACCGACCGCCAGAGGGAGACAGAGAGACACCAGAACAGAGAGACCGACCACCAGAGAGAGACAGACACCAGCACAGAGAGACCGACCACCAGAGAGAGACAGAGACACCAGCACAGAGAGATCGACCACCAGAGAGAGACAGAGAGACTCCAGCACAGAGAGAGACCGACCACCAGAAGGGGACAGAGAGACACCAGCACAGAGACCGACCACCAGAGGGAGACAGAGAGACACCAGTACAGAGAGACACCAGCACAGAGAGAGACCGACCACCAGAGGGAGACAGACACCAGCACAGAGAGACCGACCACCAGAGAGAGACAGAGACACCAGCACAGAGAGACTGACCACCAGAGGGAGACACACCAGCACAGAGAGAGACCGACCACCAGAAGGAGACAGAGATACACCAGCACAGAGAGACCGACCAGCAGAGGGAGACCGAGACACCAGCCCAGAGAGACTGACCACCAGAGGGAGACAGAGACACCAGCACAGAGAGAGACCAACCACCAGAGGGAGACAGAGACACCAGTACAGAGAGACCGACCACCAGAAGGTGACAGACACCAGCACAGAGAGACTGACCACCAGAGGGAGACAGAGACACCAGCACAGAGAGACTGACCACCAGAGGGAGACAGAGACACCAGCACAGAGAGAGACTGACCACCAGAGGGAGACAGAGAGACCGACCACCAGAGGGAGACAGACACCAGCACAGAGAGACCGACCACCAGAGGGAGACAGAGACACCAGTACAGAGAGACCGACCACCAGAAGGTGACAGACACCAGCACAGAGAGAGACTGACCACCAGAGGGAGACAGAGACACCAGTACAGAGAGACCGACCACCAGAGGGAGACAGAGAGACCGACCACCAGAGGGAGACAGAGAGACCGACCACCAGAGGGAGACAGAGAGACCGACCACCAGAGGGAGACAGAGACACCAGCACAGAGAGACCGACCACCAGAGGGAGACAGAGACACCAGCACAGAGAGACCGACCACCAGAGGGAGACAGAGACCCCAGCACAGAGAGACCGACCACCAGAGGGAGACGAGACACCAGCACAGAGAGACCGACCACCAGAGGGAGACAGAGACACCAGCACAGAGAGACCGACTCCAGCAATGTGTATGGTGCCCCCTCTGGTGAGGAGGTGTAATGTGTACTGTATTCCCTCTGGTGAGGAGGTGTTATGTGTACTGTATTCCCTCTGGTGAGGCGGTGTAATGTGTACGGCGCCCTCTCTGGTAAGGAGTTGTAATGTGTACTGTACTACCTCGGATGAGGAGGTGTAATGTGTACTGCGCTCCCTCTGGTGAGGAGATATAATGTGTACTGTGCTCCCACTGGTGAGGAGGTGTAATGTGTACTGTACTCCCTCTGGTGAGGAGGTGTAATGTGTAGTGGGCTTCCTCTGGTGAGGAGGTGTAATGTGTACTGTACTCCCTCTGGTGAGGCGGTGTAATGTGTAGTGGGCTTCCTCTGGTGAGGAGGTGTAATGTGTACTGTACTCCCTCGGATGAGGTGGTGTAATGTGTACAGCGCCCCCTCTGGTGAGGAGGTGTATTGTGTACAGCGCCCCCTCTGGTGAGGAGGTGTATTGTGTACAGCGCCCCCTCTGGTGAGGAGGTGTAATGTGTACTGTGCTCCCTCTGGTGGGGAAGTGTAATGTGTACTGTGCTCCCTCTGGTGAGGAGGTGTAATGTGTACTGTGCTCCCTCTGGTGGGGAAGTGTAATGTGTACGGCGCCCCCTCTGGTGAGGAGGTGTAATGTGTAAGGCGTCCTCTTTTGTGAGGAGGTGTAATGTGTACTGTACTCCTTCGGGTGAGGTGGTGTAATGTGTACAGCGCCCCCTCTGGTGAGGTGGTGTAATGTGTAGTGGGCGTCCTCTGGTGAGACGGTGTAATGTGTACAGCGCCCCCTCTGAAACGGAGGTGTAATGTGTACAGCACCCCCTCTGGTGAGGAGGTGTAATATGTACAGCGCCCCCTCTGGTGAGGAGGTGTAATGTGTACTGTGCTCCTTCTGGTGAGGTGTAATGTGTACTGTGCTCCCTCTGGTGAGGTGGTGTAATGTGTACTGTGCTCCCTCTGGTGAGGTGGTGTAATGTGTACTGTGCTCCCTCTGGTGAGGTGTAATGTGTACTGTACTCCCTCGGGTGAGGAGGTGTAATGTGTACGGCGCCCCCTCTGGTGAGGAGATGTAATGTGTACTGTACTCCCTCTGGTGAGGAGGTGTAATGTGTTTGGCGCCCCCTCTGGTGAGGAGGTGTAATGTGTACTGTACTCCCTCAGGTGAGGTGGTGTAATGTGTACTGCGCTCCCTCTGGTGAGGAGGTGTAATGTGTACTGTACTTCCTCTGGTGAGGAGGTGTAATGTGTACGGCGCCCCCTCTGGTGTGGTGGTGTAATGTGTACTGTACTCCCTCTGGTGAGGAGGTGTAATGTGTATGGCGCCCCCTCTGGTGAGGAGGTGTAATGTGTACTGTACTCCCTCTGGTGAGGTGGTGTAATGTGTATGGCGCCCCCTCTGGTGAGGAGGTGTAATGTGTACTGTACTCCCTCAGGTGAGGTGGTGTAATGTGTATGGCGCCCCCTCTGGTGAGGAGGTGTAATGTGTACTGTACTTCCTCTGGTGAGGAGGTGTAATGTGTACTGCGCTCCCTCTGGTGAGGAGGTGTAATGTGTACTGTACTTCCTCTGGTGAGGTGGTGTAATGTGTACTGTGCTCCCTCTGGTGAGGTGGTGTAATGTGTACTGTGCTCCCTCTGGTGAGGTGTAATGTGTACTGTACTCCCTCGGGTGAGGAGGTGTAATGTGTACGGCGCCCCCTCTGGTGAGGAGATGTAATGTGTACTGTACTCCCTCTGGTGAGGTGGTGTAATGTGTACTGTGCTCCCTCTGGTGAGGTGGTGTAATGTGTACTGTGCTCCCTCTGGTGAGGTGTAATGTGTACTGTACTCCCTCGGGTGAGGAGGTGTAATGTGTATGGCGCCCCCTCTGGTGAGGTGGTGTAATGTGTACTGTGCTCCCTCTGGTGAGGTGGTGTAATGTGTACTGTGCTCCCTCTGGTGAGGTGTAATGTGTACTGTACTTCCTCTGGTGAGGAGGTGTAATGTGTACGGCGCCCCCTCTGGTGAGGAGGTGTAATGTGTACTGTACTCCCTCTGGTGAGGAGGTGTAATGTGTACTGTGCTCCCTCTGGTGAGGAGGTGTAATGTGTACTGTGCTCCCTCTGGTGAGGAGGTGTAATGTGTATGGCGCCCCCTCTGGTGAGGAGGTGTAATGTGTACTGTACTCCCTCGGGTGAGGAGGTGTAATGTGTATGGCGCCCCCTCTGGTGAGGTGGTGTAATGTGTACTGTGCTCCCTCTGGTGAGGTGGTGTAATGTGTACTGTGCTCCCTCTGGTGAGGAGGTGTAATGTGTATGGCGCCCCCTCTGGTGAGGAGGTGTAATGTGTACTGTACTCCCTCGGGTGAGGAGGTGTAATGTGTATGGCGCCCCCTCTGGTGAGGTGGTGTAATGTGTACTGTGCTCCCTCTGGTGAGGTGGTGTAATGTGTACTGTGCTCCCTCTGGTGAGGTGTAATGTGTACTGTACTTCCTCTGGTGAGGAGGTGTAATGTGTACGGCGCCCCCTCTGGTGAGGAGATGTAATGTGTACTGTACTCCCTCTGGTGAGGAGGTGTAATGTGTTTGGCGCCCCCTCTGGTGAGGAGGTGTAATGTGTACTGTACTTCCTCTGGTGAGGAGGTGTAATGTGTACGGCGCCCCCTCTGGTGTGGTGGTGTAATGTGTACTGTACTCCCTCTGGTGAGGAGGTGTAATGTGTATGGCGCCCCCTCTGGTGAGGAGGTGTAATGTGTACTGTACTCCCTCTGGTGAGGAGGTGTAATGTGTATGGCGCCCCCTCTGGTGAGGAGGTGTAATGTGTACTGTACTCCCTCTGGTGAGGTGGTGTAATGTGTATGGCGCCCCCTCTGGTGAGGAGGTGTAATGTGTACTGTACTCCCTCAGGTGAGGTGGTGTAATGTGTATGGCGCCCCCTCTGGTGAGGAGGTGTAATGTGTACTGTACTTCCTCTGGTGAGGAGGTGTAATGTGTACTGCGCTCCCTCTGGTGAGGAGGTGTAATGTGTACTGTACTTCCTCTGGTGTGGTGGTGTAATGTGTACTGTACTCCCTCTGGTGAGGAGGTGTAATGTGTACTGTACTCCCTCTGGTGAGGAGGTGTAATGTGTACGGCGCCCCCTCTGGTGTGGTGGTGTAATGTGTACTGTACTCCCTCTGGTGAGGAGGTGTAATGTGTATGGCGCCCCCTCTGGTGAGGAGGTGTAATGTGTACTGTACTCCCTCTGGTGAGGAGGTGTAATGTGTATGGCGCCCCCTCTGGTGAGGAGGTGTAATGTGTACTGTACTCCCTCTGGTGAGGAGGTGTAATGTGTACTGTACTCCCTCTGGTGAGGAGGTGTAATGTGTATGGCGCCCCCTCTGGTGAGGAGGTGTAATGTGTACTGTACTCCCTCTGGTGAGGAGGTGTAATGTGTACTGCGCTCCCTCTGGTGAGGAGGTGTAATGTGTACTGTACTCCCTCAGGTGAGGTGGTGTAATGTGTATGGCGCCCCCTCTGGTGAGGAGGTGTAATGTGTACGGCGCCCCCTCTGGTGTGGTGGTGTAATGTGTACTGTACTCCCTCTGGTGAGGAGGTGTAATGTGTACGTCGCCCCCTCTGGTGAGGAGGTGTAATGTGTATGGCGCTTTCACTGATCTCAGGGTCGATATCATTATCATCCTTCGCCACTCACACTAATATGTCATGAATCGGGGTTGTTTGGTTGCCCAGTTCTTTTCTGAAGGGGATCTATCTATATCAAGAAGAGAATGTCCAGCTTCACTGAATCCGTAAAAAAGAATTTTCTTTATTCACAAACTTTAAGCATAGAGGATACAGACTTCAGCACGAACCATATGGGTAAGAATCTCAACACGTTTCTGCAGCTGAGAGCTATGCATGTGTAACTGAAGTAATCAACTTCATCCTATTTCCTGACACCTCCCCCTTTTGGACTGTGCTACGGAGGCAGAACCTCACGGGACTCCTTCATGCGCACTTCGGCAGGTTTGCCCCGGCGGGACATCCCATCTGCATTGCCATGCTCGCTGCCCTTTTTGTGTTTCTCGTTAAAGTTGTGGTGTTGGAGGTCAGGGCTCCAGCGTAACAACCTTCCGTTGGTTCCACACATGGCTTGTAGCCAGCGCAGAGGGTTGTGATCAGTCACCACAGTGAAGGGGTAACCATACCGGTAGGGCTGCAAACGTTGCAGGGCCCAGACCATGGCCAGGCACTCCTAATCAATGGTGGAATAGGCCACTTCCCTCGGCAGAAGCTTCCGGCTCAGGTACAACACAGGGTGCTCTTGGTTCCCCGAGTCAACCTGGCTGAGCACACCACTGAGGCTAAACTCGCTGGCATCGGTCTGCCACAGGAACGGGCGACTGCTGTCGACTGCTTTTATCACAGGAGAATTGCACAGGGCTGTTTTCAAAGCCTGGAAGGCCACTATAGTTCGATACGAAGCGGCTATAGTACCCTGCAGTTGTCAGGAAGGACATCACCTGCTTCTTGGTCCTGGGGGGGCCAGGACGCTTTATGGAGTTCCCGCCTACCCGGTGCCCCAGGTAGTGGACCTCTCTCATACCCATCTAGCACTTTCCCTGCTTGATGATCAGACCTGCTTGGTGAATTCGCCTGAGCACTTCCTGAAAATGCTGCAGGTGTTCATCCCAGGAGGAACTGAAGATGGCAATGTCATCCAAGTACGCCACTGCGTACTTCTCCAGTCCCTGAAGCAGGAGGTTGACCATCCGCTGGAAAGTGGCTGGGGCATTCTTCATGCCGAAGGGCATGACCGTGGACTCGTACAGTCCGAAGGGTGTGATAAAGGCGGACTTCTGCGCCTCGGGGGTCGGGAATCTGCTAGTATCCCCGACTCAGATCCATTATGGACAGATATTTTGCGTCAGCTAACCGCTCAAGCAGCTCCTCGATGTGTGGCATGGGGTGCGCGTTAGAGGCTGTGATGGCGTTGAGCCCACTGTAGGCCATGCAGAACCGGGTGGTCTGATCCTTCTTTGGCACGAGAACTACAGGTGAGGCCCATGCGCTCTTTGACCATTGAATCACCCCGAGCTGTAACATCTCATCAATCTCCTGGCACATAACCTGCTGCACCTTGTCGGATATCCAATAGGGTGTTCGCCGTCGTGGGGCATGATTCCACCTCGTGGACCGCTAACTCATTCCTTTCAGGTCGGTTGGAGAACACGGCCTGGAAGGGTTCCAGCGTGGTCCGCAACTGTGACAGCTGGGGTTCGATTAACAAGGCGCTTACCTCCACGTCCTTGATGGACACACCAGCCTTGGGCCAGCATGTCCGGGGGGGGGGGGGGGGGTCTTCCTCCCCATCTTTGGCCAGGCTGCAGACCAGTAGGACGTAGACTTCACATTCGTGATGAGCCTTCATCATATTGACGTGAAAGACCTTTCGCCTACCCCGAGCGTGATCAAGCTTTGCCACGTAGGTGACTGGATTGAGCTGTTGGTGGACGACGTACGGGCCTTCCTAGGCTGCCTGAAGCTTATCCTTTGGTACGAGGACCAGCATCCACACCTTTTGACCCACCTGGTAGGTGCACTCCCGGGCATTCTGGTCGTACCAGTGCTTCTGGTCAGCCTGAACCTGCATCATGTTGTCATGCACGAACTGCGTCAATGTCTATTTTGTCACGGAAGCGCATGACATACTCTACTATGGACACTTCAAAAGGGTTCGGCTCCTCTTCCCAGGATTCCCTTACCAACCCAAGGGGTCCCCGGACTCGCCTGCCATACAGGAGCTTGAAAGGGGAGAACCCCATCGAGGTCTGCGGAACCTTTTGGTAAGAGAATAGCAGGTGTGGGAGGTACCGCTCCCAGTCGTGTCCTTGGGTGTCAACCTGTATGCGTAGCATCTGTTTGAGGGTACCGTTGAAGCGCTTACATGAGCCACTGGTCTGTGGGTGATACGCACTCGATACCAGACGCTTCACCTGCATTTTCTTACAGAAAGCCTCCTGTCAGGAAATAGGAAGAATTTCTGACTTACTCCCATTACACATTCAGAGCTCTCAGCTGCAGTTTCCTGTGCCTGCCAGCAGAAGGCTGGAATCCTAAGCCACTCTCCCTTCCCCTGCTATATAGTGTAATGTGCGCCCAGTGTGCTAAAATCACTGAAGAATTTTTATTGCTCTGTGCTGGGATAGACAAGTCTCCCTACACTCCTCATTCCCCCCTCCCACCTGATACTGGCTATAACTGGTACAGAAAGCATGGGATTCTACTGTTTGTTTAAGGTTATGTATTTTGGCACCAATCAGGGCTAGAGATATAAGGATTATATATTCCGGATGTCCATCGAGAGATCTATAACTCCCTGAAATCGCTAAAAGCTAAACCCAACGAGTGCAAGGAGCGGGTTTCTCCATAAGGGGGTCGTGTAGCTACGCCGTGTTTACACTTAAAAGAATCCCCCTGACGTGGTGCACTTCCTGATCATCGTGTCCGTATACGAGGTTCATACAGCGAGATATGTCAAAAAATGGTTTGTCATAACTCTGAGAATAGAGGAGTGCGTTTCATAACTCAGCCCACTCAGTGATGTCACGACCAGAGGGCATATCTTAACTCTGCTGAGTTGTGAGTGTATCTTTTGTCCGGGGTCTAGCTGCAATTCAGGTGTGTGATATGCATCTTGATGTGTCTCCTGAGCACATGGGCAACCAGGAGATGAAATGATCTGAACACTATGTAAGTGTTTTTCAACTTTAATCCCATTTTATTTGTAATTGTACCGTACATACGATACTTGGTATTATAAAAGTAGACAAGTATCGTATGTACAGTACAATTACAAATAAAATGGGTTTAAAGTTGAAAAAAACACTTACATTTCTTTCAGATCATTTGTATAGCAGTTAGACCCCGGAAGACTACTGCTTCACTCACTTATTTCCCAGCCTAAAACCAAGGCACTCCCCCTGTGGTGACCCCACTCAGAGTCTGAATCCTCCCCTTTTCTTAGTGTTGTGACAAACCATTTTTATACATAGCTCACTGTATGAACCTCATATACGAACGACACAATGATCAGGATGTGCACCACATTGGGGCAGAGTGAAGAGGTGGGGTTGGAAAAGCCCACAGCGTGTGTCTGAAAACTCATGGACCCTTTAGGTATGTACTCAAAACATGGCATATTCATATTATCCTGACACACCCCCTCTGGTAGTAATGTGTACGGTGCTCACTGTGGTGAGGAGGTGTAATGTGTACGGCTCCCTTTCTTGTAAGGCGGTGTAATGTGGACAGGTCCTCATGCAGTGATGTCGTGTGCCAGGTATAAAGGCCGGCACCCTCTATAGTGCGGCTGTTTAATGACGGTATATACTCTCTGTTTCAGGCTTCCGGCGTAGCGATCGGGACGATTATTTGAAGGAGGTGACTTTCCTGTTTTCCCGTTTTCTGATTTCTTTGCTGCTTTTTTTTTCTTCTGGTGCTGCTGTTTTCAGGATTTCTGAGTTGTACTTCTTTCTTTTCCCCCTTTTTCTCTCATGATCTGGTCTCTACAGTGTCTGCTTGTATGTCTGTGAACGGCTGAGTTCTGCTGTCTTTCCTTCCTTATTCTCTGTCTTCTTTCCCTTTCTCCTGTCCCTTTCTCTCTCCCTTCCCTTTCTTTCTTTTCTCTTCCCCTTCTACCCTTTTTCCCTTCCCCCTTCTTCCCCTCCTTCCCTTCACCCCCTTCTTCCTTCTGCCCCGTCTTCCTTTTCCCTTCTTCCTTTTCCCCTCTTCATTTATACCCCCTTCTTTTTTCCCCCTTCTTTCTTTCCCCTTTTTTCTTTTTCACACTTCTTTCTTTTTCCCTTCCTTTTTCCCTTCTTTCCTTTTTCCCTTCTTTCCTTTTCCCCTTCTTCCCTTTTCCCCTTCTTTCCTTTTTCCCCTTCCTTTTCCCCTTCTTTTTTCCCCTTCTTTTTTCCCCCCTTATTTCTTCTCAACATCTTTCTTTTTCTGCTTCTTTCTTTCCCCTTTCTTTTTCCCACTTCTTTTTTTCCTTTTCCATTCTTTCCTTTCCCCTTCTTTCTTTTTCCCCTTCTTTCCTTTTCTCCCTCCTTCCCTTTTCCCTTCTTCCTTTCCCCCTCTTCATTTATACCCTTTCTTTCGTTCCCCATTTTTGGTTTTTCACACTTCTTTCTTTTTCCCTTCTTTCCTTTTTCCCTTCTTTCCTTTTTCCCTTCTTTCCTTTTTCCCCTTTTCTTTCTTCCCCCTTCCTTTTCCTACTCTTCCATTTCCCCTCTTCATTTACCCCCTTCTTTTTTCCCCTTCTTTCTTTTCCCCCCTTATTTCTTCTCCCCATCTTTTTTCCGCTTCTTTCTTTCCCCTTTCTTTCTTTTTCCCACTTCTTTTTTTCCTTTCTTTTCCATTCTTTCCTTTCCCCTTCTTTCTTTTTCCCCTTCTTTCCTTTTCCCCTTCTTTCTTTTTCTCCCTCCTTCCCTTTCCCCTTCTTCTTTTTCTCCCTTTTTCCTTTCCCTCTATTCTCCTTCCCTTTACTTTCCTCTTCCTTTTACTTTCTCCTCTTCTTCCCCTTTCTTCTTTCCCCTTTCTTCTTTCCCTCCCTCTCCCGCTTCCCTACTTCCCTTTCCTTACCCCTCCCTGCCTTTTCCTTTCCCCTTCCCTCCTTCCTTTTCTTTTCCCCTTTCTTTCCTACCTTTTCCCTTTGCCTCCTTCCCTTCTATTCCCCCTTCCCTCCTTACATTACCTATTCCCTCCTTTTCTTTCCCTCCTTTTCTTTCTCCTTTCCCTCCTTTCCTTCCCCCTTCCCTCCTTTCCATCCCTTTTACTCTTCCCTTTTCCTGTCCTCCTTCCCCTTTCCCCCTTCCTCCTTCACTTTTCCCATCCTCCTTCCCTTTTCCCTTTCCCCCTCCTTCCTTCCCTTGTTTTCTGTTGTGAATTCTGTGGCTGAATTCACTCCTGTGGTCACAAGTGGTACTGCAGCTTCTGAGCTTCCTCCCTCAGGTGTTCTGGTGAGCTCGTTAACTGCTTCATTACTTAACTCCGCCTGATGCTGCTATCCTTGCTCCTTGTCAATGTTTCAGTGTTGGATCTGAGCTTCTCCTGATTGTTCCTGTGACCTGCTGCTCTGTATAGCTAAGTGCTTTTTGCTTTTTTGTTGCTTTTTTTCTGTCCAACTTGTCTTTTGTTTTGCTGGAAGCTCTGAGACGCAAAGGGTGTACCGCCGTGCCGTTAGTTCGGCACGGTGGGGTTTTTTTTGCCCCCTTTGCGTGGTTTTGCTTTAGGGTTTTTTGTAGACTGCAAAGTTCGCTTTACTATCCTCGCTCTGTCCTAGAATATCGGGCCCCACTTTGCTGAATCTATTTCATCCCTACGTTTTGTCTTTTCATCTTACTCACAGTCATTATATGTGGGGGGCTGCCTTTTCCTTTGGGGAATTTCTCTGGGGCAAGTCAGGCCTATTTTTCTATCTTCAGGCTAGCTAGTTTCTTAGGCTGTGCCGAGTTGCCTAGGTAGTTGTTAGGCGCAATCCACAGCCGCTTTTAGTTGTGTTTAGGATAGGATCAGGTGTGCAGTCTACAGAGTTTCCACGTCTCAGAGCTCGTTCTTGTATTTTTGGGTATTTGTCAGATCACTGTGTGCGCTCTGATCGCTAAGCACACTGTGTTTCTGGATTGCCTTCATAACACCTGTCATTAGCAAACATAACAGTTTTCCTTTCCTCCTTCCATTTCCCCTTTTCCTCTTTCCCTTTTCTCTTTCCCCTTCCTCCTTCGTTTTCCCCTTCCTCCATCCTCCATCCTTTTTTCCCTTGCGTTTCCCGCCCTTCTTGCCTCCTTCATTTCTCTTTCCCCATTCCCTCCTTCCCTTTCCTTTCACATTCCTTTTCCCCTTGCCTTCCCCCCTTCCCTTTCCCCCTTCCCTTCCCTCCTTCTCTTTCCCTCCATCCATTTCCCTCTTCCCTTCTCTTTACCCATTCCCCTTCCCTTTCTCCTTCTTTTCCCTTCGCTTCCTTTTCCCCCTTTCCCTCCTTCCCTTTCCACATTCTCTCCTTCGCTTTCCTTTCCTTTACCCCTTCATTTTCCATCTTCCCTTCCCTCTTTTCTTTTTCCCCTTCCCTCTATTCCTTTCCTGCTTCCCTCCTTCCCTTTCCTCCTTGCCTTTTCCTCTTCCTTCCTCCCGTTTCTGTGAATTGCTGAGTTTTGCGGTGGGGATTTCCACGCTGCAGGCAGGTCTCGTGCCGCAGGTCCCCCTCCTCACTGATCTGTTTTCTCTTTTTCAGCTTTATGAGACCAGTAATCGCTATCACTTCCTGCACAGCCTGGCGTTACTGGCGGTGCCGCACTGCAGACGCCCCATGCTGGTACGTATATGTCTTAAGGTCTCGGCTGCTGTCACCCTAATGCCTCCTGGGTACTAGGATCATTGTGTGGGTGGACTCTGTGTTCTTTTTATATATATATATACCGCACACTCACCACTGCTCTTCGGCTCCCCCCGCAGGCCGGATCGCTCCTGACATCTGGTATCGTCCTGTTTTGTGGTTCTTTTTATTACCAAGCACTGAGCGGAGACCCCTCCTTGACCAAAGCCGCCCCGTACGGGGGCACAATACTCATCCTGGGGTGGGCTGCCATGGCGCTGTGAGCAGAGCCGATCATACACGTATACTTATTCTGTACAGTGATGTTTTATTAAAGGCTTTTTCCTGGGAGATCAGAGGTGTCTTATGTGGGGGAGGGGAGGCGACGGATCCTGCATCACAAGAGCTAACACTAATGTCTGCTGCCGGAGGTGCTGCCTCCTGCTGGCGATTCACTGTCTGGAGGAAGTTGATGAGGAGAAGAGTGAGATGTCGCCACCACCTGCCCCCGTTCTGTTTGGTTACGTCACTGTCATGTGGGTGTTCCCCCTCTGTTGTTGCTGTCCCACCTGTGTTGTGGCCATCCCTGTACCCCCTCAGTTGTCTCTATCCCCCATGTTGTTGCTGCGTTCCTGCAGTTGTCTCCGTCCTTCCTGTGTTGTCGCCGTCCCCCCTGCAGTTGTCGCTGTCCCCCCTGTGTTCTCGCCGTTCCTCCCTGAGTTGTCGCCGCCCCCCTGCAGTTGTAGCCATCCCCTCTGCAGTTGTCGCCGTCCTCCCTGCAGTTGTCGCCGTCCCCCCTGCAGTTGTCGCCATCCTCCCTGCAGTTGTATCCATCCCCCTGCGTTGTCGCTGTCCCCCCTGCAGTTGTCGCCGTCCTCCCTGTGTTGTCGCCATCCTCCCTGCAGTTGTATCCATCCTCCCTGCAGTTGTCGCCATTTTCCCTGCAGTTGTATCCATCCCCCCCTGTGTTGTCGCTGTCCCCCCTGCAGTTGTTGCTGTCCCCCCTGCAGTTGTCGCCGTCCTCCCTGTGTTGTCGCCATCCTCCCTGCAGTTGTATCCATCCCCCCTGCAGTTGTCGCCGTCCTCCCTTTGTTGTCGCCGTCCTCCCTGTGTTGTCGCCGTCGTCCCTGCAGTTGTCTCCATCGCCCCTGCAGTTGTCGCCGTCCTCCCTGTGTTGTCGCCGTCCTCCCTGTGTTGTCGCTGTCCTCCGTGTTGTCGCCGTCCTCCCTGTGTTGTCGCCGTCCTCCCTGTGTTGTCGCCGTCCTCCCTGTGTTGTCGCCGTCCTCCCTGTGTTGTCGCTGTCCTCCGTGTTGTTGCTGTCCTCCCTGTGTTGTCGCCGTCCTCCCTGTGTTGTCGCCGTCCTCCCTGTGTTGTCGCCACCCCCCCTCTGCAGTTTTCGGCGGCCTCCCTGTGTTGTCGCCGTCGTTCCTGCAGTTGTCTCCATCCCCCCTGCAGTTGTCGCCGTCTTCCCTGTGTTGTTGCCGTCCTCCCTGTGCTGTCGCCGTCCTCCCTGTGTTGTCGCCGTCCTCTCTGTGTTGTCGCCGTCCTCCCTGCAGTTGTATCCATCCTCCCTGCAGTTGTCGCCATTTTCCCTGCAGTTGTATCCATCCCCCCCTGTGTTGTCGCTGTCCCCCCTGCAGTTGTTGCTGTCCCCCCTGCAGTTGTCGCCGTCCTCCCTGTGTTGTCGCCATCCTCCCTGCAGTTGTATCCATCCCCCCTGCAGTTGTCGCCGTCCTCCCTTTGTTGTCGCCGTCCTCCCTGTGTTGTCGCCGTCGTCCCTGCAGTTGTCTCCATCGCCCCTGCAGTTGTCGCCGTCCTCCCTGTGTTGTCGCCGTCCTCCCTGTGTTGTCGCTGTCCTCCGTGTTGTCGCCGTCCTCCCTGTGTTGTCGCCGTCCTCCCTGTGTTGTCGCCGTCCTCCCTGTGTTGTCGCCGTCCTCCCTGTGTTGTCGCTGTCCTCCGTGTTGTTGCTGTCCTCCCTGTGTTGTCGCCGTCCTCCCTGTGTTGTCGCCGTCCTCCCTGTGTTGTCGCCACCCCCCCTCTGCAGTTTTCGGCGGCCTCCCTGTGTTGTCGCCGTCGTTCCTGCAGTTGTCTCCATCCCCCCTGCAGTTGTCGCCGTCTTCCCTGTGTTGTTGCCGTCCTCCCTGTGCTGTCGCCGTCCTCCCTGTGTTGTCGCCGTCCTCTCTGTGTTGTCGCCGTCCTCCCTGCAGTTGTATCCATCCCCTCTGCAGTTGTCGCTGTCCTCCCTGTGTTGTCGCTGTCCTCCGTGTTGTCGCCGTCCTCCCTGCAGTTGTATCCATCCCCTCTGCAGTTGTCGCTGTCCTCCCTGTGTTGTCGCCGTCTCCCCTGCAGTTGTCGCCGTCCTCCCTGCAGTTGTCGCCATCCTCCCTGCAGTTGTCGCCATCCTCCCTGCAGTTGTCGCCATCCTCCCTGCAGTTGTCGCTGTCCTCCCTGCAGTTGTATCCATCCCCTCTGCAGTTGTCGCTGTCCTCCCTGTGTTGTCGACGTCCTCCCTGCAGTTGTATCCATCCCCTCTGCAGTTGTCGCTGTCCTCCCTGTGTTGTCGCCGTCCTCCCTGCAGTTGTATCCATCCCCTCTGCAGTTGTCGTCGTCCTCCCTGTGTTGTCGCCATGCCCTTGCAGTTGTCGCCGCCTCCCTCTGCAGTTGTCGCCATCCTCCCTTTGTTGTCGCTGTCCTCCCTGCAGTTGTCTCCGTCCTCCCTGCAGTTGTCGCCGTCCTCCCTGCAGTTGTATCCATCCCCTCTGCAGTTGTCGCTGTCCTCCCTGTGTTGTCGACGTCCTCCCTGCAGTTGTATCCATCCCCCCTGCAGTTGTCACTGTCCTCCCTGTGTTGTCGCCGCCCCTCTCTGCAGTTGTCGCCATCCTCCCTTTGTTGTCGCCGTCTTCCCTGTGTTGTCACCGTCGTCCCTTTGTTGTCGTCGTCCTCCCTGTGTTGTCGCCATGCCCTTGCAGTTGTATCCATCCCCCCTGCAGTTGTCGCTGTCCTCCCTGTGTTGTCGCCGCCCCCCTCTGCAGTTGTCGCTGTCCTCCCTGTGTTGTCGCCGTCCTCCCTGCAGTTGTAGCCATCCTCCCTGTGTTGTCGCCGTCCTCCCTGTGTTGTCGCCACCCCCCTCTGCAGTTGTCGCCATCCTCCCTTTGTTGTCGCCGTCCCCCCAGCAGTTGTCGCCGTCTTCCCTGCAGTTGTATCCATCCCCTCTGCAGTTGTTGCCGTCCTCCCTGCAGTTGTCGCCGTCCTCCCTGTGTTGTCGCCATCGTCCCTGCAGTTGTATCCATCCCCTCTGCAGTTGTTGCTGTCCTCCCTGTGTTGTCGCCATCCTCCCTGCAGTTGTATCCATCCTCCCTGTGTTGTCGCCGTCCTCCCTGCAGTTGTATCCATCCCCCCTGCAGTTGTCGCTGTCCTCCCTGTGTTGTCACCGCCCCCATCTGCAGTTGTCGCCATCCTCCCTTTGTTGTCGCCGTCCTCCTTGTGTTGTCACCGTCGTCCCTGCAGTTGTCGCCGTCCCCCCTGCAGTTGTATCCATCCCCTCTGCAGTTGTCGCTGTCCTCCCTGTGTTGTCGCCATGCCCTTGCAGTTGTCGCCGTCCCCCCTGTAGTTGTCGCCGTCCTCCCTGCAGTTGTATCCATCCCCCCTGCAGTTGTCGCCTCCCCCCTCTGCAGTTGTCGCTGTCCTCCCTGTGTTGTCGCCGCCCCCCTCTGCAGTTGTCGCTGTCCTCCCTGTGTTGTCGCCGTCCTCCCTGCAGTTGTATCCATCCTCCCTGTGTTGTCGCCGTCCTCACTGTGTTGTCGCCGTCTTCCCAGCAGTTGTATCCATCCTCCCTGTGTTGTCGCCATCCTCCCTGTGTTGTCGCCGCCCCCCTCTGCAGTTGTCGCCGTCCTCCCTGTGTTTTCGCCGTCGTCCCTGCAGTTGTCGCAGTCCCCCCAGCAGTTGTCGCCATCCTCCCTGCAGTTGTATCCATCCCCTCTGCAGTTGTCGCCGTCCTCCCTGCAGTTGTCGCCGTCCTCCCTGTGTTGTCGCCATCGTCCCTGCAGTTGTATCCATCCCCCCTGCAGTTGTATCCATCCCCCCTGTGTTGTCGCTGTCCCCCCTGCAGTTGTCGCTGTCCCCCCTGCAGTTGTCGCCGTCCTCCCTGCAGTTGTCGCCGTCCTCCCTGCAGTTGTCGCCGTCCTCCCTGCAGTTGTCTCTGTCCTCCCTGTGTTGTCGCCGCCCCCCTCTGCAGTTGTCGCCATCCTCCCTTTGTTGTCGCCGTCCCCCCTGCAGTTGTCGCCGTCCTCCCTGTGTTGTCGCCGTCGTCCCTGCAGTTGTCGCCGTCCCCCCAGCAGTTGTCGCCGTCCTCCCTGCAGTTGTATCAATCCCCTCTGCAGTTGTTGCCGTCCTCCCTGCAGTTGTATCCATCCTCCCTGTGTTGTCGCCATCCTCCCTGCAGTTGTATCCATCCCCCCTGCAGTTGTCGCTGTCCTCCCTGTGTTGTCGCCGCCCCCCTCTGCAGTTGTCGCTGTCCTCCCTGTGTTGTTGCCATCCTCCCTGCAGTTGTCGCCGTCCTCCCTGCAGTTGTCGCCGCCCCCCTCTGCATTTGTCGCTGTCCTCCCTGTGTTGTTGCCATCCTCCCTGCAGTTGTCGCCGTCCTCCCTGCAGTTGTCGCCGCCCCCCCTCTTCAGTTGTCGCTGTCCTCCCTGTGTTGTTGCCATCCTCCCTGCAGTTGTCGCCGTCCTCCCTGCAGTTGTCGCCGCCCCCCCTCTACAGTTGTCGATGTCCTCCCTGTGTTGTCGCCGTCCTCCCTGTGTTGTCGCCGTCCTCCCTGCAGTTGTATCCATCCCCCTCTGCAGTTGTCGATGTCCTCCCTGTGTTGTCGCCGCCCCCTCTGCAGTTGTCGCCGTCCTCCCTGTGTTGTTGCCATCCTCCCTGCAGTTGTCACCACCCCCCCTCTGCAGTTGTCGATGTACTCCCTGTGTTGTCGCCATCCTCCCTGCAGTTATCCATTCTCCCTGTGTTGTCGCCGTCCTCCCTGCAGTTGTATCCATCCCCCCTGCAGTTGTCGTCGTCCTCCCTTTGTTGTCGCCGTCCCCCCTGCAGTTGTCACCGTCCTCCCTGTGTTGTCACCATGCCCTTGCAGCTGTTGCTGTCCTCCTCTCTTCCCTCAGGTGTCATTGTCCCATTTCCCCACCCTCGGGTGTTGGGGGATACGGTCACCTGTGGGTGTGAGAAGAGATTTGCTCTCCCTTTGTTTTGGTGCCTGGCGTCTCTGATGATCTTCTCTGCGTTATTCGTCCGCGCCCTTCTGGGCTAATACCTGAAGTCATGCCAGCTTGTCACAGCGTCCTCTCAGGCTGCACACAGGTGGACAAGTTTGCCCGCTGCTTTCTTTTGCCTCATGGTGACCTTTTTCTTCTCAGTCATAACAGGACCAGCAATGAACCTTGGGTGGGGAAGGGGCATGGTGGACCCTCGGACCCTGGGGATGCCCGGGTTGCAGGCCAAGCAGACGCCAGGACAGGGCTAGGAGACACTGAACTGTGGTGGGCCGGGCCGTATATTGAGGTCTTGCTGCTATAGCACTTTAAACTCTCGCCCCCCTACTGAAGAATCCGACTTAAGGTGCCCAAACCTTTCAGGTGGTCGAATCTGTATAGGGGTCTTTACTACAAAATCATCCGAATCTCCTGATAACGATTGGTTCAGCTGACAGTATAATCTGTATAGGAGCCCCACACCATTGATTGGGGAGTTAATGATTCGCCATGGACGATTTCAGACGTCAATCTTTGTGTTCTCTAAGGCAGAGGTCCCCAACTCCAGTCCTCAAGGCCCACCAACAGGTCATGTTTTCAGGATTTCCTTTGCATTGCACAGGTGATGCAATTATTACCTGGGCAAGACTAAGGAAATCCTGAAAACATGACATGTTGGTGGGCCTTGAGGACTGGAGTTGGGGACCCCTGCTCTAAGGGAAACGTGGCCCCAGCAATGTCTGTCAATGGCTCTCCTAGAGGACAGAGGTGCGGTTCTCAGAATGGAAGAGCCAGTGAAATTTCTGCTGCGATGTCCAAGACCTTTTACCTTTTCTCTACCTTCAGCACATCACACGAGTACATCTTCAACATTAGCATGAGCACATGCATATAGAACCATGAAAAGTGCACAAATGCAGTAATGGACTCACATTTAGGTTTTCATTAAATCATGAGAACCACCATCAGTACAGAAATACACCACCAGAACCATATTTATTGCTTAAATACATCACTTACACCCTCCTCAGTAGATGGATACATCACCAGAACCACCATCAGTACATGAATACATCACCAGCAACCCCATCAGTACAGAAATACACCACCAGAACCATATTTATTGCTTGAATACATCACTTGCACCCTCCTCAGTAGATGGATACATCACCAGAACCACCATCAGTACATGAATACATCACCAGCAACCCCATCAGTGCAGAAATGCACCACCAGAATCATTTATTGCTTGAATACATCACAGCACCCTCCTCAGTGGATGGATACATCACCAGAACCACCATCAGTGCATGAATACATCACTAGAACCACTGTAAGTACAGAAATGCAGCACCAGAACCATATTTATTGCTTGAATACATTACTAGCACCCTCATCAGTGGATGGATACATCACCAGAACCACCTTCAGTGCATGAATACAGCACTAGAACTACTGTCAGTACATGAAAACATCACCAAGCTTAGTACAATAATCAGTTATAGTGTCAGGTCAGCCCCATATACCATTCTATTGCATGAACCTACAACTCCCAGTATGTCCTTAACAATAGTAAGTTGATGGGAGATTACTAAATCCAGCCAGCCATCATCAGACTGCGGGCCATACAGGAACTACAGCATCGATGAGATGAAGTCAGTTGTAGTATAAAACATTTAAAGAGTAACCAGACCAGTCTGCGCTGCCCCGGCCAGCTTCTCCCATCACTGCTCGATGTGAGTGACGAGGCTTCAACATGCATACATAGCAAGAGACCTGACACTCATTGTCACGAATCACAGATGGACACCTTTATCATCCCCACCGCTGACACCAATATGTCATGATTTATCTATATCCCACTTCCGGTTTGGAACTTGCAGCTCTCTGGTGCCCCCTTACCCTCAGGTCAGATCAGGTACTGCACCTAGGGTAATTAGTCACCAGAAAGGCTGCCTGCTATGTACTGGTTAATGGGCACGCTGCAGCGAGGGCAATATACTGTAACTACACCCACACAGGCGGGAACAATAATTAATCTCCATCCGTCGCTGCCAGTTTCCCCAAAAGAGCTGGACAAATCCACTGCCACCAACTCCTATCTCTTAACCCCTTTCTGCCATTGGACGCACTATCCCGTTGAGGTGACCTGAGACTTAATTCCCAGGGACGGAATAGTACGTCATAGGCGATGGGCCGCTCGGGGGGGAGCGCGGCCGGGGGTCAGCTGATTATCACAGCTGACATCCGGCACTATGTGATACGTCCCGGACCGCTCCCGGAACTTTAACACCTGGAACACTGCGATTAAACAGGATCGCAGCGTTCCGGCGGCATAGGGAAGCATCGCGCAGGGAGGGGGCTCCCTGAGACCCTCGGAACAACGCGATGTGATCGCGTTATTCCGACCATCTCCTCCATCCTCCCTGCAGGCCCCGGATCCAAGATGGCTGTGGGGTCCTTCCGGGTCCTGCAGGGAGGTGGCTTGTCAGTGCCTGCTGACACCAAGCGCCGGGAAACCTCCCTGCAGTGCCTGTCAGATCAGCGATCTGATAATATAAAGTAAAAAAAATATATATATTTATATTTTATCAGGTGTTAAAAAAGAAAATCCTACATAAAAAAAAAAAACATTGTTCCAATAAATACATTTCTTTACGTAAATAAAAAAAACAACAAGACTACACATTTAGTATCGCCGTGTCCGTAATGACCCGACCTATAAAACTGTCCCACTCCTTCAGTGAACACTGTAAAAAAAAAAAAAAAAAAAGAGGCAAAAAACAACGCTTTATTATCATACCGCCGAACAAAAAGTGGAATAACACACGATCAAAAAGACGGATATAAATAACCACTAGATGGTGGCCCGACTCTAACACATCGGGTATTCTACAATATGCATGTCCACGTAGTATATTGCCCAGCCACGTAGTATATTGCCCAGCCACGTAGTATATTGCCCAGCCACGTAGTATATTGCCCAGTCACGTAGTATATTGCCCAGTCACGTAGTATATTGCCCAGCCATGTAGTATATTGCCCAGTCACGTAGTATATTGCCCAGCCACGTAGTATATTGCCCAGCCACGTAGTATATTGCCCAGCCATGTAGTATATTGCCCAGTCACGTAGTATATTGCCCAGCCACGTAGTATATTGTCCAGCCACGTAGTATATTGCCCAGCCACGTAGTATATTGCCCAGTCACGTAGTATATTGCCCAGTCACGTAGTATATTGCCCAGCCACGTAGTATATTGCCCAGTCACGTAGTATGTTGCCCAGTCACGTAGTATATTGCCCAGTCACGTAGTATATTGTCCAACCACATAGTATATAGCAGAGTCACGTAGTATATTGCCCAGCCACGTAGTATATTGCCCAGCCACGTAGTATATTACCCAGCCACGTAGTATATTGCCCAGCCACGTAGTATATTGCCCAGTCACGTAGTATATTGTCCAGCCACGTAGTATATTGCCCAGTCACGTAGTATATTGTCCAACCACATAGTATATAGCAGAGTCACGTAGTATATTGCCCAGCCACGTAGTATATTGCCCAGTCACGTAGTATATTGCCCAGTCACGTAGTATATTGCCCAGCCACGTAGTATATTGCCCAGTCACGTAGTATGTTGCCCAGTCACGTAGTATATTGCCCAGTCACGTAGTATATTGTCCAACCACATAGTATATAGCAGAGCCACGTAGTATATTGCCCAGCCACGTAGTATGTTGCCCAGCCACGTAGTATATTGCACAGCCACGTAGTATATTGCCCAGCCACGTAGTATGTTGCCCAGTCACGTAGTATATTACCCAGCCACGTAGTATATTGCCCAGCCACGTAGTATATTGTCCAACCACATAGTATATAGCAGAGCCACGTAGTAGATTGCCCAGTCACGTAGTATATTGCCCAGTCACGTAGTATATTGTCCAACCACATAGTATATAGCAGAGCCACGTAGTATATTGCCCAGTCACGTAGTATATTGCCCAGTCACGTAGTATATAGCAGAGCCACGTAGTATATTGTCCAACCACATAGTATATAGCAGAGCCACGTAGCATATTGCCCAGCCACGTAGTATATTGCCCAGCCACGTAGTATATTGCCCAGCCACGTAGTATATTGCCCAGCCACGTAGTATATTGTCCAGCCACGTAGTATATTGCCCAGCCACATAGTATATTGCCCAGTAACGTAGTATATTGCCCAGCTACGTAGTATATTGCCCAGTCACGTAGTATATTGCCCAGCCACGTAGTATATTGCCCAGTCACGTAGAATATTGCCCAGCCACGTAGTATATTGCAGTCACGTAGTATATTGCCCAGCCACGTAGTATATAGCAGAGCCACGTAGTATATTGCACAGCCACGTAGTATATTGCCCAGTCACGTAGTATATTGCCCAGCCACGTAGTATATTGCCCAGTCACGTAGTATATTGCACAGCGACGTAGTATATTGCCCAGTCACGTAGTATATTGCCCAGCCACGTAGTATATTGCACAGTCATAGGATATTGCCCAGTCACGTAGTATATTGCCCAGTCACGTAGTATATTGCACAGCCCACGTAGTATATTGCCCAGTCACGTAGTATATTGCCCAGTCACGTAGTATATTGCCCAGTCATAGTATATTGCCCAGCCACGTAGTTTATTGCCCAGCCACGTAGTATATTGCCCAGCCACGTAGTATATTGCCCAGTCACGTAGTATATTGCCCAGTCATGTTGTATATTGCCCAGTCATAGTATATTGCCCAGCCACGTAGTATATTGCCCAGTCACGTAGTATATTGCCCAGTCACGTAGTATATTGCCCAGTCATAGTATATTGCCCAGCCACGTAGTTTATTGCCCAGCCACGTAGTATATTGCCCAGCCACGTAGTATATTGCCCAGTCACGTAGTATATTGCCCAGTCATGTTGTATATTGCCCAGTCATAGTATATTGCCCAGCCACGTAGTATATTGCCCAGCCACGTAGTATATTGCCCAGCCACGTAGTATATTGTCCAGCCACGTAGTATATTGCCCAGCCACGTAGTATATTGCCCAGTAACGTAGTATATTGCCCAGTCACGTAGTATATTGCCCAGCCACGTAGTATATTGCCCAGTCACGTAGTATATTGCCCAGCCACGTAGTATATTGCAGTCACGTAGTATATTGCCCAGCCACGTAGTATATAGCAGAGCCACGTAGTATATTGCACAGCCACGTAGTATATTGCCCAGTCACGTAGTATATTGCCCAGCCACGTAGTATATTGTCCAACCACATAGTATATAGCAGAGCCACGTAGTATATTGCCCAGCCACGTAGTATGTTGCCCAGTCACGTAGTATATTGCCCAGTCACGTAGTATATTGTCCAACCACATAGTATATAGCAGAGCCACGTAGTATATTGCCCAGCCACGTAGTATGTTGCCCAGCCACGTAGTATATTGCACAGCCACGTAGTATATTGCCCAGTCACGTAGTATATTGCCCAGCCACGTAGTATATTGCCCAGCCACGTAGTATATTGCCCAGTCACGTAGTATATTGTCCAACCACATAGTATATAGCAGAGCCACGTAGTATATTGCCCAGTCACGTAGTATATTGCCCAGTCACGTAGTATATAGCAGAGCCACGTAGTATATTGTCCAACCACATAGTATATAGCAGAGCCACGTAGCATATTGCCCAGCCACGTAGTATATTGCCCAGCCACGTAGTATATTGCCCAGCCACGTAGTATATTGCCCAGCCACGTAGTATATTGTCCAGCCACGTAGTATATTGCCCAGCCACGTAGTATATTGCCCAGTAACGTAGTATATTGCCCAGCTACGTAGTATATTGCCCAGTCACGTAGTATATTGCCCAGCCACGTAGTATATTGCCCAGTCACGTAGTATATTGCCCAGCCACGTAGTATATTGCAGTCACGTAGTATATTTCCCAGCCACGTAGTATATAGCAGAGCCACGTAGTATATTGCACAGCCACGTAGTATATTGCCCAGTCACGTAGTATATTGCCCAGCCACGTAGTATATTGCCCAGTCACGTAGTATATTGCACAGCGACGTAGTATATTGCCCAGTCACGTAGTATATTGCCCAGCCACGTAGTATATTGCACAGTCATAGGATATTGCCCAGTCACGTAGTATATTGCCCAGTCACGTAGTATATTGCACAGCCCACGTAGTATATTGCCCAGTCACGTAGTATATTGCCCAGTCACGTAGTATATTGCCCAGTCATAGTATATTGCCCAGCCACGTAGTTTATTGCCCAGCCACGTAGTATATTGCCCAGCCACGTAGTATATTGCCCAGCCACGTAGTATATTGCCCAGTCACGTAGTATATTGCCCAGTCATGTAGTATATTGCCCAGTCATAGTATATTGCCCAGCCACGTAGTATATTGCCCAGCCACGTAGTATATTGCCCAGCCACGTAGTATATTGCCCAGCCACGTAGTATATTGCCCAGCCACGTAGTATATTGTCCAGCCACGTAGTATATTGCCCAGCCACGTAGTATATTGCCCAGCCACGTAGTATACTGCCCAGTAACGTAGTATATTGCCCAGCTACGTAGTATATTGCCCAGTCACGTAGTATATTGCCCAGCCACGTAGTATATTGCCCAGTCACGTAGTATATTGCCCAGCCACGTAGTATATTGCAGTCACGTAGTATATTGCCCAGCCACGTAGTATATAGCAGAGCCACGTAGTATATTGCACAGCCACGTAGTATATTGCCCAGTCACGTAGTATATTGCCCAGCCACGTAGTATATTGCCCAGTCACGTAGTATATTGCACAGCGATGTAGTATATTGCCCAGTCACGTAGTATATTGCCCAGCCACGTAGTATATTGCACAGTCATAGGATATTGCCCAGTCACATAGTATATTGCCCAGTCACGTAGTATATTGCACAGCCCACGTAGTATATTGCCCAGTCACGTAGTATATTGCCCAGTCACGTAGTATATTGCCCAGTCACGTAGTATATTGCACAGCCCACGTAGTATATTGTCCAACCACGTAGTATATTGCCCAGCCACGTAGTTTATTGCCCAGCCACGTAGTATATTGCCCAGTCATGTAGTATATTGCCCAGTCACGTAATATATTGCCCAGCCACGTAGTATATTGCCCAGCCACGTACTATATTGCACAGTCATAGGATATTGCCCAGCCACGTAGTATATTGCCCAGTCACGTAGTATATTGCCCAGTCACGTAGTATATTGCACAGCCCACGTAGTATATTGCCCAGTCACGTAGTATATTGCCCAGTCACGTAGTATATTGCCCAGTCATAGTATATTACCCAGCCACGTAGTATATTGCCCAGCCACGTAGTATATTGCCCAGCCACGTAGTATATTGCCCAGTCACGTAGTATATTGCCCACTCACGTAGTATATTGCCCAGTCACGTAGTATATTGCCCAGCCACATAGTGTATTGCCCAGTAATGTAGTATATTGCCCAGTGACATAATATATTGCCCAGCCACGTAGTATATTGCCCAGCCACGTAGTATATTGCCCAGTCACGTAGTATATTGCCCAGTCACGTAGTATATTGCCCAGTCACGTAGTATATTGCCCAGTCACGTAGTATATTGCCCAGTCACATAGTGTATTGCCCAGTAATGTAGTATATTGCCCAGTGACATAATATATTGCCCAGCCACGTAGTATATTGCCCAGCCACGTAGTATATTGCCCAGTCACGTAGTATATTGCCCAGCCACGTAGTATATTGCCCAGCCACGTAGTATATTGCCCAGTCACGTAGTATATTGCTCAGCCACGTAGTATATTGCCCAGTCACGTAGTATATTGCCCAGTCACGTAGTATATTGCCCAGTCACGTAGTATATTGCCCAGTCACGTAGTATATTGCCCAGTCACGTAGTATATTGCTCAGCCACGTAGTATATTGCCCAGCCACGTAGTATATTGCCCAGCCACGTAGTTTATTGCCCAGCCACGTAGTATATTGCCCAGTCACGTAGTATATTGCCCAGTCACGTAATATATTGCCCAGCCACGTAGTATATTGCCCAGCCACGTAGTATATTGCACAGTCATAGGATATTGCCCAGCCACGTAGTATATTGCCCAGTCACGTAGTATATTGCCCAGTCACGTAGTATATTGCACAGCCCACGTAGTATATTGCCCAGTCACGTAGTATATTGCCCAGTCACGTAGTATATTGCTCAGCCACGTAGTATATTGCCCAGTCACGTAGTATATTGCCCAGTCACGTAGTATATTGCCCAGCCACGTAGTATATTGCCCAGCCACGTAGTATATTGCCCGGCCACGTAGTATATTGCCCAGTCACGTAGTATATTGCCCAGCCATGTAGTATATTGCCCAGCCACGTAGTATATTGCCCAGTCACGTAGTATATTGCCCAGCCACGTAGTATATTGCCCAGTCACGTAGTATATTGCTCAGCCACGTAGTATATTGCCCAGTCACGTAGTATATTGCCCAGTCACGTAGTATATTGCCCAGCCACGTAGTATATTGCCCAGCCACGTAGTATATTGCCCAGCCACGTAGTATATTGCCCAGTCACGTAGTATATTGCCCAGCCATGTAGTATATTGCCCAGCCACGTAGTATATTGCCCAGCCACGTAGTATATTGCCCAGCGACGTAGTATATTGCCCAGCCACGTAGTATATTGCCCAGCCACGTAGTATATTGCCCAGCCACGTAGTATATTGCCCAGCCACGTAGTATATTGCCCAGCCACGTAGTATATTGCCCAGTCACGTAGTATATTGCTCAGCCACGTAGTATATTGCCGAGTGACGTATATTGCCCAGCCACATAGTATATTGCTCAGCCACGTAGTATGTTGCCGAGTGACGTATATTGCCCAGCCACATAGTATATTGCCCAGCCACGGAGTATACAGCACAGAGCCATGTAGTATATTGCACAGCCCACGCAGTATATAGCAATGTGGGCATCATATCCCTGTTTAAAAAGAAAATAAAAAATAGTTATATACTCACCCTCCGTTGGCCCCTGGATCCAGGAAGCGTTTACCGATGCTCCTCGCGCGCTCCGGTCTCAAGAGTGCATTGTAGTCTACTGTAGACTGCTACATCATCATCTCGCGAGATCGCAATGCATGGAGCGGTCACCGGAGCGTCGCGAGGAGCGGGAAAGGCGCTGGAAGGTGAGTATATGATGATTTTTTATTTTTTTTTATTATTTTTAACATTATATCTTTTTACTATTGGTGCTGCATAGGCAGCATCAATAGTAAAAAAGTTGGTCACACAGGGTTAATAGCAGCGTTAATGGATTGCATTACACTGTGCCCGTCGCTGATTGGTCGTGGCTGTTTTGCCACGGCCAATCAGCGACTTGGATTTCCATGACAGACAGAGGCCGCGACCAATGAATATCCGTGACAGACAGAAAGACGGAAGTGACCCTTAGACAATTATATAGTAGATGGTACCGCTGAAAACGTTATCTTGTCCCGCAAAAAACGAGCCGCCATACAGCATCATCAACGAAAAAAATAAAAAAAAGTTATAGTCCTCAGAATAAAGCGATGCAAAATATATTTTTTTCTATAAAATTGTTTTTATCGTATAAAAAGCGCCAAAACATAAAAAGTGATATAAATGAGGTATCGCTGTAATCGTACTGACCCGAAGAATAAAACTGCTTTATCAATTTTACCAAATGCGGAACGGTATAAACGCCTCCCCCCAAAAGAAATTCATGAATTGCAGGTTTATGTTCATTCTGCCCAACAAAAATGGGAATAAAAAGCGATCAAAAAATGTCACGTTACCAATAAAAACGTAAACTCGTCCCGCAAAAAAAAAGACCTCACATGACTCTGTGGACTCAAATATGGAAAAATTATAGCTCTCAGAATGTTGTAACTCAAAAAATATTTTTTGGAATAAAAAGCGTCTTTCAGTGTGTGACGGCTGCCAATCATAAAAATCCGCTAAATAACCCGCTATAAAAGTAAATCAAAACCCCCCTTCATCACCCCCTTAGTTAGGGAAAAATAATAAAATAAAAAAAATTTATTTATTTCCATTTTCCCGTTAGGGTTAGGGTTTGGACTACATTTACGGTTGGGAATAGGGTTGGGATTAGGGTTAGCGGTGTGTCAGGGTTAGAGGTGTGGTTAGGGTTACTGTTGGGATTAGGGTTAGGGGTGTGTTTGGATTAGGGTTTCAGTTATAATTGGGGGGTTTCCACTGTTTAGGCACATCAGGGGCTCTCCAAACGCGACATGGCGTCCGATCTCAATTCCAGTCTATTCTGCGTTGAAAAAGTAAAACAGTGCTCCTTCCCTTCCGAGCTCTCCCGTGCGCCCAAACAGGGGTTTACCCCACATATGGGGTATCAGCGCACTCAGGACAAATTGGACTACAAATTTTGGGGTCCAATTTCTCCTGTTACCCTTGTGAAAATACAAAACTGGGGGCTAAAAAATCATTTTTGTGGAAAAAAAATGATTTTTTTATTTTCATAGCTCTGCGTTCTAAACTTTAGTGAAACACTTAAGGGTTCAAAGTGCTCACCACACATCTAGATAAGTTCCTTGGGGGGTCTAGATTCCAAAATGGGGTCACTTGTGGGGGGTTTCACTGTTTAAGCACATCAGAGGCTCTGCAAACGAGACATGGCTACCTATCTCAATTCCAGCCAATTTTGTACTGAAAAGTCAAATGGCGCTCCTTCCCTTCTGAGCTCTGCCATGCGCCCAAACAGTGGTTTACCCCCACATATGGGATATCAGCGTACTCGGGACAAATTGTACAACAACTTTTGGGGTCCAATTTCTCATGTTACCCTTGGGAAAATAAAAAATTGGGGGCTAAAAATCATTTTTTTGAAAAAAAAGATTTTTTATTTTTACGGCTCTACATTATAAACTTCTGTGAAGCACTTGAGGGTTCAAAGTGCTCACCACATATCTAAGTTCCTTAGGGGTCTACTTTCCAAAATGGTGTCACTTTTGGGAGGTTTCCACTGTTCAGGCACATCAGGGGCTCTCCAAAGACGACATGGGGTATCGTCGTACTTGGGACAAATTGTACAACAACTTTTGGGGTCCATTTTCTCCTGTTACTCTTGGTGAAATAAAACAAATTGGATCTGAAGTAATTTTTTTGTGAAAAAAAAGTTTAATGTTCATTTTTTTGTTTTAAATATTCCAAAAATTCCTGTGAAACACCTGAAGGGTTAATAAACTTCTTGAATGTGATTTTGAGCACCTTTAGGGGTGCAGTTTTTAGAATGGTGTCACTTTTGGGTATTTTCTGTTATATACACCCCTGAAAGTGACTTCAAATGTGATGTGGTCCCTAAAAAAAAAAAAAGTGTTGTAAAAATGAGAAACTGCTGGTCAAATTTTAACCACTATAACTCCCTAACAAAAAAAAAGTTGGTTCCAAAATTGTGCTGATGTAAAGTAGACATGTGGGAAATGTTACTTATTAAGTATTTTGTGTCACATACCTCTGTGATTTAAGGGCATGAAAATTCAAAGTTGGAAAATTGCGAAATTTCCATTTTTTTCACAAATAAACGCAAGTAATGTCAAGGAAATTTTACCACTAACAGAAAGTACAATATGTCACGAGAAAACAATGTCAGAATCACCAGGATCCATGCAAGCATTGCAGAGTTATAACCTCATAAAGGGACAGTGGTCAGAATTGTAAAAATTGGACCAGTCATTAACATGCAATCCACCCTTGCGGGTTAAGGGGTTAACCAATAATGGGTCAGGAGCCAACCCAATTATTTCACTTCAGAGGACGTGACAGTACGTTATAGAGCAAGGAGCAACAAAGCTAGTAATTTTATATATTTTACTCCAAAAGGTAGGCAGCGTTTACAAAAGGGTAAAAAAAATTATAAAAGACAAGTATCGTATGTACAGACAATTACAAAAATAACAGGGATGAAAGGTGAAAATCAACTTAGTTCTTTCATATCATTCAATGGTATGCTATGTGGTGGCGGGGGGAGGGGACCTTCCCAAAATCATCAGGTCAGATTGCACAGCCTGTTGTAGCTGAATCCCCCGGCAAAAGATCCCCCTTGTCTGGGCCTCTGAGTTTTACACCTTTGCCCAAAACTAAGGTTCCCCCCACCCACCCCTGGATGACCTCATGGAGTGGGCAGAGCTATGGAATGCACTCCTCTTTCTTGAGTATATGAAAGATCACACATATCTTGGCATATGAACCGCGTAGAAAGACACCCGTGTCATTATGCTCAGCATGATATGGGGGTTCATTTAAGTATAGACATGGGGTAGCTGGGTGACCCGGTTAAGTAGTAATCCGTTTCCCAATTGTGCTGGTTCTGGAACCTAGAAAACTCACTGGCTGATAGTTCTACTGAGGCACATTAAAAAATGTATTTGTCCCACTTCTTTCATTAATCACTGCTATGATATTTACGTTTGCAAGGACCAAGAAACCTTGGTTTTTCCATGTACTTCTACTTGTACTTTCAGTTTAAGGCCATAAAGCTCCTCAGTGAGGGCTGCTGGCGCGCTGGTCTCACATTACAGCTGTATAGCAGGGGAGGGGGAGTGAAATCGCACACAGGCACATGCAGGCAGAGGAAACTGCAGCTGAGAGCCCTGTATGTGTAATTGAAATAAGAAATTCTTCATGTTTCCTGACACTCATCTGTATCAGTGCTGGGAGAAGCCGGCTTAGGGAAGCGCTGGAGTGGTCTGGTTTCCAGCTATTGTTCCTGGCCGTTTTTTCTAACTATATCTTCCCTGAAGTGTTGGAGGCTTTAATAAAAAAAAAAATACAGCTCTGCAGTTGTGCCGCCATTCATGGCTCTCGCAGTTTGGCATCATAAATCATCTGATAGGATCCCTCTAATTCTGAGCAGATTGTTGGGGGTCCAGTGTTATGATAGACAATTCAGTACCACAATGAACATAGCGATCAGAGCACATACAGTGATCTGACAATAACCCAAAATAATAGAACGAGCTCTGAGACGTGGGAACTCTGCAGACCGCAATCCCTAATCCTCTCCAAACAACACTAGAGGCAGCCGTGGATTGCGCCTAACTCTGCCTATGCAACTCGGCACAGCCTGAGAAACTAACTAGCCTGAAGATAGAAAATAAGCCTACCTTGCCTCAGAGAAATATCCCAAAGGAAAAGGCAGCCCCCCACATATAATGACTGTGAGTTAAGATGAAAAGACAAACGTAGGGATGAAATAGATTCAGCAAAGTGAGGCCCAACTTTCTTAACAGAGCGAGGATAGGAAAGATAACTTTGCGGTCTACACAAAACCCTAAAGAAAACCACGCAAAGGGGGCAAAAAGACCCTCCGTACCGAACTAACGGCACGGAGGTACACCCTTTGCGTCCCAGAGCTTCCAGCAAAACAATTAAACAAGCTGGACAGAAAAAATAGCAAACAAATAGCAAAGAAGAACTTAGCTATGCAGAGCAGCAGGCCACAGGAATGATCCAGGGAATAACAAGTCCAACACTGGAACATTGACAGGAAGCCAGGAACAAAGCATTAGGTGGAGTTAAGTAGAGCAGTACCTAACGACCTCACCACATCACCTGAGGTAGGAAACTCAGAAGCCGCAGTACCACTTCCCTCCACCAACTGAAGCTCACAGAGAGAATCAGCCGAAGTACCACTTGTGACCACAGGAGGGAGCTCTGCCACAGAATTCACAACAGTACCCCCCCCTTGAGGAGGGGTCACCGAACCCTCACCAGAGCCCCCAGGCCGACCAGGATGAGCCACATGAAAGGCACGAACAATATCGGGAGCATGGACATCAGAGGCAAAAACCCAGGAATTATCTTCCTGAGCATAACCCTTCCATTTAACCAGATACTGGAGTTTCCGTCTTGAAACACGAGAATCCAAAATCTTCTCCACAATATACTCCAACTCCCCCTCTACCAAAACCGGGGCAGGAGGGTCAACAGATGGAACCATAGGTGCCACGTATCTCCGCAACAATGACCTATGGAATACGTTATGTATGGAAAAAGAATCTGGAAGGGTCAGACGAAAAGACACAGGATTAAGAACCTCAGAAATCCTATACGGACCAATGAAACGAGGTTTAAACTTAGGAGAGGACACCTTCATAGGAATATAACGAGAAGATAACCAAACCAGATCCCCAACACGAAGTCGGGGACCCACACGGCGTCTGCGATTAGCGAAACGTTGAGCCTTCTCCTGGAACAAGGTCAAATTGTCCACTACATGAGTCCAAATCTGCTGCAACCTGTCCACCACAGTATCCACACCAGGACAGTCCGAAGACTCAACCTGTCCTGAAGAGAAACGAGGATGGAACCCAGAATTGCAGAAAAACGGCGAAACCAAGGTAGCCGAGCTGGCCCGATTATTAAGGGCGAACTCAGCCAAAGGCAAAAAGGACACCCAGTCATCCTGATCAGCAGAAACAAAGCATCTCAGATATGTTTCCAAGGTCTGATTGGTTCGTTCGGTCTGGCCATTAGTCTGAGGATGGAAAGCCGAGGAAAAAGACAAGTCAATGCCCATCCTACCACAAAAGGCTCGCCAAAACCTCGAAACAAACTGGGAACCTCTGTCAGAAACGATATTCTCTGGAATGCCATGTAAACGAACCACATGCTGGAAGAACAATGGCACCAAATCAGAGGAGGAAGGCAATTTAGACAAGGGTACCAGATGGACCATCTTAGAAAAGCGATCACAGACCACCCAAATGACTGACATCTTTTGAGAAACGGGAAGATCTGAAATAAAATCCATAGAGATATGTGTCCAAGGCCTCTTCGGGACCGGCAAGGGCAAAAGCAACCCACTGGCACGAGAACAGCAGGGCTTAGCCCGAGCACAAATCCCACAGGACTGCACAAAAGTACGCACATCCCGCGACAGAGATGGCCACCAAAAGGATCTAACCACTAACTCTCAGAGATAACTTTATTCGTCCACCTATCAGGGACAAACAGTTTCTCCGCTGGACAACGATCAGGTTTATTAGCCTGAAATTTTTGCAGCACCCGCCGCAAATCAGGGGAGATGGCAGACACAATTACTCCTTCCTTGAGGATACCCGCCGGCTCAGACAAACCCGGAGAGTCGGGCACAAAACTCCTAGACAGAGCATCCGCCTTCACATTTTTAGAGCCCGGAAGGTACGAAATCACAAAGTCAAAACGGGCAAAAAACAGCGACCATCGAGCCTGTCTAGGATTCAACCGCTTAGCAGACTCGAGATAAGTCAAGTTCTTATGATCAGTCAATACCACCACGCGATGCTTAGCTCCTTCAAGCCAATGACGCCACTCCTCGAATGCCCACTTCATGGCCAGCAACTCTCGGTTGCCCACATCATAATTTCGCTCAGCAGGCGAAAACTTCCTGGAAAAAAAAGCGCATGGTTTCATCACTGAGCAATCAGAACCTCTCTGCGACAAAACAGCCCCTGCTCCAATCTCAGAAGCATCAACCTCGACCTGGAACGGAAGAGAAACATCTGGCTGACACAACACAGGGGCAGAAGAAAAACGACGCTTCAACTCCTGAAAAGCCTATACAGCAGCAGAAGACTAATTGACCACATCAGCACCCTTCTTGGTCAAATCGGTCAATGGTTTGGCAATACTAGAAAAATTGCAGATGAAGCGACGATAAAAATTAGCAAAGCCCAGGAACTTTTGCAGACTTTTCAGAGATGTCGGCTGAGTCCAATCATGGATGGCTTGGACCTTAACAGGATCCATCTCGATAGTAGAAGGGGAAAAGATGAACCCCAAAAACGAAACCTTCTGCACACCAAAGAGACACTTTGATCCCTTCACAAACAAAGAGTTAGCACGCAGGACCTGAAAAACCGTTCTGACCTGTTTCACATGAGACTCCCAATCATCCGAGAAGATCAAAATGTCATCCAAGTACACAATCAGGAATTTATCCAGGTACTCTCGGAAGATGTCATGCATAAAGGACTGAAACACTGATGGAGCATTGGCGACCCTCGGGCGTATTAAATGCAGTTTTCCATTCATCGCCTCGCCTGATTCGCACCAGATTATACGCACCACGAAGATCTATCTTGGTGAACCAACTAGCCCCCTTAATCCGAGCAAACAAATCAGATAACAATGGCAAGGGGTACTGAAATTTAACCGTGATCTTATTTAGAAGGCGGTAATCTATACAAGGTCTCAGCGAACCATCCTTCTTGGCTACAAAAAAGAACCCTGCTCCTAATGGTGACGATGACTGGCGAATATGCCCCTTCTCCAGGGATTCCTTCACATAACTGCGCATAGCGGTGTGCTCAGGCACGGATAAATTAAACAGTCGACCTTTTGGGAATTTACTACCAGGAATCAAATTGATAGCACAATCACAATCCCTATGCGGAGGTAGGGTATCGGACTTGGGCTCATCAAATACATCCCGGTAATCAGACAAGAACTCTGGAACCTCAGAAGGGGTGGATGATGAAATAGACAGAAATGGAACATCACCATGTACCCCCTGACAACCCCAGCTGGACACCGACATGGATTTCCAATCTAATACTGGATTATGGGCTTGTAGCCATGGCAACCCCAACACGACCACATCATGCAGATTATGCAACACCAGAAAGCGAATAACCTGATGAGCAGGAGCCATGCACATGGTCAGCTGGGTCCAGTATTGAGGCTTATTCTTGGCCAAAGGCGTAGCATCAATTCCTCTCAATGGAATAGGACACTGCAAGGGCGCCAAGAAAAACTCACAATGCTTAGCATATTCCAAGCCCATCAAATTCAGGGCAGCGCCTGAATCCACAAATGCCATGATAGAATACGATGACAAAGAGCAGATCAAGGTAACGGACAGAAGAAATTTTGACTGTACTGTACCAATGGTGGCAGACCTAGCGAACCGCTTAGTGCGCTTAGGACAATCAGAGATAGCATGAGTGGAATCACCACAGTAGAAACACAGCCCATTCAAACGTCTGTGTTCTTGCCGTTCAACTCTGGTCAAAGTCCTATCGCACTGCATAGGCTCAGGTTTAAGCTCAGGTAATACCGCCAAATGGTGCACAGATTTACGCTCACGCAAGCGTCGACCGATCTGAATGGCCAAAGACATAGACTCATTCAAACCAGCAGGCATAGGAAATCCCACCATGACATCCTTAAGGGCTTCAGAGAGACCCTTTCTGAAAATAGCTGCCAGCGCAGATTCATTCCATTGAGTGAGCACGGACCACTTTCTAAATTTCTGACAATATACCTCTATCTCGTCCTGAGCCTGACAAAGAGCCAGCAAATTTTTTTCTGCCTGATCCACTGAATTAGGCTCATCGTACAGCAATCCGAGCGCCAGGAAAAACGCATCGATATTACTTAATGCAGGATCTCCTGGCGCAAGAGAAAATGCCCAGTCCTGAGGGTCGCCACGCAAAAAAGAAATGACGATCCTAACCTGTTGAACTGGGTCACCAGAGGAACGAGGTTTCAAAGCCAGAAATAGTTTACAATTATTTTTGAAACTCAGAAATTTAGTTCTATCTCCAAAAAACAAATCTGGAATAGGAATTCTCGGCTCTAACAAAGAATTCTGAACCACAAAATCTTGAATATTTTGAACTCTTGCCGTGAGCTGATCCACACATGAAGACAGACCTTTAATGTCCATTGCTACACCTGTGTCCTGAACCACCCAAATGTCTAGGGGAAAAAAAAGGCAAAACACAGTGCAAAGAAAAAAAAATGGTCTCAGAACTTCTTTTTTCCCTCTATTGAGAATCATTAGCACTTTTGGCTTCCTGTACTGTTATGATAGGCAATTCAGTACCACAATGGACATAGTGATCAGAGCACATACAGTGATCTGACAATAACCCAAAATCATAGAACGAGCTCTGATACGTGGGAACTCTGCAGACCGCAATCCCTAATCCTCTCCAAACAACACTAGAGGCAGCCGTGGATTGCGCCTAACTCTGCCTATGCAACTCGGCACAGCCTGAGAAGCTAGCTAGCCTGAAGATAGAAAATAAGCCTACCTTGCCTCAGAGAAATATCCCAAAGGAAAAGGCAGCCCCCCACATATAATGACTGTGAGTTAAGATGAAAAGACAAACGTAGGGATGAAATAGATTCAGCAAAGTGAGGCCCGACTTTCTTAACAGAGCGAGGATAGGAAAGATAACTTTGCGGTCTACACAAAACCCTAAAGAAAACCACGCAAAGGGGGCAAAAAGACCCTCCGTACCGAACTAACGGCACGGAGGTACACCCTTTGCGTCCCAGAGCTTCCAGCAAAACAATTAAACAAGCTGGACAGAAAAAATAGCAAACAAATAGCAAAGAAGAACTTAGCTATGCAGAGCAGCAAGCCACAGGAATGATCCAGGGAAAAACAAGTCCAACACTGGAACATTGACAGGAAGCCAGGAACAAAGCATTAGGTGGAGTTAAGTAGAGCAGTACCTAACGACCTCACCACATCACCTGAGGTAGGAAACTCAGAAGCCGCAGTACCACTTCCCTCCACCAACTGAAGCTCACAGAGAGAATCAGCCGAAGTACCACTTGTGACCACAGGAGGGAGCTCTGCCACAGAATTCACAACAGTCCAGCCCCTAAGACCTCTTAGAAGTGCCGAGCTCCAGAGCACCGCAGCCGTACTCTGCCGTGGGCTTCTCTCTCCTGAGCGGAGCACTTCTGCTGTCATGAATACGCTCCTGTCTGTCCGTCACACGCAGCAGCAATTACGTCTGTCCTTTTTACACTGCTCCATGGTGGTTCCTGCACTGTTACCAGCAGCAGATGATTCATCCCGACTCTTGTTTCGAAACAAGGTTTGGTTTCATAAATGGTTATAGTTCTACATAGCGGAGGCGTTGGTTCACAGGCTGCAATCCTCGCTGTGAACACATAAGTGAAGCAGGTTATCTGATGGATGGCAGACATGGAGCGTACACAGAGACATTAACCAGTGGCTGCTGGTTGTGGAGTAACAAAGTGTGACTGTGTGCAGCCTGATTACTAAAGAGGTGTGTGTGAGGAAAACCTATATAATAAGTTTAGTTTCTCCTTTACTTCAGGGTTTAGCATTTCTTTTCAATGGGTGTAGAAGAGCTTTTATTGCTTCTTGCTGCATTCCTGACTTTCAGCTCCCAAACCCCTCATGCCCCTCCTAAAGGAATTTTTACGACCGCATAGCTGCAGTGGACAGTTGTACCAGCTGAAACTGGTCGGATGTCCCTTTTGAAACATGAGGCTCTTTGTCTGAATCTTGTAAGATTCTGGGCCAACGATTTGGGCTAGGAAAATAAAAAGTACATATTGATAACGTCCATCGGCGGATCTGTCCGCCGCTGTAAACATGAGCCTCTAACTCCATCAGGTACAAAGTACAGATTTCTCTGGAACGGAGTGTCCCTACTAGCCCAAATTTAGTATTTATAGAGAGCAAATCTTAATACATGATGAATGCTGGGTGTGTTATGATTCTGACATGTTCTGTAGCGGAGATACAGACATTAGACAAACTTGTGTGAAATTTACCAAGACTGAAGAGGTAGGAGGGTCTGAGGACACCAGCCCTGTTAGTGATGTCACCAGGCTGTGGTTATTTAAGTGACTCCACGTTGCCCAGCCTTCAGAGTCTGCAGAGTTAGCCGTATATCTGTCTCGGTTACCTATGTAGTGAAATGAACTATCGGGGGAGATGGGGGAGCTTTCCTATATGTCAAAATCCACACAACCTTGTGTATTCCTGCTTAGTTAAGGCCCGAGCGCGCCCTGGTGTTGTATTATAATATTTTACTCCCTCCGGTGTTATAAATATAATTATGCCCACAGCAAAGAAGTTCCTAGCCCTGTTGTTTTTTCCCTTTGTCCGTGTTCGTGTTGTGTCTACCATGTCTTTTTGTTTGACTCGATGTGTGTTAAATTGACTCTTCATTTCAGCAAGTGTTACACTTACTGATAATTTGCACATTTGTTTTGCATGGAGTAATATTTGTGCACTGTTATGTTTTGTTATGTTATGTTTAAAAAATTTTGAATAAACATATTGAAACCAGAGTCTGTCTGAGTCTGACTTGAGGAGCTCGTACTGCCAGTCCTGATGCATTGGGACATTTGAGAGCTCCGCCCACTATCCTGGTTCTGCCTGCCATGATCTGAACACATGTAAGTGTTGATTTCTTAATCCCTGTTATTTTTATAATTACCGTGTACATATTTTCAATTATCTCATATTGTAACATCTTTTATACCTTTTTATAAACACTGCCTTAATCTTTAATGGAGTAAAATATTTAAAATACTAGATTATTTCTTCTGCTCTAAAACGTACCCCAAGTCTTCTGAAGGGAATTACGCTACCGTTTTGGGTTAGCTTCGGACCCGTTTAATCGGAGCTGGTGGCAGCATACCTTGTACAGTGCCTTTGGGAGTCGTTGTAGCAACTGCGGCGTTGATAATTATTGTTCCTGCCTGAGTGGGAGTAGTTAAATCGCCTCGCTGCAGCGTGCCCAATAGCCAGTATATAGCAGGCAGCCTTTCTGGCGACTAATTACCCTAGGTGCAGTACTTAATCTGACCTGAGGGGGCGGTAGAGAGCTGCAAGTTCAAGCAGAACTGTAAAGCGGGATATACATAAATCCCTGCAGTTTGTGGTATATTGCAGAGCAGTGGGATACCTAAAATAAGCCCCTGCTGTAAACTAAGAGGTCAATAGCCTTGTGTGTGTTTTTTCATCACATTGTAGCAGTGGAGGGATAACTAAGATAAGCCCCCCTGCACATGTGATAGCCGTCTGTTGGCCTAAAGTCACCCCGATCTGTGACGTAGGGGTAGGGGTGACGGTAACTGTGTGAATCGTGACATATTGGTGGCAGCGGTGTGGATTCGTGACAGTGTGAATCAATAATAATAATAATAATCTTTATTTTTATATAGCGCTAACATATTCCGCAGCGCTTTACACACATTATCATTTCTGTCCCCATTGGGGCTCACAATCTAAATTTTTTTTTTTCTGTCAGTATGTCTTTGGAATCAATGCACGGTGACCATACCCCAACGGCACAGCCTCATATCCAATGCCTTACGTGACCATGGAAGCATAATATTTTCCATGCCAGATCTGTAGAATCCAAGTTTGACCCAATTGATAGATCCATCCATGATCAGGGAGCATCTTCAAATCTGCGGGTAGATTCACAAAAGTGATGGTAGATGGCAACAACCCACAGGAGTGCGATATCTCCAAATTATGGATCTGTCATGTGTGGTCTGTGTAGGACCCTGGAAGGATGGTCAGTAAGATGATAGCCAGATGGTTTCTCTAGGAGGTTCTTGGAGGGCTAAATCTGGATTAGAATCTAAGCCACCCACGTCTGATCTCAGTTGGGGAAGGGTTGAGGGGTCTAGTGAGACCCTTTATAACATCTCCTCCACCCAATACCGATGTCAGACCCCAGGAGAGGCAATGAGTATGGCAGATCTGTCCATATTTCCCACAGCTTTCTCCGCCAGAAGTTAACACATTCATAAGCCAAGTCTGTTGGCAGACTATTTTTTTTAGACTCATTTTGCCTGTTTGTCTTTATTACTTTATCTTTTTTTAAGTGCTGTACTTGTTGCATATTAAATAGAAAATGTACTAAGTTTGTTTATTTCTGCTGTGAAGTCCTCACAGACCTGGGGAGGGATGTTATCCTGGTTATGTTCCCCTGTGTATGGCAGAGTTCCAGGAAAGCACCTATCAGGTGCTCAGGAAAGCTGGGTGGCGTCTTGTGCTAGTGTGTGACCCAGGGCAGGCATGGACTGATGAGGAAGGTCTTGGCGTGAACTCACCCTATTCTATGAGAAGTCACCGGTCACAGAACTCAAGGAAATGGAACTAAAATGTGGGAATTTCTCAAGAGGTTGTGAAAGAAGAACACGCTGATGGCAAAGCAAAGGCATCTTTGACTGCACTCTCCGGTCCAGCTGGTGCCACCACTCTCATCAACCCTGCAGGCAAGAACTTGTGCAAAGACAGACTATATATAGAAGAGAAATGTCAGGGTTGGTGATGCTCACAATACAGGAAGGAAGCCTGACCATACTCCTGCCCATGAGTCCTGCACAGCTGGTGGTCGCTGGGGTCTGAGGGAAGGGGAAGCAGAAGCTCCCCTCCTCAGGTTTTTATTGGACCATATATTGAGGGCTACTGCTTTCTCAGGAGCAGTTTCCTGCCCTTTGACAACCCTTCCTCCTGCGTGGACTGTATGTACCACTATTCAAAGACACATAAAAGCATTAGCCAGGGACAACTAAAGCAGTGATTTTCAACCTTTTTTGAGCCGCGGCACACTTTTTATACTTAAAAAATCCCGAGGCACACCACCAACCAAAATGGCACAAAATGGTGCGTCCAGGTTTGAGATGAAAGTCTGCAGTCATTCTATGTGACTGCAGCTTCTGAATTCTCACAGCGCAAGCACTGCACACTTTCAGGATTCTCCCTTGCCGGTGGCCAGAGTGGACGGTCATGACAGCACAAGTATGTGATTTGGATACTTCTGGCCACATTCTAACTAGACGTGTCCGGCCTCAGTCAATTCATTTTCATTGAATGAGGCCACACATGTCTAGTCAGCACGTGACCGCATGTATGTAAATCACCAACATCAGAGAATTATGATAGCAGTGTGCACTGTGAGAATTCAGAAGTCTGCAGTCACATAGTATGACTGCAGACTCATCACAACCTTGGACATCCCCTTTAATGTTCCTAACAAATAAAAATGAGAATTAGTATCACAAAAAAAACACATTTACATCCAGGTACCTGATAGATGACGTTGTCTGTGGAGTCGCCTCTTTCTTTTCATCTTCACCTTGTCCAGATGCCATGATGACTCTTCTCATCCACCGGCAGAGCTCGTTTCTGCAGACTTCCATCTTCTCCTGTCTTCTGCAGCACACCCCGACACAACACCCTTAAAGATAGCAGTGTTATTATAATGCTCTGGAATAACAATATCTGCCCTAGGCTGAGCCCCTGAGTAAATAATTGCCCCTCACTTTATTCCCAGCACATAATATGACCCTCACTGTCCCTCTTATGGTACATGCCATCCACACTTCACACTGCCTTCTCATACGGTGTCCCTCATAGAGAGCCCAGTCTCTCTACTGTGCCCCTTCATTACACTCCTCCTACTTGGCATACTGTCTCCTCCTGGCTGTTACCCTCACACTACTCAGTATCTATTCTGTGTCCACTCACACTTTCATCCCCCCATACTGTCTGCACACATTTCTAATAGCCTCCTCCTGTACATCCCCCCCTGCTAACATACCCCTTTGCTCTCTCCATATTTCCTTCTCACACATTCCCCCCTCACACATTCCCCCGACTCCCCATACTGTCCTCACACATCCCATCACCGTTGCTCCCAGTACTGTCAGCACACATTTTTCCCCTCGCTACTGTGTCCACCCCCATCTCCCCACTCACCCCCACAGAATATATCCACTGCCCTTCCAATAGAATAAATCCATCCCCTTCCACAGAATAAATGCACCCTGCCCCACACATGCTAAATAAATTCCAGACCCCCCCCCCACGTACACACTGAATAAATCCCCCCCACACACTGAATAAATCCCCCCCACACACTGAATAAATCCCCCCACACACTGAATAAATCCCCCCCACACACACTGAATAAATCCCCCCACTCACTGAATAAATCCCCCCCACACACTGAATAAATCCCCCCCACACACTGAATAAATCCCCCCCACTCACTGAATAAATCCCCCCCACACACTGAATAAATCCCCCCACACACTGAATAAATCCCCCCCACACACACTGAATAAATCCCCCCACTCACTGAATAAATCCCCCCACTCACTGAATAAATCCCCCCCACACACTGAATAAATCCCCCCCACAGAATAAACCCCCCACACACACTGAATAAATCCCCCCCACACACTGAATAAATCCCCCCACACACTGAATAAATCCCCCCCACACACTGAATAAATCCCCCCCACAGAATAAATCCCCCCCACACACTGAATAAATCCCCCCCCACAGAATAAATCCCCCCCACTCACTGAATAAATCCCCCCCACAGAATAAATCCCCCCCACTCACTGAATAAATCCCCCCCACACACTGAATAAATCCCCCCCACACACTGAATAAATCCCCCCACACACTGAATAAATCCCCCCCACACACTGAATAAATCCCCCCCCCACAGAATAAATCCCCCCACACACTGAATAAATCCCCCCCCCCACACTGAATAAATCCCCCCCACACACTGAATAAATCCCCCCCACACACACTGAATAAATCCCCCCACTCACTGAATAAATCCCCCCCACACACTGAATAAATCCCCCCACACACTGAATAAATCCCCCCCACACACACTGAATAAATCCCCCCACTCACTGAATAAATCCCCCCCACACACTGAATAAATCCCCCCCCACAGAATAAATCCCCCCCACACACTGAATAAATCCCCCCCACACACTGAATAAATCCCCCCACACACTGAATAAATCCCCCCCACACACTGAATAAATCCCCCCCACACACACTGAATAAATCCCCCCACTCACTGAATAAATCCCCCCCACACACTGAATAAATCCCCCCACACACTGAATAAATCCCCCCCACACACACTGAATAAATCCCCCCCACACACTGAATAAATCCCCCCCCACAGAATAAATCCCCCCCACACACTGAATAAATCCCCCCCACACACTGAATAAATCCCCCCACACACTGAATAAATCCCCCCCACACACTGAATAAATCCCCCCCACAGAATAAATCCCCCCCACACACTGAATAAATCCCCCCACACACTGAATAAATCCCCCCCACACACTGAATAAATCCCCCCCACAGAATAAATCCCCCCCACACACTGAATAAATCCCCCCCACACACTGAATAAATCCCCCCCCACAGAATAAATCCCCCCCACAGAATAAATCCCCCCCACACACTGAATAAATCCCCCCACACACTGAATAAATCCCCCCCACAAACTGAATAAATCCCCCCCCCCACAGAATAAATCCCCCCCACACACTGAATAAATCCCCCCCACACACTGAATAAATCCCCCCCCACAGAATAAATCCCCCCCACAGAATAAATCCCCCCCACACACTGAATAAATCCCCCCCCACAGAATAAATCCCCACACACTGAATAAATCCCCCCCACAAACTGAATAAATCCCCCCCCCACAGAATAAATCCCCCCCACAGAATAAATCCCCCCCACACACTGAATAAATCCCCCCCACAGAATAAATCCCCCCCACACACTGAATAAATCCCCCCCACACACTGAATAAATCCCCCCACACACTGAATAAATCCCCCCCACACTCACTGAATAAATCCCCCCCACACACTGAATAAATCCCCCCCACACACTGAATAAATCCCCCCACACTGAATAAATCCCCCCACACACTGAATAAATCCCCCCCACACACTGAATAAATCCCCCCACACACTGAATAAATCCCCCCCACACACTGAATAAATCCCCCCCCACAGAATAAATCCCCCCTCACAGAATAAATCCCCCCCACACACTGAATAAATCCCCCCCCACAGAATAAATCCCCCCCACACACTGAATAAATCCCCCCCCACAGAATAAATCCCCCCCACAGAATAAATCCCCCCCACACACTGAATAAATCCTCCCACACACTGAATAAATCCCCCCACTCACTGAATAAATCCCCCCACACTGAATAAATCCCCCCACACACTGAATAAATCCCCCCCACACACTGAATAAATCCCCCCACACACTGAATAAATCCCCCCCACACACTGAATAAATCCCCCCCCACAGAATAAATCCCCCCCACACACTGAATAAATCCCCCCACACTGAATAAATCCCCCCACACTGAATAAATCCCCCCCACACACTGAATAAATCCCCCCACACACTGAATAAATCCCCCCCACACACTGAATAAATCCCCCCCACAGAATAAATCCCCCCCACACACTGAATAAATCCCCCCCACACACTGAATAAATCCCCCCACACTGAATAAATCCCCCCACACACTGAATAAATCCCCCCCACACACTGAATAAATCCCCCCACACACTGAATAAATCCCCCCCACACACTGAATAAATCCCCCCCCACAGAATAAATCCCCCCTCACAGAATAAATCCCCCCCACACACTGAATAAATCCCCCCCCACAGAATAAATCCCCCCCACACACTGAATAAATCCCCCCCCCACAGAATAAATCCCCCCCACAGAATAAATCCCCCCCACACACTGAATAAATCCCCCCCACACACTGAATAAATCCCCCCACACTGAATAAATCCCCCCACACACTGAATAAATCCCCCCCACACACTGAATAAATCCCCCCCCCACAGAATAAATCCCCCCCACAGAATAAATCCCCCCCACACACTGAATAAATCCTCCCACACACTGAATAAATCCCCCCACACACTGAATAAATCCCCCCCACACACTGAATAAATCCCCCCACACTGAATAAATCCCCCCACACACTGAATAAATCCCCCCCACACACTGAATAAATCCCCCCCACACACTGAATAAATCCCCCCCCACAGAATAAATCCCCCCTCACAGAATAAATCCCCCCCACACACTGAATAAATCCCCCCCCACAGAATAAATCCCCCCCACACACTGAATAAATCCCCCCCCCCACAGAATAAATCCCCCCCACAGAATAAATCCCCCCCACACACTGAATAAATCCTCCCACACACTGAATAAATCCCCCCCACACACTGAATAAATCCCCCCACACACTGAATAAATCCCCCCACTCACTGAATAAATCCCCCCCACACACTGAATAAATCCCCCCCACACACTGAATAAATCCCCCCCCACAGAATAAATCCCCCCCACACACTGAATAAATCCCCCCCACACACTGAATAAATCCCCCCACACACTGAATAAATCCCCCCCACACACTGAATAAATCCCCCCCACAGAATAAATCCCCCCCACACACTGAATAAATCCCCCCCACAGAATAAATCCCCCCTCACAGAATAAATCCCCCCCACACACTGAATAAATCCCCCCCCACAGAATAAATCCCCCCCACACACTGAATAAATCCCCCCCCACAGAATAAATCCCCCCCACAGAATAAATCCCCCCCACACACTGAATAAATCCTCCCACACACTGAATAAATCCCCCCCACACACTGAATAAATCCCCCCACACACTGAATAAATCCCCCCACTCACTGAATAAATCCCCCCCACACACTGAATAAATCCCCCCCACACACTGAATAAATCCCCCCCCACAGAATAAATCCCCCCCACACACTGAATAAATCCCCCCCACACACTGAATAAATCCCCCCACACACTGAATAAATCCCCCCCACACACTGAATAAATCCCCCCCACAGAATAAATCCCCCCCACACACTGAATAAATCCCCCCCACACACTGAATAAATCCCCCCCACAGAATAAATCCCCCCCACACACTGAATAAATCCCCCCCACACACTGAATAAATCCCCCCCCACAGAATAAATCCCCCCCACAGAATAAATCCCCCCCACACACTGAATAAATCCCCCCACACACTGAATAAATCCCCCCCACAAACTGAATAAATCCCCCCCCCACAGAATAAATCCCCCCCACACACTGAATAAATCCCCCCCACACACTGAATAAATCCCCCCCCACAGAATAAATCCCCCCCACAGAATAAATCCCCCCCACACACTGAATAAATCCCCCCACACACTGAATAAATCCCCCCCACAAACTGAATAAATCCCCCCCCCACAGAATAAATCCCCCCCACAGAATAAATCCCCCCCACACACTGAATAAATCCCCCCACACACTGAATAAATCCCCCCCACACACTGAATAAATCCCCCCCACAGAATAAATCCCCCCCACAGAATAAATCCCCCCCACACACTGAATAAATCCCCCCACACACTGAATAAATCCCCCCCACACACTGAATAAATCCCCCCACACACTGAATAAATCCCCCCCACACTCACTGAATAAATCCCCCCCACACACTGAATAAATCCCCCCCACAGAATAAATCCCCCCCACACACTGAATAAATCCCCCCCACACACTGAATAAATCCCCCCACACTGAATAAATCCCCCCACACACTGAATAAATCCCCCCACACACTGAATAAATCCCCCCACACACTGAATAAATCCCCCCCACACACTGAATAAATCCCCCCCCACAGAATAAATCCCCCCTCACAGAATAAATCCCCCCCACACACTGAATAAATCCCCCCCCACAGAATAAATCCCCCCCACACACTGAATAAATCCCCCCCCCACAGAATAAATCCCCCCCCCACAGAATAAATCCCCCCCACAGAATAAATCCCCCCCACACACTGAATAAATCCTCCCACACACTGAATAAATCCCCCCCACACACTGAATAAATCCCCCCACACTGAATAAATCCCCCCACACACTGAATAAATCCCCCCCACACACTGAATAAATCCCCCCCACACACTGAATAAATCCCCCCACACTGAATAAATCCCCCCACACACTGAATAAATCCCCCCCACACACTGAATAAATCCCCCCCCCCACAGAATAAATCCCCCCCACAGAATAAATCCCCCCCACACACTGAATAAATCCTCCCACACACTGAATAAATCCCCCCACACACTGAATAAATCCCCCCCACACACTGAATAAATCCCCCCCACACACTGAATAAATCCCCCCACACTGAATAAATCCGCCCACACACTGAATAAATCCCCCCCACACACTGAATAAATCCCCCCCACACACTGAATAAATCCCCCCCCACAGAATAAATCCCCCCCCACAGAATAAATCCCCCCCACACACTGAATAAATCCCCCCCCCACAGAATAAATCCCCCCCACAGAATAAATCCCCCCCACACACTGAATAAATCCTCCCACACACTGAATAAATCCCCCCCACACACTGAATAAATCCCCCCACACTTAATAAATCCCCCCACACACTGAATAAATCCCCCCCACACACTGAATAAATCCCCCCACTCACTGAATAAATCCCCCCCACACACTGAATAAATCCCCCCACTCACTGAATAAATCCCCCCACACTGAATAAATCCCCCCCACACACTGAATAAGTCCCCCCACACTTAATAAATCCCCCCACACACTGAATAAATCCCCCTCCACACACTGAATAAATCCCCCCACACTGAATAAATCCCCCCCACACACTGAATAAGTCCCCCCACACTTAATAAATCCCCCCACACACTGAATAAATCCCCCCACACACTGAATAAATCCCCCCCACACACTGAATAAATCCCCCCACTCACTGAATAAATCCCCCCCACACACTGAATAAATCCCCCCACTCACTGAATAAATCCCCCCCACACACTGAATAAATCCCCCTCCACACACTGAATAAATCCCCCCACACTGAATAAATCCCCCCCACACACTGAATAAATCCCCCCACACTTAATAAATCCCCCCACACACTGAATAAATCCCCCCACACACTCCCCATAAACCCGCCCCACGCTGAATCTTCGGTGTCTTCAGCTCCACAGCACAGGAGCACTTACCACCAAGTGTCTTCTGTCTCCTGCGCGCCGGATAGTGACGTCGGCAGCGTGGTCACATGACTTGATCACGCTGCTGGCGTCGCTCTGACCCAGCGGTCAGAGCCTCAATTGTACTCGCAGCTGGTAGATGTCTGAGTACAATTGATCTCCGGGAGCCGGCGCGCTGCAGCTTCTCTGTGCCGGCTGTCAGCTTGACAGTCGGCACAGAGAACAGCTGACTCCCGTTCCCCGCGGCACACTGGTTGAAAAACACTGAACTAAAGAACCCAGATGGGAAGAGCTGGACAACACAACCTATGGGGTCTCCACACGGCTTATGCCAGTGCTTGTAATGTGTCCTTCAACATTTTACCTCCATTCCTCTTACGGTGGTCACTGTACCAGGATGTGAATGGCGGATCAGGAGGAAGACACTACACAAGAGCGGGTGTCATGTTTCAGATTAATGACCTTTATTGAGATCAGTTTCGATTTGGACAAATATTGAAATAGAAATTTATATTAGGGTGTAACCCCTGGTGATATTGTACAACACAAGGAACATAACCTTCAGAGCTTTACACGGGAGTAGTGATGAGTGAGTATACTCGTTGCTCTGGTTTTCCGGAGCACAACGCTCTGGTGGTCTCCGAGTATTTGTGAGTGCTTGGAGATTTAGTTTTTGTGGACACAGCTGCATAATTTACAGCTGCTAGCCAGCCTGAGTACATGTGGGGTTTGCCTGGTTGTTAGGGAATCCCTATATGTATTCAAGCTGTCTAGCAGCTGCAAACCATGCAGCTGCGGCAACGAAAACTAAATCTCCGAGCACTCACAAATGCTCGGAGACCACACGAGCATTCTCGGAGAAATCCAAGCAACGAGTATACTTGCTCATCACTACACGGGAGTACAACCTGCAGTGACGTGCTACAAGGTGAGGGATGTGACCCACGTCAACGTCCTACGAAGAGTGGGGTGCGACCCACGGTGAGATCCTACAAGGTGAGGGGCATGACCTATTGTGACGTCCTATGTGGTGCTGGGCCTGATCCATGGTGAGAGGCACGACCTGCGGCAACGCCTTAGGTAATGGGCGCACCCTGTGGTGACATTCTAGAAAGCTTCATTTTAGAGATATAACCTATGGTGCAGTCTTACAAACACTTATATAAAAGGTATAGCCAGTGCTGACATTTTACAAGATGAGGGGTGTGCACTAAAGTGTGTTCTAGAAAATGTCATATAGGGCAAAAATCTGAGACTGCGGAGACCCGTGTGTAGTAAACAGTGCCCTCCCACCAGTCCTATAATGAAAACACAGACAGACCTAGATGGGTTGAACAGGCAATAGCTTCCAGGGGTCAGCCGGGGAGAAAGAGTAAGGTACTGACCCCGGGCACCTGAATTTAACCTTTGTGGGTGTGGCTGGATATCCCTTCCTCTTTTTTTTCCCGTTGGTCAGATGGGCGTCCCAATTACTGCATCACCTGGGGAGCAGTGGGAGAGGGTATTGGGCACTGAACAGAGTTTCCGTCTAACTTTCCCGTTCCTTAGTTAGTACCATGCCTGCTATGATGTCTTACAGACCTTTGTACAGGGAGTTCCTCCGGACTTACAGGGCACTTTCTTCTGCTGCCACATGTGGGGAAATGTTGGGTTTTAGCTCTTCTGAAGAGAAGATGACCACCACAAGTCAGACCTTCCTCTGTCAGGTTCAGATGCCTAGTGAAAAATCTTTGATTATCTCCATCCACCTCTCCCTGGAGCTGCCTGTCCTTCATTGTAGCTGGAGCTGGTTGAGTTAGACCTCATGCATCAGGTGCCATGTCTTTAGGTTGGACATCGTGGAGTTGCTCTCAGAGTTGGGTTGGATCTCATGCACCAGGTGCCGGTTGCTTTAGGTTGGAGCTCATAGAGTTGCCCTTAGTTTTGTATTGGAGTTTGTTCACCAGGAGGTGTTGGGTTCAACCTCGTTCACCACATGGATTTGGCTTGGACCTCTTGCACCAGGCAGCGTTGAGTTGGACCTTGTGGAGTTGCCATCAATGTTGGGTTGGACCTCATGCACCATGTTGCTCTCGGTGTGGGGTTGTCCTCGCATTAGGTCATGCTTCTTGTAGGGGCTACTATTTTAATCCTGATTGCACTGTGATATTTTGGGCTTGCATTAGTGGCGCCCCAATAATGTTGGTGTGGGCAGTGACGAAGCTGACATTCTGCTTGCGTTTCTTGATCTCGCGAGCCATCTGGCACCAGGAGCAGGATAAGCACCAGCAGACGGTGCAGCAGTCATTGCAGATGGAGCCCTGTGCAGAGAAGAGAGGGGTCAGTGCGGCACCATGGGCATCCTATGTGTGCAATTTTGGGGGTGACAGCAGCCATAGACCAGGTGAACGGGATTGGGCATAGCACAGGGGCAGCTGGCGGTATTGACTGAGCTCAGATGTGCAGGTCGGCAGCTGCCATTATGTGAAGAGGGACGCATATAATCTTATCATTGCTAGAAATACGGTGCTACCAGACCCCCCTCCCAGAAGAGGCCACCGGGTTGGACGCAGGGGTACATACCGGGATCTTGTAGCGCTCTCGGACGGCGGTCCTCATTGCCAGAGACACAATCGGGCAATAGCCGTAACTGCCGCACTCGAGAAGTGGGAGACACAGGCACTCGCCAAAATCACTGGCCGTGGTGCACTGGAAACAGGGGAAACACCAGAAAGCAAAACAGCCTGCGAGCAGAAGAGAGAAAGATTTTAGGGACAAGTGGGCGGGGCTGACAACCACTCACATTATATACAGGCAGGTTATCACGATGAGGTACTGGTTCTGTAATGTCGGATGTCGCCTCTGTCACAGGTCAGGGGTCACACAGTATTTGGGGGGGAGTGTTGTGGCCGGAGCTCTCCTTCATATAAGTACTTACATATGCCCATGTCCTCGCAGCAGTCGCACAGGCCGGAGCTCCAGTTCGGGGCTAGCTGAGTGACTGTGGTCATGGTCTGAGCGAGGGCCACTGGCTGGACAGAGACGGTCTGAAGGGCAGCCCCCTGCATCATCTGTAATGGCAGAGGAAAGAAATGAGGAGTGGGCTCAGTGCTGCCCCCAGTGCTTGAAAGATGTGAAGACGATGGTAACTCCCGCCCCATTCATTATTTTCTTCTAGGATGTGACTCTCTAAAATGGTTTTTCCTTGTATGGAATAAATAAGTGCTCCCCTCGCTGATCACTACCTTCAGATGTTGGCGCAGACTAGGTGTAGAGAGGAGATTCTGCCCTGGAGTAGCCTGGTGGAAGTGTCTTCGGTGTGGTCGCTGTATTCCGGAATCCTTGAACCTGACCACGATAAGTCTGGAGAATAATGAAGAAAAACGTCAAATGGTCAACAATGCTCTGAAAGTGGAGAAGGCCACAACCAGACCGCTCCTGAAGCCCTGCTCTGGGGGATCAGGAATGGAGGAGACTTGCCCTGGAGGGAAAGTAATGGAGGAGACCTGCAGAATGCTGTGACCACTGCTGAAGTCACATTATTACAGGATGCATGATACCTACATGCTGGGGACAGGAGACCACCACTGTCCTTGATTACAGGTCACACAATACCTACATGCGAGGGACAGAAGACCACCACTGTCCAGGATTACAGGACACAATGCCTACATGCTGGGGACAGGAGACCACCACTGTCCAGGATTAGAGGACACACATAATACCTACATGCATGGGACAGGAGACCACCACTGTCCAGGATTACAGGACACAATACCTACATGCGGGGGACAGGAGACCACCACTGTCCAGGATTACAGGACACACAAAATGCCTACATTCAGGGGGGACAGGAAACCACCACTATCAATGATTACAGGACACATAATAATACATGTGGGGGACAGAAGACCACTGTCCAGGATTACAGGACACACATAATACCTACAAGCAGGGGACAGGAGACCACGACTGTCCAGGATTACAGGACATACATAATACCTACGTGTGGGAGACAGGAGGCCACCACTGTCCATAATTACAGGACGCACATAATACCTACATGCGAGGGACAGGAGCCCACCACTATTCATGATTACAGGACTCACATTGTGAAGAAACCAGATTGTACCTTATTTTCCCAGACAACCATATTTTTACAAACCAAGAAGAATTAACTTTTTATCTGTATATTGGCTTGTGGATTTAAGTGTTTATGTCTGGTGGGTCAAGAAGACAGACTTGCAAACTGACATACCATTTAACATACTGTGTAAGTCTGTAATAGTGACTTGTACATAGTGTGTGTGTTTATCTTTGTTTATTGTGTGCTGATATGCTAATTGTGTATTATATTCTCTAACCAGTTTGTTGACTTTTAAGGCAGATAGGAAAAGGCTTCCGAAGTGGACTGAAGGACACTGGGTAATTTTAAAAATAGCTTTCATGCCTTACTAACCCAAAGGTATAAAAAGACTCAGATCTCATCACTTCAACTGAAGTAACACTGAGCTACCAGCCTAACATTCTGCAAACCCCCCAACGGACGAGAGACAGGACTGCAGCCAATTCATCATGGCACCATCAAGAGGGACATGAATCTATGAATCTATAGGAAACAACCTAGGGGTTTTCGGCTCTGGTTGGAAGGACAGAGATCTGATCCAGTGACCATCTCTGAACCATGGATATGTTTGGAGAAAGCCAGGTTTTGGGACCCGCTGGTCACCTGGTTCAATGGAGATGGTCAGATAAGCCAAGTGGTGACTCTTGTGTCAATTGTCTTTGGACTTTGTGCAGACTCTATGGACTATTCTCTGTCATCTCCCTATGTTTGTCGTTACCTCTTCTCTGTGTGTACACAAAAGAGCACAGTGAGGTAAAAAATACTCTGTTTTAAATAAAAAATCACAGTAATAAGCAAGCGCTAGTCAAAAGATGGAAAAAACGGTATTGAGTTGATACGTTTTTTTGCAAAAAAATGTATACTAAACAGCTCCACCAATCGTCAAGGTATACCCATATAGAGCAGTCCTACCTAATGTATATAATCCCTATCTGATGTATTTAAAAACCTGATCATCTGTATAGTACCTGTATAAGCAGGGTTCAGTGTTTCTGGTTCTGTAATTGTTCTCTTGTTTCTACAAGACTAGGGAGTCCACCACTCCTTATGGGTCATTTGCATCAAAGCCATTCCATCCAGCATGTCCACATGAAAATTCCCTCTCTGAACCCTGCTTATACAGGTACTATACAGATGATCAGGTTTTTAAATACATCAGATAGGGATTATATACATTAGGTAGGACTGCTCTATATGGGTATACCTTGACGATTGGTGGAGCAGCTTAGTATACATTTTTTTTTTACAAAAAAGTATCACCTAAATACCGTTTTTTCTGTCTTTTGACTAGCACTTGCTTATTACGGTGATTTTTTTTTTTACAACAGAGTATTTTTGACCTCACTGTTCTCTTTTGTGTCTTCAAGTTTCTTGGTGGTGTGTGAACAGGTTCCTACAGACTTGTTCATTGTGCAAGTAGCCCATGTGTTTCTGGTTCCTCTTCTCTGTGTGTGTATCACAGGTGGAATAGCGACTCTAGGAGCTCTGATGTAACATCTACCAATATCCTGGCGAGTCAGCGGAAGGGTGGGACCCTGTAATCTGCACCATCTTGGGGGTAATTGCTGGGATTGCAGTGTTTGCTATTGTGTGTTGTGGTTCAATAAAGTATTGCTGCACTGTTTTACCCTAACCCTGTGTTTTCTGAGTATAGTTATGCGCACGTTTCCCTAAAACCAGGGATTCAAGCTTGAGGAGGCTAATTTGCATATTCCAGGTGCCTTCTGGGAAGAGCGAAGAGTCTCCCTAAGCTAGAAGATCGTTGGGTACAGCCGGGACCAGCTGCTTGGAAAGCATCACCAAACCAGGGATTCAAGCTTGAGGAGGCTAATTTGCATATTCCAGGTGCCTTCTGGGAAGAGCGAAGAGTCTCCCTAAGCTAGAAGATCGTTGGGTACAGCCGGGACCAGCTGCTTGGAAAGCATCACCAAACCAGGGATTCAAGCTTGAGGAGGCTAATTTGCATATTCCAGGTGCCTTCTGGGAAGAGCGAAGAGTCTCCCTAAGCTAGAAGATCGTTGGGTACAGCCGGGACCAGCTGCTTGGAAAGCATCACCAAACCGCGCGCCTTACGGCGCGCAAATTTTTGCCTGTAGGTCATTATTGCAAGAGAGCTTGGCTGAGTAGATTACACAAGAAGGAAAACACACAGCAAGTCAGCAGGATCTAGGAACAACATAGCAGATGTGACAACCTACATGGTGAGCTGCAGCATGTGCTACATGTTCACAGATCGACCAGAAGAAGAATCAAATTTCACCTGTCAGAAGTGTAGACTAGTGGCCCTTTTAGAAGAAAAGGTGCGGGGTCTGGAAGAAAGAATAGCAACTTTGAAACTCATCAAAGAGAATGAAGACTTTCTAGACAGAACAGAAGCATCTCTACTGGTCACAGAAGGTGCAAAAAGTGTCAGAGAACCTCCAAAAGCAGATGAGTGGAAGCATGTGACCAAAAGAAGCAAGAAGACCATGGAGAAATCAACAACCACACAACTGAAGAACCGATATCAAATCTTCGTAGAGGATGAAGATGGCACACCTAAGGATGAAGCAATACCAGCAAGCAAAAAAGAAAAGGGCACACAGCAACAAGTGACAGCAAAAAGTACAGCCAAGAAGCAACGAAGAGTGGTGGTGGTGGGAGACTCACTACTGAGAGGCACAGAAGCAGCCATCTGCAGACCGGACATAACTGCAAGAGAAGTATGCTGCCTTCCAGGTGCGATGATCAAGGATGTGACCGATAGGATACCAAAGCTCTTCAACTCCAAGGACGTCCACCCATTTCTTCCGATACATGTTGGCACCAATGACACGGCAAGGAAGGACCTACCGACAATCTGCAAAGACTTTGAAGAGTTGGGGAAGAAAGTAAAGGAACTGGATGCACAGGTAGTTTTTTCTTCTATCCTTCCAGTAGACGGGCATGGCACCAGGAGATGGAACAGGATCCTTGATGCAAACAACTGGCTAAGACGATGGTGCAGACAACAAGAATTCGGATTCCTGGACCACGGTGTGAATTACTTGTACGATGGACTCCTCGCCAGAGACGGACTACACCTCAACAAACCTGGGAAACACACATTCGCCAGAAGACTCGCTACACTCATCAGGAGGGCGTTAAACTAGAAGAAGAGGGGACGGGAAGAAAAACATTAGACTTGAACAAAGAAGATCCAGGAAAACATACTCAGAAGGGAGGTAAGAACATTTCTAAAACAATCCACAGCGAGGAGATTGGAACAAAACAAAATCCTCTAAACTGCATGCTCGCAAACGCCAGAAGCCTGACAAACAAGATGGAAGAACTAGAAGCAGAAATATCTACAGGTAACTTTGACATAGTGGGAATAACCGAGACATGGTTAGATGAAAGCTATGACTGGGCAGTTAACTGGGCAGTTAACTTACAGGGTTACAGTCTGTTTAGAAAGGATCGTAAAAATCGGAGAGGAGGAGGGGTTTGTCTCTATGTAAAGTCTTGTCTAAAGTCCACTTTAAGGGAGGATATTAGCGAAGGGAATGAGGATGTCGAGTCCATATGGGTCGAAATTCATGGAGGGAAAAATGGTAACAAAATTCTCATTGGGGTCTGTTACATACTCCCAAATATAACAGAAACCATGGAAAGTCTACTTCTAAAGCAGATAGATGAAGCTGCAACCCATAATGAGGTCCTGGTTATGGGGGACTTTAACTACCCGGATATTAACTGGGAAACAGAAACCTGTGAAACCCATAAAGGCAACAGGTTTCTGGTAATAACCAAGAAAAATTATCTTTCACAATTGGTGCAGAATCCAACCAGAGGAGCAGCACTTTTAGACCTAATACTATCTAATAGACCTGACAGAATAACAAATCTGCAGGTGGTTGGGCATTTAGGAAATAGCGACCACAATATTGTGCAGTTTCACCTGTCTTTCACTAGGGGGACTTGTCAGGGAGTCACAAAAACACTGAACTTTAGGAAGGCAAAGTTTGACCAGCTTAGAGATGCCCTTAATCTGGTAGACTGGGACAATATCCTCAGAAATAAGAATACAGATAATAATTGGGAAATGTTTAAGAACATCCTAAATAGGCAGTGTAAGCGGTTTATACCTTGTGGGAATAAAAGGACTAGAAATAGGAAAAACCCAATGTGGCTAAACAAAGAAGTAAGACAGGCAATTAACAGTAAAAAGAAAGCATTTGCACTACTAAAGCAGGATGGCACCATTGAAGCTCTAAAAAACTATAGGGAGAAAAATACTTTATCTAAAAAACTAATTAAAGCTGCCAAAAAGGAAACAGAGAAGCACATTGCTAAGGAGAGTAAAACTAATCCCAAACTGTTCTTCAACTATATCAATAGTAAAAGAATAAAAACTGAAAATGTAGGCCCCTTACAAAATAGTAACATAGTAACATAGTTAGTAAGGCCGAAAAAAGACATTTGTCCATCCAGTTCAGCCTATATTCCATCATAATAAATACCCAGATCTACGTCCTTCTACAGAACCTAATAATTGTATGATACAATATTGTTCTGCTCCAGGAAGACATCCAGGCCTCTCTTGAACCCCTCGACTGAGTTCGCCATCACCACCTCCTCAGGCAAGCAATTCCAGATTCTCACTGCCCTAACAGTAAAGAATCCTCTTCTATGTTGGTGGAAAAACCTTCTCTCCTCCAGACGCAAAGAATGCCCCCTTGTGCCCGTCACCTTCCTTGGTATAAACAGATCCTCAGCGAGATATTTGTATTGTCCCCTTATATACTTATACATGGTTATTAGATCGCCCCTCATTCGTCTTTTTTCTAGACTAAATAATCCTAATTTCGCTAATCTATCTGGGTATTGTAGTTCTCCCATCCCCTTTATTAATTTTGTTGCCCTCCTTTGTACTCTCTCTAGTTCCATTATATCCTTCCTGAGCACCGGTGCCCAAAACTGGACACAGTACTCCATGTGCGGTCTAACTAGGGATTTGTACAGAGGCAGTATAATGCTCTCATCATGTGTATCCAGACCTCTTTTAATGCACCCCATGATCCTGTTTGCCTTGGCAGCTGCTGCCTGGCACTGGCTGCTCCAGGTAAGTTTATCATTAACTAGGATCCCCAAGTCCTTCTCCCTGTCAGATTTACCCAGTGGTTTCCCATTCAGTGTGTAATGGTGATATTGATTCCTTCTTCCCATGTGTATAACCTTACATTTATCATTGTTAAACCTCATCTGCCACCTTTCAGCCCAAGTTTCCAACTTATCCAGATCCATCTGTAGCAGAATACTATCTTCTCTTGTATTAACTGCTTTACATAGTTTTGTATCATCTGCAAATATCGATATTTTACTGTGTAAACCTTCTACCAGATCATTAATGAATATGTTGAAGAGAACAGGTCCCAATACTGACCCCTGCGGTACCCCACTGGTCACAGCGACCCAGTTAGAGACTATACCATTTATAACCACCCTCTGCTTTCTATCACTAAGCCAGTTACTAACCCATTTACACACATTTTCCCCCAGACCAAGCATTCTCATTTTGTGTACCAACCTCTTGTGCGGCACGGTATCAAACGCTTTGGAAAAATCGAGATATACCACGTCCAATGACTCACCGTGGTCCAGTCTATAGCTTACCTCTTCATAAAAACTGATTAGATTGGTTTGACAGGAGCGATTTCTCATAAACCCATGCTGATATGGAGTTAAACAGTTATTCTCATTGAGATAATCCAGAATAACATCCCTCAGAAACCCTTCAAATATTTTACCAACAATAGAGGTTAGACTTACTGGCCTATAATTTCCAGGTTCACTTTTAGAGCCCTTTTTGAATATTGGCACCACATTTGCTATGCGCCAGTCCTGCGGAACAGACCCTGTCGCTATAGAGTCACTAAAAATAAGAAATAATGGTTTATCTATTACATTACTTAGTTCTCTTAGTACTCGTGGGTGTATGCAATCCGGACCCGGAGATTTATCTATTTTAATCTTATTTAGCCGGTTTCGCACCTCTTCTTGGGTTAGATTGGTGACCCTTAATATAGGGTTTTCATTGTTTCTTGGGATTTCACCTAGCATTTCATTTTCCACCGTGAATACCGTGGAGAAGAAGGTGTTTAATATGTTAGCTTTTTCCTCGTCATCTACAACCATTCTTTCCTCACTATTTTTTAAGGGGCCTACATTTTCAGTTTTTATTCTTTTACTATTGATATAGTTGAAGAACAGTTTGGGATTAGTTTTACTCTCCTTAGCAATGTGCTTCTCTGTTTCCTTTTTGGCAGCTTTAATTAGTTTTTTAGATAAAGTATTTTTCTCCCTATAGTTTTTTAGAGCTTCAATGGTGCCATCCTGCTTTAGTAGTGCAAATGCTTTCTTTTTACTGTTAATTGCCTGTCTTACTTCTTTGTTTAGCCACATTGGGTTTTTCCTATTTCTAGTCCTTTTATTCCCACAAGGTATAAACCGCTTACACTGCCTATTTAGGATGTTCTTAAACATTTCCCATTTATTATCTGTATTCTTATTTCTGAGGATATTGTCCCAGTCTACCAGATTAAGGGCATCTCTAAGCTGTTCAAACTTTGCCTTCCTAAAGTTCAATGTTTTTGTGACTCCCTGACAAGTCCCCCTAGTGAAAGACAGGTGAAACTGTACAATATTGTGGTCGCTATTTCCTAGATGCCCGACCACCTGCAGATTTGTTATTCTGTCAGGTCTATTAGATAGTATTAGGTCTAAAAGTGCTGCTCCTCTGGTTGGATTCTGCACCAATTGTGAAAGATAATTTTTATTGGTTATTAGCAGAAACCTGTTGCCTTTATGGGTTTCACAGGTTTCTGTTTCCCAGTTAATATCCGGGTAGTTAAAGTCCCCCATAACCAGGACCTCATTATGGGTTGCAGCTTCATCTATCTGCTTTAGAAGTAGACTTTCCATGCTTTCTGTTATATTTGGGGGTTTGTAACAGACCCCAATGAGAATTTTGTTACCATTTTTCCCTCCATGAATTTCAACCCATATGGACTCGACATCCTCATTTCCTTCGCTAATATCCTCCCTTAAAGTGGACTTTAGACAAGACTTTACATAGAGACAAACCCCTCCTCCTCTCCGATTTTTACGATCCTTTCTAAACAGACTGTAACCCTGTAAGTTAACTGCCCAGTGAGGAAAGAATGGTTGTAGATGACGAGGAAAAAGCTAACATATTAAACACCTTCTTCTCCACGGTATTCACAGTGGAAAATGAAATGCTAGGTGAAATCCCAAGAAACAATGAAAACCCTATATTAAGGGTCACCAATCTAACCCAAAAAGAGGTGCGAAACCGGCTAAATAAGATTAAAATAGATAAATCTCCGGGTCCGGATGGCATACACCCACGAGTACTAAGAGAACTAAGTAATGTAATAGATAAACCATTATTTCCTATTTTTAGGGACTCTATAGCGACAGGGTCTGTTCCGCAGGACTGGCGCATAGCAAATGTGGTGCCAATATTCAAAAAGGGCTCTAAAAGTGAACCTGGAAATTATAGGCCAGTAAGTCTAACCTCTATTGTTGGTAAAATATTTGAAGGGTTTCTGAGGGATGTTATTCTGGATTATCTCAATGAGAATAACTGTTTAACTCCATATCAGCATGGGTTTATGAGAAATCGCTCCTGTCAAACCAATCTAATCAGTTTTTATGAAGAGGTAAGCTATAGACTGGACCACGGTGAGTCATTGGACGTGGTATATCTCGATTTTTCCAAAGCGTTTGATACCGTGCCGCACAAGAGGTTGGTACACAAAATGAGAATGCTTGGTCTGGGGGAAAATGTGTGTAAATGGGTTAGTAACTGGCTTAGTGATAGAAAGCAGAGGGTGGTTGTCACGATATGGTATGAAATATCATAAGTAGTTCTCTAGCCTGAGTGGGCTAAGCCCCCCCTTCTTGGAGAACAGTTTGTAGCTGCATATTCCTGGCTGTCCTTCTCTGAGAGTATGGGGGAAGAGAGGTTTTATTGCCGAATGGAATTTACGACTAGCATTTCCTGTGTAAGCTCTTGTTCAGCTATAAGGAAAAGTGGCTCCAAAAATTCATGAAAGATTCTTTGTTTAGTTTTTGTTAGATATTAGGCAAACGATTTAAGCTAGAAATACGAAAATATATATTTGTAGTCTCACTCGGTGTATCTACACATCTCATGACACTCGGGTTTCTAACTCCATCTGGTAAAGAAGTAGGGATTTCTCTGTAAATATGTATCCCAGTTAGGACATACCGTATATACTCGAGTATAAGCCGACCCGAGTATAAGCCGACCCCCCTAATTTTGCCACAAAAAACTGGGAAAACTTATTGACTCGAGTATAAGCCTAGGGTGGAAATGCAGCAACTACCGGTGAATTTCAAAAATAAAAATAGATCATTATTTCCCCATAGCTGTGCCATATAGTGCTCTACACCATTCATATTTCCCCATAGCTGTGCCCCATATAGTGCTCTGCACCGTTCACTGTGCCCCCTAGCTGTGCCATATACAGTGCTCTGCACCGTTCACTGTGCCCCATAGCTGTGCCATATACAGTGCTCTGCACCGTTCATTGTGCCCCCTAGCTGTGCCTTATACGGTGCTCTGCACCGTTCATTGTGCCCCCTAGCTGTGCCATATACGGTGCTCTGCACCGTTCACTGTGCCCCCTAGCTGTGCCTTATACGGTGCTCTGCACCGTTCATTGTGCCCCCTAGCTGTGCCTTATACGGTGCTCTGCACCGTTCACTGTGCCCCATAGATGCTCCACATTAATCTGTGCTGCCGCTGCTACTGCTGCAATAAAAAAAAAAAAAACACATACTCACCTCCCTTGATTGCAGCTCCCAGCGTCTCGTTCCGGCGCCTCCATCTTCCCGGCGTCTCTGCTCTGACTGATCAGGCAGAGGGCGCCGCGCACACTATATGCGTCATCGCGCCCTCTGCCTGATCAGTCAGAGAGCGCAGACGCCGGGAAGATGGAGGCGCCGGCCGGGAAGATGGATCGGCGCCCGGCGGCTGGAACGAGGACAGGTGAATATAACATACTCACCTAGTCCTGGCGATCCTCGCGCTGTCCCCTCCTGTCTTCGGCGCTGCAGCTTCTTTCTCTATCAGCGGTCACCGGCACCGCTGATTAGAGAAATGAATAAGCGGCTCCGCCCCTATGGGAGGTGGAGCCGCTTATTCATTTCTGTAATGAGCGGTCCCACGTGACCGCTGAAGAGAGGAAGAAACTGCAGCGCCGAAGCCCGTGGGACGGCAGGGACAGCGCGAGGATCGCTGGGACTAGGTAAGTATACCCCAGCGCCCTCACCCCCTCACCCGCCGACCCCACCGCTACCGTGACTCGAGTATAAGCCGAGGGGGGCACTTTCAGCCCTAAAATTTGGGCTGAAAATCTCGGCTTATACTCGAGTATATACGGTATTTGATCTCATTAGAATGCTCACGTTAATCTGAGATGAATGATGAGCTTTTTAGGACGCTGACATGTTTTGTAGTGAAGTTATAGAAATCAGAGAGAATAGTTTAAAGTTTAGGCAGGATGTAGAGAGAGGAGGGTCTGGATAAGCCAGCCTTTCTGTGATGTCACAGCCTTGAAAGTATAACTGGCTGCACACATCCCCAGCTGTATCTCTGCTAGATTTCTTCCTGACTTCTTGTCCTCTCCTGAAGCCAGCAGCATCCCATGGACTGGGATATATGGAAACTGCCCTAGCCTGGTTGCCTGTCATGCTTTGAACATGTAAGTGTTGCTTTTTCTCATTTATTCTCTTTATGTTATAATTACCCTTGTACATATTTGCAATTGTCTCATTTGTAACTTCTTTATAAAATATTTTTCATAAAGCACTGCCTAATTAATTTCAATGGAATATACTATTATATATTAGTTCGTTCTTCCTGCTCTAAACTTACCCAGTCTTCTGAAGTGAAATACGCTACTGTTACTGTTGTGTTGGGTTAGCTTCGGACCCGTTTAATCGAAGCTGGTGGCAGCGAAAGTGTGCAGACTGTTGAGCGACGCTGAAGTGACTGCGGGGTTGATAATTATTGTTCCTGCCTGAGTGGGAGTAGTTATCGCGTCGCTACAGCGTGCCCAATAGCCAGTACATAGCAGGCAGCCTTTCTGGCGACTAATTACCCAGGGTGCAGTACCTAATCTGACCTGAGAGTAAGGGGGCGCCAGAGAGCTGCAAGTGTTAAGTGGAACTGTAAGCGGGATATACATAAATCCCTGCAGTTTGTGATATATTGAAAGCAGTGGGATACCTAGAATAAGCCCCTGCTGTAAGCTAAGAGGTCAATAGCCTTGTGTGTGGTTTTTCATCACATCGTGGAGTGGAGGGATAACTAAGATAAGCCCCCCCTGCACATGTGATAGCCGTCTGTTGGCCTAAAGTCACCTCAATCCGTGACGTAGGGGTGACGGTCACGGTGTGAATCCTGACCCATTGGTGACAGCGGTCAGGGCGATCGTGACAGTGGTTATAAATGGTATAGTCTCTAACTGGGTCGCTGTGACCAGTGGGGTACCGCAGGGGTCAGTATTGGGACCTGTTCTCTTCAACATATTCATTAATGATCTGGTAGAAGGTTTACACAGTAAAATATCGATATTTGCAGATGATACAAAACTATGTAAAGCAGTTAATACAAGAGAAGATAGTATTCTGCTACAGATGGATCTGGATAAGTTGGAAACTTGGGCTGAAAGGTGGCAGATGAGGTTTAACAATGATAAATGTAAGGTTATACACATGGGAAGAAGGAATCAATGTCACCATTACACACTGAATGGGAAACCACTGGGTAAATCTGACAGGGAGAAGGACTTGGGGATCCTAGTTAATGATAAACTTACCTGGAGCAGCCAGTGCCAGGCAGCAGCTGCCAAGGCAAACAGGATCATGGGGTGCATTAAAAGAGGTCTGGATACACATGATGAGAGCATTATACTGCCTCTGTACAAATCCCTAGTTAGACCGCACATGGAGTACTGTGTCCAGTTTTGGGCACCGGTGCTCAGGAAGGATATAATGGAACTAGAGAGAGTACAAAGGAGGGCATCAAAATTAATAAAGGGGATGGGAGAACTACAGTACCCAGATAGATTAGCGAAATTAGGATTATTTAGTCTAGAAAAAAGACGACTGAGGGGCGATCTAATAACCATGTATAAGTATATAAGGGGACAATACAAATATCTCGCTGAGGATCTGTTTATACCAAGGAAGGTGACGGGCACAAGGGGGCATTCTTTGCGTCTGGAGGAGAGAAGGTTTTTCCACCAACATAGAAGAGGATTCTTTACTGTTAGGGCAGTGAGAATCTGGAATTGCTTGCCTGAGGAGGTGGTGATGGCGAACTCAGTCGAGGGGTTCAAGAGAGGCCTGGATGTCTTCCTGGAGCAGAACAATATTGTATCATACAGTTATTAGGTTCTGTAGAAGGACGTAGATCTGGGGATTTATTATGATGGAATATAGGCTGAACTGGATGGACAAATGTCTTTTTTCGGCCTTACTATGTTACTATGTTACGTTTAACAGGAGAGCGGGCATAAGGCAAGATGATCCCTTGTCCATGCGGTTTCGGCTAGCAGACTTGGGTGCCCACCAACCCTCCATTTCTCCACACACATAATACCTACATGCGGGGGACATGAGACCACCACTCTCCATGATTACAGGACACACAGAACACCTACATGTGGGGGACAGGAGACCACCACTGTCCATGATTACAGGAAACACAGAACACCTACATGTGGGGGACAGGAGACCACCCACTGTCCATGATTATAGGACACAGAATACCTACATGCGAGGGGCAGGAGACCACCACTGTACAGGATTACAGGACACACACAATACATACAAACGGGGGACAGGAAACCATCACTGTCCATGATTACATGACACCTAATACCTACATGCGGGGGACAGAAGACCATCACGTTCCATGATTACAGGACACATTATCTGCAAGCGGGGGACGGGAGACCACGACTGTCCAGGATTACAGGACATACAATACATAATACCTACCTGAGGGGGTCAGGAGACCACCACTGTCCATGATTGCAGGACACACAATACCTACATGCGGGGGACAGGAGACCACCACTGTACATGATTAAAGAAACAAATCCCCAAAAATTGTGCTCCAGCCAGTCAGCTCTGTAGAGCCACATACTGCCCCAAACTCATGGGTGCTTAATACTGGTCATTTCCATCATTATCATCCTTATGTCCTGTGTAAAAGAAGCTCAGCTGCGAACCTGATGACTTAGGGGGGGTATATACTTATTACAGGACTATACGCATGTCACCAGTGACATCACCGCTCTCCAGATAAAAATAGAATTAGACTTACCGGTAATTCGGTTTCTAGGAACCTTCCTCGACAGTCACCTTGGAGGATGTCTCCCCGCCCTAATGGGGGACAGGAACACAAAGAGGTTAAATAACCCTCCCCTACCTGCTATCTCCAGTGTTTTTTCTGGCCATAGTAGCGTGAATAGTTACCACTAAAGTGCAGGAATCATCCAGTGAATATCAGATAGGGAGGGAAATTAGTGCTGTCGTGGAAGGTTCCTAGAAACCGAATTACCAGTAAGTCTAATTCTATTTTCTCTAGTCCACTTCCACGACAGTCACCTTGGAGATATACCAACGTTAATTTCTTTAAGGAGGGACCACGGCCTGTAGAACACGTCTGCCGAAGGTCAGATCCCTGTCGAAATTTAGCCTGTAGTGTCTGGTAAAGGTATGGACAGAAGACCATGTGGCGGCTCTGCATATCTGTTCTGATGAGTTGTTCCCTCTTGCTGCCCATGACATGCAAACCAACCCGGTAGAATGGGCCTTCAGTGAGGTCGCCGGAGGGAGATCTTTTGCCGAATATGCAAGGCAGATGGCTTGTTTTATCCAGCTTGCAATCATGCTCTTAGCCGCTTTTTTCCCTTTATTCTGTCCTGAGAACTGGATAAATAGATTCTGGTCGACCCTCCAAGTCTTGGACTGCTCCAGGTAATGGAGAACTACCCTGTGGACGTCCAAGGTATGGAAGTTTTCCTCCTTCTCGTTGGAAGGGTTTGAACAAAATGAGGGCAAAACCACATCCTGACCCCTATGAAAATCCAAAATGACTTTGGGCATAAAAGCGGGGTCTAGTCGTAGGATTATGCTATCAGAGTTTATGGATAGGAAGGGTTCTTGAACTGACAAGGCTTGCAATTCTCCTACGCGCCTAGCTGTGGTAATTGCGACTAGGAATACCGTTTTAAGTGTTAGGATTTTAAGGGGCAGAGAAGACAATGGTTCAAAGGGTGGCCGAGTTAAACTATTGAGTACTAAATTTAGGTCCCAGGGGGGGACCCGATTAGGGAGACTAGGACGTAGTCTACTTGCTGAAGTTATTAATCTTTTGATCCAGCGATGGCCAGCTAGATCCTGGTCAAAAAAGGAACTAGGGGCCGATTCCTGAACTTTTAGAGTATTCGGGGAGAGTCCAAGATCTAACCTGGAGGAAGTCTAAGATTTGAGAAATGTTGGGGTGGAAAGGATCAGGGACACTGGGAAGACACCAGGAAGAGAATTTCTTCCATACTTTGTTATAGATGGCATTGGTCACCTGTTTCCTACTATTTTGGAGAGTTTGGATAACCCTATCGGAGAGAGCTCTGGCTTTTAGAATGTTGGTCTCAGTAGCCAAGCAGCTAGATTCAACTTTTTGAGATCCGGATAAAGGAGGGGACCTTGAGAAAGGAGATCTGGTCTTTGAGGAAGAAGAATGGGACCTTCTTCGGTCATTCCCCTCAAGGCGCTGTACCAGCTCCAACCTGGCCACAATGGGGCAATCAGGATTGTTGTGACCTTGTCTGACTGGATTTTCTGCAGCGTCTTTGATATCGGAATTGGTGGGAAGGCGTAAGCCAAGTTGAAGGTCCATGGATGAATGAGAGCATCCATTCCCAGAGCACTTTGCACAGGGCTGAGGGAGAAATATGTTTTTGACTTTGTGTTTTGGGCATTCGCAAACAAATCGACCTCCGGGGGTTCCCCATCTCGAGGTTAAGGTTAGGAAAACCTCCTGGTTCAGGCACCATTCTCCAGGATGAAAGTCCTTCCTGCTGAGGAAGTCCACTTTGGTGTTGTCTGAACCCTTCAGATGTACGGTGGAAATTGAAAGGAGGTGTTTCTCCGCCCAGAGAAATATATGTGCTGCCACTAGCTTCAGACTGGTATACTTCGTGCCCCCTTGATGATGAAGATAAGCCACAGTCATCAAGTTGTCGGAGTAGACACGAATATGATGGCCTTGGACTAGAGATGAGGCAGCTACCAGCGCTTCCTCTACTGCCTTTAATTCCCTCAGGTTGGAGGATCTGGAACTTATGTCTGTGTGAGGGCCATAGACCCTGAAAATATGTTTGTTCCACCACGACACCCCAACCTCTTTGGCTGGCATCTGTGTGAAGCACTTTCAGAGGGAGCTGATCCCAGCTTACCCCTCGCCGAAGGTTCCAGCCTTTTAGCCACCACAACAGGGCTGACTTCACGTGTCCAGGAAGAGGGATTCTCCTGGACAGAGTGTTCCGATACTTTCAAGAATATAGGAGAACATGAGTCTGGAGGGTCCGTGTCTGTGCCTGGGCCCAGGATACCGCCTGAATGCACAAAGTTAGGGATCCTAGAATGGACATGGACTCCTTCAGGGTTGGAGATCTTTGTTGTTTGAATCTGGAGATTCTTTGGCAAAGGTCATGCTGACGATCTTCGGGAAGGAATGACATTCTTTTTTCTGAGTCTAAGAGATTCCCCAGGAATTTCTCCCTTGTGGACAGCTGTAGGTCCGACTTTTGGAGATTTGGGATCCAGCCCAGGGACTCGAGAATACCTAGAGTTTTTGATACATCTTGGTTCAGCTGAGATGTTGAAGGAGCCATGATAAGAAGATCGTCTAGGTAAGGGACCAGGCAGATTCCCTGAAGACGGAAGAAGATGACTGCTTCTCTCATGATTTTTGAGAATACCCTCGGGGCCGAGGATACAGGAGGTCTGGGGGTTGTTCCGGGGTAATTCTCAGGCAATGGGGGGGGGGGGGGGAGGGGCTCTCGAATTCCAACTTCAGCCCGATTTGTGATGTGTGGAGGATCCACTGGTTCGTGGATATGGACTGCCATTGGGTGAGAAACCGTGAGAGCCGGCCCCCAACTGAGGAGTCACTGTTTGTCCTGAGTCTGTTGCTGTTGAGGCACAAGGATATTCCTGCCTCTACACCCCTTCGGGTAGCTCCAATGACCCGTTTTACCTTTTCCCCTAAAGTCCTTCTGGGAGGACTGGTCACGTGGGGGACAAAAAAAAACGCTTCCTAGTAACCTTTTGTTCAGGAAGCGATTTCTTCCTATCAGAGGCCTTATCCAGGATATCATCCAGTATTGGCCCAAACACATGGTGACCCTGAAAGGGGATGGCGCAGAGTTTGGTTTTAGATGTAATGTCGCCTCCCCAAGATTT